>NC_044980.1:38300550-38648418 GCF_008728515.1 Papio anubis | reverse complement strand
TCCATCAATACCGAATTTATTGAGCGTTTTTAGCATGAAGGGCTGTTGAATTTTGTCAAAAGCCTTTTCTGCATCTATGGAGATAATCATGTGGTTCTTGTCTTTGGTTTTGTTTATGTGCTGGATTATGTTTATTGATTTGCGAATGTTGAACCAGCCTTGCATCCCAGGGATGAAGCCCACTTGATCATGGTGGATAAGCTTTTTGATGTGCTGCTGAATCCGGTTTGCCAGTATTTTATTGAGGATTCTTTTCTCTATTTTCTAAATTTTCCACAATATTGAATGTATGTCTATTTCTTTAAATTAAAAAATATATATAACTTTAAAAGAACTTCACCATAGTTATTTAAAATTAACTTAGTCACGATGATAAGCAATATTTATATATCATGGCAGAAACATTATCAAAATATAGTGGTAGATTATGGCTTAAAACTTTAGATTGTAATCAGAATATTAATTGGGAAAGTTCTTAATCTTTTAGCTATATTCAACTCCTAATTTTATGTAGCATAGAGAAGCAAACAGTCTCCATGAGGTTTTAGAAAATAGCCAAGGGGAGCTGATGCCAGAAAAAGAAGCCAAGAAGATTGTTGGCTGACATTTAAAATCTCAAAGCAAAGACAGAAAAATCAAAGTCAGAAAAATCACAGTTTGCGTAGGGTAAGTCTTTATGTGTCTGGAGAAAACTGTTTATATTTTGTTTTGCTAACTTTTGAGATGGTTTTACTTTTTTTCTTCTGTTTTGTTTTTGGTTTTGGTTTCTTTAGTTAAGGCAATGGAAGTTCTATGACCCACTGACCTTATACCATTAAGTTAACCTTTGACTAAAAAATGGTGGATTATTTACCTGTGGTTAACATTTTCCCTCTAAATCTCAGGCTGTCTAGAATTTCTATCAGAAACCTCAAAAGTCTCTTATGATAATGCTTAGTATAAGTGTTGAAAATGTAACTTACATGAGTTCTATTATGCCACTTTCCAAATAGTTAAACCAAAAGAATCCAGAGAACATTATATAATCTATTGACAGCAGGCTAAAAAATTTTCAAGTGACATGCAACACATACTTATATTTAGTCTTCGTTGTTTGATGTCTTAGGAGGTAATTTTGATATTAAAACAAATTAACAATTTTTCCAAGGAAAGCTTGAAATGTCTGACAATACATTTAATAACATAATGAAATTCTTAAAGATTAATCTAATTTGAAACAATGATATAAACTGGAATGAGATGTCAAATGAATAAGTGAGAAGTCATATATTTTCACTGCAAATTATCAACTGCATATAACCAGAATTGGGGAGTATTGGCTTAACAGGTGGGCATAAAATACAAGAATAACTGACTGAAATCTCATTATTTGCAAACAACAACATTCACTTGCCAAAATGAACTTGTTTTTAATACGATATAGAATTAATTGTGTCTAGATCAATTATTCTGTACTTATCAGATCATGAATAAGAGTATTTTTCATTCTCCTATCACATTTTAAGAGCTCACACTATAAATAGCTACCATAATAATAAAAGATTTGTTTTCCATTTTGAATATCATCAGGTTTTGCATCACTGTGTGAAGAAACAAATGGGAGTACAATAAGTATCTTCAACTATTGAAGAACTATTTTCAAGTGAATTAACTTTATCCATTGAAGCATCAGAAGGCAAAGCAAGCACCAAAGAGAGCGATTATTCTTATCTTTTCTATATACATTCTTGCCTTTTTGAATGCTAGGACTATGTCTTATTCACCTATTTCAAGTACTTGGCCAAGTATCTATAATATTTAGTCAGCATTTATAAATATTGGTGGAATAAATAAATGGATGAAGAAAAAGACAGTTTCCAAAAATAAAGCATTATTTTTAACACTGAAACTGTTTAAAAATATGAAAATGGGGAGAAAGTAGTCACTAGAATGACAAGCAAAATGTACTTTGCCATTTTTGGAAGCATCAGAGAATAAAATTGCTTTTAGAGGCACTTTGTTTTATTTTGTATCTGTCCAGTCTCCTCTATCTACAAGCACATTATCCCCTTATCATTTAAACCTGCTCTCATCTTTTCTACCTTAAAAAAATCCACTTTCTGCTTCCATCCTATATCTTATCTCCCCTTTACAGCCAGTGGACTACACGACTTACAGATTTATTTTTTTTTTACATCCAAGGACAGGTAACTAACTTCCAAACTCATATAAATAACTGCTTATTAAACATCCACATTTGAATGACCCTTAGGAATATAAATCTAACATGGCCAAAATGAATCCCTTGTTCTTATTCTATTCCAGTCCTAATTCTTCTTTCAGTGGATAAGTCAACCAATATGCTTTTCTGAGCTAGGGCTAATTATCATTCTTTAGTTATGTACCAATACACCACTGCCTGAGTCTATCAGTTCTATTGGTCAAATTTCATCTAACATAACAAACATGTCTTCATAATAAATATTCTTACATTTTTTATGTCCTTTAAACATACCTTCTAACAATTCCCTAGTTTAGGCCTCCATAATCTTTTACCTAAATGCTTGCCATAGTTTTCTCTCATATTTCCCTATTTTGAGACAGAAAAATTATTTTCCACATGGCAGCCAAAGTGATTTTTCTATAATACAAGGATAATCACATCACTCCCTCCCATCAAACTCTTCAGGTGCCACCAATTCCTTCCGGGTTTTAATACAAATTTCTTCATGATTTGGAAACTATTTATATTCCTAGAATCATTTCTCCTTAAGGTTCACTTCTTACTCCATATAAAAGCCCCACCTATTCTTCTCTATAAGTCTTAGAAAGCACCATGCTCATTTTCATGTCTAGAACTTTATATAAGAAGTCTCTCTGCTTAAATTACTCCTCTTCTCCTTCATATTGCTAACTCCTTATCTCAGGTGCCACTTAGTCCAGAAAGTTCCCCTTGTCCTACCTCCTTAGTTGACCTTAGTTGTCCCTTTAGAATCCTCATTATAATAATTTGTAATTCACAAAATAGTGACTTCTTTTAGTCTCCCTTACATTATAAGCACTGAAAATTTGGCCCCTTGATACTGAATTCAACATTGTCTTCTTACTGCTCTGCCGACAAGCCCAGTGACTGACATACATAGCAGATGTATTGAAAAAAAAAAAAAAGGAGAAGAAAAAGGGAAAAAGGTGACTGTAAAGTAGAAATTCTTTTTAAACAGAGATAAATAAAATTAAATTTTACACTCACAAAATAAATCATAATAATTCAAGAGTATGAGAAGAGCTTGGCAGGAACACACTGAAGACTAAGAGTTTTTAAGTCAAATCATCGAAAATAAATATCAGCACTTGAGAAATTATCAGAGAAATAAGAAAGGGCCACCAGAACATGAATAAGACCTACTGTGAAGAGAAAGCTTTGCCATTTCGATGTTATTTAGGGTGAACTTTGAGTTATGGTGTTCTGTTGGGCACATCACATATTGAAAGAAAAGTTTGAAAAGCTAAAGTCATAGGGAAAGCATACAGCATGGCAAAAAGTCATAAAACCTTTCTTAACACCAGTGGTTGAAATAGTTGGAGCCACTGAGTTTAGCGAAGACAAATTAATGAAGACAGTGTGGCTGACCCCAAATATTTGACAGGCTTTCAATAAGTAAAAGAGATATTGGCCTCATGTAGCTCTGAGGGTAGAACAAGTATGAATGGCTGTAAATGGAAATTGCACATTTGTTATGATAAAAAGGAATTTCATATGACCAGGAGTTTTGCAAAGAGCTTCCACATTATTAGATGCATACAGGTATAGAAGAGAGGACTACTAAAGGTTCAGACACTATGGGTATAGAATGGGCTCCTGATGATGATAATTGTTCAAATATGAAGGTTTGTCACTATGAAAGAGGTAAGCAAAGGAGGCAGCTAGTGTCATGGACTATGTTCCTTAAAGATGATGTCAAAAATATTACATAGGCCGGTCGCGGTGGCTCATGCCTGTAATCCCAGCACTTTGGGAGGCCGAGGCAGGGAGAGGAGGTCAGGAGATCGAGACCATCCTGGCTAATACAGTGAAATCCCATCTCTACTAAAAAATGCAAAAAATTAGCCGGGTGTGGTGGTGGGCACCTGTATGTCCCAGCTACTAGGGAGGCTGAGACAGGAGAATGGTGTGAACCTGGGAGGCAGAGCTTACAGTGAGCCGAGATTGCACCACTGCACTCCAGCCTGGGCAACAGAGCGAGACTCTGTCTCAACAAAATAAATAAATTAATTAAAAGAATATTATATAAAAAGGTCCCAGTAGATCAGAGTTAGGACCAGAACCAGAGAATCACAGGACAGAACAGCAATGTGCTGCTCAAAAGGGAGAGAACCATGCAGGCCAACCTGGAACCAACAGGCAGACTCATGCTATTGTGGGACCATGAATAAATGCTGGGACCCTGATTCCCACACTGAGTCTTTAATCCCAAAGTGTCTTGTAGCTGTCATTTGACACTTCCAAACATTTACTGTCTTCCAGATATTAGACAGCATAAATGATAAACCTGACAAAATACAAGAAGAGAATAACCTCCCTTTCATATCTAGGTCTTCCAGTTACAAGGAGGGGGAGCTAAATAAGACTCCCATGATTTAAGCGAGTATAACTTTTCTGCAGTTCTTTATATGCTACAGATGGAGGGATGCTGGCAATAGGGGACCTCTGAATTTGAAGGAAGCTCCTGGATATGTGGGATGCCAGGATCCTCCTAACTTGTCCTCAGCCAAATCTATTCTGGAGTTTTTGATTTCTGATACTCCCCAGAACTCATGTAAATCAGAGGAGTAGGCAGAGTCATCATTTGCCCTTCCAGGGAGATTTCCATGGGAAAAGCACTATTCCTTTAACCCCTTACAAACCTGATAATTACTCTACAGAAATAGTTTTGGTACCAAATATTCCTGGAAAATACATTACTTCAAGAATTTCTTTCAGTGCTTTTATGCCATGTGTGAATAAATTTACTGGCCTTATACCTGAGAGTAAATTTTGGTATATAAAGAGAAAAAGAATGCCACTAAGTGGGAAGGCATGTGAAAGGAAAGTGCGCAGATGACACTTTCCCCTTCAGAACTTTCCTGGAACATGTGGTCTACCACAAAGTGGCTGGTGTATGCCCTCAGCTTGGGACTTTCTTGGGTAAATTTTGACTTTATTTTTGTAAAACTTATCCAGAATGTACATAGATAATGAATTCTTTGATCCGTTACAAATACAAGGGCACACAGTGCTGCATTTTAGGTTCCAAGTTTGTGTTCTGTTGGAAACCACATTTAAGAATTTGGCAGTCTCAATGCTAAACCATGCAGAAAGATTTCCCATTTTTATGAAACACCCACAAAGTCAACATTCTTTTTTTTTTTTTTTTTAGCATCCGTTCATCAAGTAACAAAATAATAAAAACTACATCAGAGGGACTTGAAATTACTCAAGACATTTTGCTCTGGCATCTAATATGATTTCAACAAAATACGTCATAGTCTATTTAATATAAAATCGACAAAATAACAAACATTTTTGAACATCTATCTCATTCTCAGAAATTTGAGGAAAACATAGAATATAATATATAAGAAATTGACCTCACTGTGAAGAGCTAGTAATTTGGTGAATGAGAGAAGACAACACACACAAAAAGTATTATACTTAGGGCAGTATATACTAACAAAAATACTTTTATTTATTTTTATTCAGGATTTGACAATTTGTCTTTAAAATACATATTGGGTCTATCCTCTTCTTTCCTATTGAAGGCCACCAATCATCACTTGCGTGAACCATACCCTTTTAACTGGTCCCTTCATTTCCATCTCTGCCCTCTCCAACCCAACTGTCACAGGGCAGTACACCAATCCTTTTACAACAAATCTAGGTACACCATGTCTCTGCATAAGTTTCTTCATGGAATTTTCCTTACACTTATAAAAAAGTCACACCCTCACCCAGCAGGCGGTAGCCCTGCTTACCCCTCCAACCTCTTATCAAGCACTCTCCCTCCCCTTTATATGCTCACTCAATACAGGGGCATTTCCCATGTTCTGCCCTCTTCCTATAAAATAGTCTACTCGCATAACCCCATTCCTTGAATATAGGTTCTTTTTATTATTTAGGACTGAGTTCAAATGTCACCTTCCCAGAAAACACTTGATATATAGTCCACCTCTGTTATTCTCTGCCTCAGCTCTCAGTTTCCTTTTCAGGGCATCATTCAGCTTCAATTTTTGAATTTGACTGTCAAATTGTATGCTTTGTCATATGGTCTGGCTGTGTCCCCACCCAAATCTCATCTTGAATTGTAGCTCCCATAATGCCCATGTGTCATGGGAGGGACCTGCTGGGAAGTAATTGAATAATAAGGTCGGGTCTTTCTTGTGCTTTTCTCATGATAGTGAATAAGTCTCACGAGATCTGATGGTTTTATAAAGGGCAGTTCCCCTGCACATGCTCTCTTGCCTGCCGCCATGGATAAGATGCAACTTTGCTCGTCATTCACCATCCACCATGATTGTGAAACCTCCCCAGTCATGTGAAACTGTTAGTCAATCAAATCTCTTTCCTTTATAAATTATCCGGTCATGGGTATGTTCTTATTAGCAACATGAGAACAGACTAATACACTTTAATCAGTTTTATCTATATGGCCCCCAGCCCAAGCACCTGCTATGGAGTAAGTGCTCAATATATTTTTGTTGAATGAGTGACTGAATAAATGAATGCTCAGTTTGTCAAAGGTTGACTGGTGCTTCCAACCTATATAATACTTCATATAAAGTATACAGTGGTAATGAAGTAAAGATGAGAAGATTTGCCATCAATGAAAGAGAAGTGAAGCAAACTGAGGTGTGCTATTAAATATTCTGTCTGTTCAGTCTGTGGAGCAGCAGTTTGGAAACCTTAGCAAACTATTTTGCAGCCAATAAAGTTGAAGAAAGGTAGAGGCTTATGCAAGTTGACAAATTCAGGTATGGCTTAATGTAGGAGAAAATGCTTAAGGTGGAGTCTTGAATAAAAGATGGAGATCAGGTTAGAATGGAAGGCTAAGAAGAAATGGAGAACAAAGCAGGCAAAGCTAAAGAAGGAGGAGAACTGGGAATATGTAGCTTGATGAGGCTAAGAAATCTTTAACTTTCTACTTTTTTGACATCAAAATTCCATGGACTCAGATTTCTGAGCTCACTCTTTAGCCACTTAAATACTCTGGTTTATTTTAAAGCAATTTTTACTTTTCTTAAAGTGTTTCATAGAGCCTTTCTTTGACAAAACCATGAAAAATGAAGAAACCAAAATATTTTAATCTGTGACCTTTCCTGCAATTTAGATTTTATTATAGATCATGTAACACTTTTGCCTTTATTTATTTTATTGAACAGTTGGTGACATTTCAGAACATGCTTCATCTAAGAATAAAGTATGGCCAAGGAGGCTCATTTATCACCCAGGGCTCTCTTGTAATGAAGCAGAGTGGAAGGAAGAGATATTCTGACTTTGCTATTCAGTTATTCCTCCCTTGGGAAAATGTTTTATCCAGCCCTACACCGTGTACCTTAAGAAGAGACTGCCCTGCCGGCTCAGGGTATCAGAACTGGCTTTGTCTAGTGTATTCAAAACCTCTTATGTACTACTTCAGATTTGTTCCACTTCTTACTCCAGCTACTCCTGCAAAAACCAGTTCACGGAACCATCACTATTTCATGCAGGTGCATCTTGTCAGCACCTCACTCAAATTTATCCCGGTGCTCTGCTTTTGTTGTGGGGCATCTTTGTTATTGCAGGACGTTCTTAGCACTCAGGCAAACACAACTGGGAAGGCTGCAGAGCTAATGCAAATTAACCCATTCTTGACCAGTTGGACCAGGAGCTAATGGATCAATTCTTTCTACCTTGTCCCCTGGAGGGACAGGTTGGAGGCACATTTCATACATCTCCTCAGACAATGACATTGGATTAATCCCCAGCCACCTGTATTAGATGATTAAAACATTCTCGTATTGACTTTTTCTTTCTCTCTTCCACTCTCCATTCTCTCTCATTTCCAAATGAACTACTTGAAAACAAGCCTTTGTTTCAAACTCTCTTCTTGGGAACCAAATCTAAAATATCTTTTAAAACAAAGCAGGGATCATTGGTGAAATGAAAATCAAAACTATGATGAGATACCATCTCACACCAATCAGAATGGCTATTATTAAAAAGTAAAAAAATAACAGTTGCTGGTGAGGTTGTGGATAAAAAGGAACACCTTTACACTGTTGATGAGAGTGTAAATTAGCTCAACCATTATGGAAGACAGTGTGGCTATTCCTGAAAGACCTAGAGGCAGAAATACCATGTGATCCAGCAATCCCGTTACTGGGTATATACCAAAAGGAATACAAATATTTCTATTATAAAGATACATGCACACGTGTATTCATTGTAGCACTATTCACAATAGCAAAGACATAGAATCAACCCAAATGCCCATCAATGATAGACTGGATAAAGAAAATATACATATACACCATGGAATACTATGCCGCCATAAAAAGGAATGAGGTCATGTCCTTTGCAGGAACATGGACAGAGCTGGAGGTCATTATCCTCAGCAAACTAATGCAGCAACAGACCAAATACCACATTTTCTCACTTATAAGTGGTAGCTGAATGATGAGAACACATGGACACAAGGAGGTGGGGAATACATACTGGAGTCAGTCAGAGGGTCGGGACAGGGAGGGAGTGCATCAGGGAGAATAGCTAGCAGTTGCTGGGCTTACTAACTAGGTGATGGGATGATCTATACAGCAAATCACCATGGTACACGTTGACCTATGTAACAAACCTGCACACCCTGTTTATATACCCCTGAGCTTAAAATTTAAAAAAATAAAATAATAAATAAACCAGGAGTTACTAAAATGACAGGATATTAAAAATACTCAAATAGGCAAGTAACCCAAAATAACACTAATGCAAGTAGATTCACCATTCAACACATCACCATTGTAAACACTAACCTTTGTTACCACCAAAAAAAAAAAAAAAAGATATCTCTCAATATGGGCAACTTTGGGGATGAGAAACTGGGGCCAGGTTGGTCAGAAAAGAGCACAACCATAATGGGTATATACCCAAAGGATTATAAATCGTGCTGCTTAAAGACACATGCACATTATGTTTATTGTGGCACTATTCACAATAGCAAAGACTTGGAACCAACCCAAATGTCCATCGATGACAGACTGGATTAAGAAAATGTGGCACATATACACCATGGAATACTATGCAGCCATAAAAAAGGATGAGTTCATGTCCTTTGTAGGGACATGGATGAAGCTGGACACTATCATTCTCAGCAAACTACCGCCAGGACAAAAAACCAAACACCGCATGTTCTCACTCATAGGTGGGAATTGAACAATGAGAACACTTGGACACAGGAAGGGGAACATCACATACAGGGGCCTGTCATGGGGTGGGAGGAGGGGGGAGGGATAGCATTAGGAGATATACCTAATGTAAATGACAGGTTAATGGGTGCAGCACACCAACATGGCACACGTATACATATGTAACAAACCTTCACGTTGTGCACATGTACCCTAGAACTTAAGATATAATAATTTTAAAAAAGAGTGAAAAAAAAAAAAAGGAAAAGAAAACAGCACAGCCAGCAGATAGACCAGGCAATTTGGAGCTCCCTAACAATCGGTAGATAGCTTTAGGACAATGGGGCAGAACAAAAGCGATGCACTGAGAAGAGGCATGAACTAATGCCAAAACCAGGTTTACATGTGATTCAGTTTTGCTTGGAATCTGCATGCACTATGGAGACATAAAGGTTCACACTTTACTTTTCTTCCTCTTTGTCCAGATTACAATCGGTCAAATGCATGTAGCACCTTTTTCCAATTTAAACACATCTTTATCATTTCACAAGTGGCTAAAACCAATTTCTACAGGGTGACCAATAGCAAGCCTGTCATTCTGATAGGAGAAATGAGTCATGAATTCATTGGGGTCATTGTGGTAAAACATTGTTACTTATAGAAAAGGATGAACCCGGGTTGATAGACTAGAGTACTTTTAGCTCTCTCTCTTTTTTTTTTTCTTTTTTTCTTTTTTTTTTTTTTTTTTTTGAGACGGAGTCTCGCTCTGTCGCCCAGGCTGGAGTGCAGTGGCTGGATCTCAGCTCACTGCAAGCTCCGCCTCCTGGGTTTATGCCATCCTCCTGCCTCAGCCTCCCGAGTAGCTGGGACTACAGGCACCCGCCACCTCCCCCGGGTAGTTTTTTGTATTTTTTAGTAGAGAGGGGGTTTCACCGGGTTAGCCAGGATGTTCTCGATCTCCTGACCTCGTGATCCTCCCGTCTCGGCCTCCCAAAGTGCTGGGATTACAGGCTTGAGCCACCGCGCCCGGCAATAGAAAGAAATCTTAAAATTTGTATGGAAGTACAAAATCACCCTGAAATCACAACACACACAAAAACCCTGAATAGCCAAAGTTATCACGAACAAAAAGAACAAAGCTAAAGGCAACGCAGTATCAGACTTCAAAATATTCTGCAAACCTGTAGTAACCAAAAGAACATGGTACTGCATAAAAATGGGCACATGGACAAATTAAAAAACATACAGAACCCAGAAATTAATCCACATATATACAATCAAGTAATTTTTCTGAAAGATTCCAAGAACATTCCCTGGAAAAGGAAGATCTCTTCAGCAAATGGTACTGGGAAAACTGGATATCCTTATTTGGACAAATACAACTTGATCTTCACCTCTTACCCTACGTAAAAATCAACTCAAAATGGATCAAATACCTAAATGTAAGACCTGAAACTACCAAGCTACTAGTAGAAAACAGGAGAAATGCTTTAAGACATTGGTTTGGGAAAGAACTTTATAAATAAAACTTCAAAAGCACAGGCAACAAATGCAAAAATAAACAAATGGGATTATATCAAACTAAAAAGCTTCTGCATCTCAAAGAAAACAATTAACAAAGTTGATCAAAAGACAACCTACAGAATGGGAGAAAATATTTGCATGCTCAATCTAATGAAATTTATATCCAGAATATACCGGGAACTCAAACAACAAAAAAACAAATAATTCAATTAAAAACGAGCAAATGAGCTGAACAGACACTTATCGAAAGGCATACAAACAGCCAACAAATATATAAAAAATGTTCACTATCACCAATCATCAGGGAAATATAGATCAAAACCACCATGAGGTATCATCGTACCTCAGTTAGGATGGTTTTAAGCAAAATGACAAAAAATTACAAATGCTGGATGTGGATGAAAGGGAACTCATAGACAATGTTGGTGGGAACGTAAACTAGTACAACCACTTTGGAGAACCATATGGAGGTTCTTCAGAGAACTACAAATAAGACTACCATATAATCCAGCAATCCCACTACTGGGCATTTATCCAAAGAAAAGAAAATCAGTATATCTAAGAGACATCTGCACCGCCATGTTTATTGCAGCCATAGTATTCCATGTATGTGTGTATATACATACATATATGTGTATGTATACATACATATATGGGGAACTCATACATTATATTTGAGTTCCCTTTTACCCTCATCCAGTATCTGTATATACATACATATATACATACATACATACATTCATTATATGTATGTATATACACACATATATAATGGAATACTATTCAACCATAAAAAGAATGAAATTTTTTTCATTGGCAGCAACATGGGTGGAACTAGAGAACATTATATTAAGTGAAATGAGCCAAGAACAGAAAGTTAAACACTGTATGTTCTCAGTCATATATGAAAACTAAAAAAAAGTTGATCTCATAGAAGTAAAAAGTAGAACAGAAGATAATAGAGGCTGTGAAGGATAGGGGAAAGGGGCCATAGGGAGAGATTTGTTAAAGGATACAAAATCACAGCTACATAGGAGGGTAGCACTATAGCACTGTAGGATGACTATAGCTAACAATAATATTTCAAATAGCTAGAAGGAGGATACTGAATGTTCCCAGTACAAAGAAATAATAAATATTTGGGATGATACGTGTATGAATTACCATGATCTAATAACTACATATTATACAGACAGAAATATCACTAGGTAGTCCATAAATGTGTACAATTATTACATGTCAATTAATTTTTTAAAAATTAAACAAGAGTGCCCCAAGGCACTGTGTAGATAAGGAAATGAGGCTCTGGGAAGGTGTGTGGCCATGCTAAGGACAGGAAACAAGGTGTTCTGACTCACAAATCAGACTGTTAAGTTTTCTCTGGAGTGTGGACCTTATTTCTCAGGGGGAAAAAATGAGTAAGGTGGGTGGCAAGGGCAGGTGTAGGTCATATAGCATATCCTATCTTTGAAAATTTCTGTTTTCCTTTTTTTGTGAAAGGCTTTGCTTTTTGTTGCCTTCAAACATCCGTTCTTCCTGCTATGCTCTGTGCCTGCTTGCTGGAAATACATTTTTTTGTTTCGTTTAGTTTTGTTTTATGCACGTATGAAGAAAATCATGTAAAGTGTTGATGCCATTCATTTCTGCTATCTTTAGAAAACACTTTACTTCATGCTGCAACGTTTCCAAAAACATGTCCAAATGCTGGCGCTTAGTGTATTCTTCTGTCTAAATCACCTACAGGCTACAGATTCTGTGGAGATTTAGTGTTAAAAGAACCCTCTGCGAGACTCAGTAGGACTCAAGTCCAGGAGGTTTCCTTCTTCCTCTCAAGTTAATGCAATTGCTTCTTTAACCAAGTTAATCTTTTTTCTTTCTTTTTATTACGATGGTTTTAAAAACATCCTGACATTCTGAGCACCTTGAGTGCCTTCCACAATTTACTCCCCAAGTAAATCTGATATTTGAAAATATTTTCAGTAAATATTTATAAGCAAATTCAACATGCTCCCATTCTATGGGAAACAACGATCGAAACAAATTTTCCCATTAATATTACATAGCTTTTTAACCTAAGGGGCCCCAACGGTTCAAAGCTTATATAAATACTAACTTCAATCTCTTCATGTTGGGTTTCCTGTTGTTAGTTTAACCCACAGGGTCTAATAACTTGGCTCTCCTGAGGGAAATCCTCAGGAGTCACTGTTGAGTTTTAAAATCAGTTCGGAGTTCTTGAATAACTTCTTAGACTCTTTCCTTTCTTACTAATCCTGGCTTTGCTGTTGCTGTCCCTGGTGTTTTGTTTTTAATTACAAAAATATTCATGTGAAAAGGATCAGAATATAGATCAGATTTGAGTATATGACCACCATATTTTTTATTGAATTTTCTAAGTCTATTTTGACTAACTCAAGTAAAACACCAACTTTCAGAGTCAGTAAATATTTTACAAAAGTTTTTTTCAAATAGAAATGTTAGAATAATCTAAAATGAGTTGACCAGGGAGTCAGTTTGGATTATAATCTAAGTAGAAAAACCTCAAATCTTTGAACATCCTAAATGTAAGGAGGATAATCAAACAAATAAATATTTATTATTCAATAGAAGCTTGCTAATAAATGCAGGAAACATGCTAAAATAAAAGCAAAGACATGTAAAACATGTCGTTGTCATCTTATTTCCCGAGGAATAACTGATTCAGTAAGCATTCCCAAATCCTGTCTCCCTGCCTCCCTTTACAAAATTAGCCAAATACTTGTTTCTGCATTTCCCTCGCATTCTGAACAAAAAAAAAAAGGCCGTCATGCTTTACATCACCACTCCGTCCCTCAGCCAGCCAATAATAAAACGAAAACTACCTCCAGTCTTTTCATAATTAAATAAAAAACTTATATTTGCTTAATGTACTGTTAGTTGAGTTTTCTGTTATTCTGTGTGTGCTTAAACACATCCAAAATGCTACAACATAATTAAAACCTATGCTGCCAGGGCCGGAGGTTATATTAATAAGTGGTCTTAGCCCCTAAATATCATTGCCCTACACAGACTAATATGCAAACAGAAGCTACAGATAACTTAATTCCAAGTAATAACAAAATAGAAATACTCTCTAAACAAAATTTTCTGTAATATGTGAGTATCAATTTATTCAAATGACATTAATTAGTTTGATACCAATTATAATGAAGAGGCACTGCCAAAGTTTTATTCATAGTAATTAAGTTCTTTTGTCTATTTGGTTTGGTGCAATACAATTCTACTAAGATTAAGTAGTGACTCTTCTTTGATTGTTGGGGAATGCTAAGAAAAATTATTATTCTTAATTATGTAGGCAATTAGAAAAAAAGAACAAGTGGAATTACAATTTGAAATCAGGAAATTTTAACTGAGAAGCCTGAGAATTTCAGTTCTTATTCTATTCTAGTATCATATCAATTTCTTTCCTTTATTTCTTTATCTCCAATTTGGATAAAAGTGAAGTAAAAGTAGCTTGATCCTTTTAGCTTGGATTTTTGCAGGCAAATAACTGTTATACAGAGATAAATAGTTATCACTGGTCACTATTGTTTCAGAAGATAAAGGAAACATGAGAAAAATTAGAAAAATCATCTGTTATTTTTTTTAAACCAGCCTATAATTCTTCTAGAACTACCATTATTTTTATAATTAAAAGTGACATATTTGACTCTGCTCCTAGAAAGTTCCCTTTTATCTAGCCAGAGGAAGGCTTATTCCTAGATCTAAGAAACGTGTGATAGTGTTATACAGTAATGAGACACATTATCCAAAGGCCAGGTGGGAAAATACTGAATGCTTTGTTTCCTGCATTCTTCCTTTTAATCAATATCAACTTGGTACCAATGATATTGAAAAGAAGGTACACCTGCACAGAGGCCATCTGTATCAGGGATCTCCTCCCTGAGCTCAGGGGATCATCCCTGGCATAAGACTTACTACGTTCAATACTACATAGTCATCTATCCTTTCAAGAGCATTCTACATCCAACCAGGAATCCATATCAGGGATCCACTCCCTGAGCTCAGGGAATCCCTGTGACAAGACTTGCTATATTCAATACCACATGGTCATCTAGTCTTCCAAGAGTATTCTACAGCAAACCAGGAATCCAGATAGAATAAAAATGTTTCTATGATTTATGCATCACTAAGATTAATGAGCATTTGAGAATAAATTAAGTAATTGAAATCTTAAAAATAAGGTAAGAAGTAAAGAAGAAACTCAAGGTAAAGTTTTCTATCTTGACCCAAGAATTACCCGTCTCCTATTAATTTGAATTTTCTTTCATTATTTGATTATCCATATTCCCCTCCCTCTTTTAAAAGCTTTTTTTTTTTCTAAATATTAGGCCTCCAGGTTAAACTGAAAGAATGGACCAGGGCCGGGCACGGTGGCTCAAGCCTGTAATCCCAGCACTTTGGGAGGCCGAGACGGGCGGATCACGAGGTCAGGAAATCGAGACCATCCTGGCTAACACGGTGAAACCCCGTCTCTACTAAAAAATACAAAAAACTAGCCGGGCGAGGTGGCGGGCGCCTGTAGTCCCAGCTACTCGGGAGGCTGAGGCAGGAGAATGGCGTGAACCCGGGAGGCGGAGCTTGCAGTGAGCTAAGGTCCGGCCACTGCACTCCAGCCTGGGTGATAGAGCGAGACTCCGTCTCAAAAAAAAAAAAAAAAAAAAAAAGAATGGACCAAAGCTGAATTTCCTTTTTCCCTGTAAGAAAAAGAAACACTCCTAAATAGATGTATTAGATTCCTATGATGGCTGAAACAAAGTACCACAAACTGAGTAGCTTAAACAACTGTATTGTTTCACAGTTCTGGAGGACAGAAGTCTGAGATCAAGGTGTGGGAAGAGTTGGTTTCTCCCACAGGCTGTGAGGGAGAACCTGTCCCATTCCTCTCTGCCAGTTTCTGGTGGTTTGTTGAAAACCTTTGGCATTTCTTTACTCGTTAAAACTCATCTCCTTGATCTCTGCTTTCATCTTCACATGGCATTCTTACTACTTGCATGTCTGTTTCTATGTCAAACTTTTCCTTTTAATAAGGACACAGGTTTCATTGGATTAGGACCCACCTAATTGCCTCATTTTAATCATCTGCAAAGACCCTATTTTTACATAAGTTCACACGCACAGATATTGAAGCTTAGGGCTTCAACATCTTTTGGGGGAGATACAATTCGACCCATAACATTAGCTGCTCTAAACTTAGCATTTAAAAAAAAAATCTGAAAAGGACAAGTAAAATCCAAGTCTTCCAGCAAAGAGTACACAAAATTCCACATAATCACTGTCTCCTCCTAATTGTATACCTTCAGATTTGAGTGAATTATTTAGAAGGCAACATTTATTCCTCAAATTGCATGTTAAAGATCTTAAAATGAGTAAGTCCAAGAGAGATTACTCAAAGTAAATAAAGCATACAGAATGTCTGAGAGAGCAAGTTATAAAGAAATATCACTGCAAACACACAATATTTCACAATAAAAATATAAAAGGAGAAAAATATTAAGGAAAAGGTAGATGAAGATCTCAGTCTGAAAAAAACAATATCATCCAAACACTATAAGAAAAACTCAAAGATGTCTTTATGTTACAGAAGAATTCAAAGAACAGATAAATTTTAGGGGAAAAATATTCAAAAATGAGATTATAATAACAGAGTGACATTAAAGAAATATTATTGAAATAGGGGAAAATATCAAGAACTACAATGGCATTGTTACAAACCCATATATTGATTAGAAAGAGTACCTTAAAAATAGAACTAAATTTTTATTATTTCTCTGAAAAAAAAAAGATAATTACAATAAAAGTAGAGAAAGGAGGAAATACGCAAAAATGAATAAAATCAATCAAGAGGAAATGAAGGTCAAAGACAATCCAACGTCAGAGCAATTGATGTCCTTTAAAACCATTTAAAGAAATACTAACTGACATTTTGACATTTCTCCTGAAATGAATCTATAGATCATAGGGCATGCATTAAAAAAAGACTTAAGTATATGTTGATACTAAGCCACAGCTTAGAAAACAATCGTTTGACATATGTAAATTGAAAAGTGAGTTGCTTATGAGGAAGAAATATCAGGGTGGCTTTACACATCTTTCTGCTATCATGCCATACAAGAACACAATAGTGCAACACTGTATTAGTACATTTTCACACTGCTATAAAGAACCACCTGAGACTGAGTAATTTCTAAAGGAAAAAGGCTTAATTGACTCACAGTTCCACATGGCTGGGGTGGCCTCAAGAAACTTACAATCATAGCAGAAGGCAAAAGGGAAGCAAGGCACATCTTACATGGAGGCAGGAGAGAGGGAGAACAAGGGGGGAAGTGTCACACTTTTAAACCATCAGATCTCATGAGAACTCACTAACTGTCATGAGAATAGCATAGGAGAATCCTTTGCTTTCCTTTCAAATACAAGCTCCAATTTCAGATCATCTCCTTGTGAACACATATGACTGTATGCTTTTAGAAAAAGTCAGATCACATCTTGAATGCTTTGTTGCTTGGAAATTTCTTTTGCCAAATACCATAAAATCATCTCTCTCAAGTTCAAAATTCCACTGATTTCTAGGATGCAGGCAAAATGCTGCCAGCCTCTTTGCTAAAGCATAGCAAGGGTGACCTTTGCTCCAGTTCCCAATAAGTTTCTCATCTGCATTTGAGACCACCTCAGCACGGACTTCATTGTCCATATCGCTCAGCATTTTGGTCAAAACCATTCATCAAGTCTCTAGGGAGTTCTGAACTTTCCCACATCTTCGTGTCTTCTTCTGAGCCCTCCAAACTGGTCCAACCTCTGCCCATTACCCAGTTCCAAAGTCATTTCCACATTTTCAGATTATCTTTATAGCAGGACCCCACTAACCTCATACCAATTTTCTGTATTAGCTTCTTTCCATGCTGCTGTAAAAAAAATTACCCAAGACTGGGTAATTTATAAAGGAAAGAGGTTTAATTGACTCAAAGTTCCACATGGCTGGGGCGGCCTCAGGAAATTTACAAATATGGCAGAAGTTTAAGGGGAAGCAAGGCACATTGTACATGGTGGCAGGAGAGAAGGAGAACAAAGGGGGAAGTACCACACTTTTGAACCATCAGATCTCATGGGAACTCACTCACTATCATGAGAACAGCATGAGAGAAAACACTCCTATGACCCAAACACCTCCCACCAGGTCCCTCCCTGACACATGTTGATTACAATTCAAGATGAGATTTCGGTGGGGACACAGAGCCAAACCGTATCAAACATATACATTTTTTAAAAGTCTAAGAAACAGAAAGTATCATTAAATTTATAATTAGTCACATTATTCTTCACATATTAAAGTCAGAGACCATCTCAAGCATGAAAGAATTGAAGGAACATAGCACCCAGGAGCCTTTCTCTAAAATATTTCTTAATGATCAAATTAGATAATGAAGACAAATGAGAAATAAATTTTGAGTCTTGAATGCAGAATTAAGAGTAAATAATAATGGGACCTATATGCACAAAAGGATGCAAATATTATATGTCATAGCAACTTAACATTACAGTATAATTAACAAAATTGAGGAATGGGTACAGGGAGATAGAAAAGTGTAGTGTAATAATTTTCTTGCATTCAAAGCAGAGAGACAACTGATACGAATTAGTTTTTCATTTTTGGAATATAAACAGTATTTCTAAAATGTCTTTTTTTCATATTTAAAAAATTATAATAACTTCTTTCTCATGGTGTTAAGAACAATCTTAACTTCACCATTTCCTTCACTTTTAAAAATTTCTCTTACCCTTCCCTCTGCTAAATATAATAAAAATAAATCTTAATACATTTTATTAAAAATAGCATGATATGAGATTTTATTTTTATAAAAATACTTTATTCACATATCCTCTATTTTTAAAGGGATACTTGGGATAATAATGTCTATTCAATGTTTACTATAATTATTTCTGTTAGAGAAATGTGGGAATTTTTTAACCTTTTATTTTTATGTATTGCTGCAATTCATTGTTTGATTATATTGTGATAAAGTAATAAGTTAGATAATGAAACAACAGAAATGATTATTTGTATAGGAGACTAAAGAGTTGTTAGATACCAGTAACAACTTCCTATTCATTTCAACAGTCAGGCTTACTTCCTGCTCTTTAGTTCAGTATCTTTATAACTTTGGATTCTGGAGAGTATCATCAGAATGTTTCTCAACTTATAACTCATGCGTGTGGACACTGTATCATAGTATAATGCTAAATATTCTTAGGTTATTGATTCCACATAGAACAAGAACATATATTCTCAATTTCCTCAGGAGAAATTTGCTATCTGAACTTAGTTGAGCTTTATTTTTATAAATGTTTGCTTTTTCAAATGAAATGTTGTCAGTCTCTTGCTCATTAACAGTATAATCTTACCAATTACTAGCTAGTTGGCTTCTACGGGGAGAAGGAACATGTTGCTAAGGGCCTGTCATCTAACCATGCTATGACTAGCAAGCTTACACAAATAAAAAAACCCCAAAGTTTTAACAAAGCAGTGTAAAGAATGTTTCTGCATGAGCAGAGAGGACAATTATTAAGGGAATACTGCTTACTACTTTTTCAAAATTAAAAAGTACTAAAGCTTCTATGTCTAATCCAAATTCTATGTGTAGAGTTTTTTGTTTTTTGGGTTTTTTTCTCACTTTTTATTTCAAGTCTTAGTAAAATGTTTATTTAGCTCTGGTTCAACGAGAATTGATTCAATGTTTATAAGTATAAGCTTGCCAATACAAAAGCTTGTCTTTCCTTCCATTGTTCTCAGACTTGGAGCAGATTGTCCTGAGCAAACAGCAGTGTAGATATGTATGAGGTCGGTTTGTACTTCTGGTTGCTAGAGAGCTGGCCACCTCATAAGTAGCCTGATTAATCTTTCCATCGGTGTTGGATAGTCTTCAATGCATTGGATTTTGTGTACAGTCAATAAAAAGAAGTTTCAAATATCCAATATACATACAGTTTCAGGCTGAGGTGGAAAAGTATTTAAAGATAAAGGCTAGATTGTCTCAATTTAGATTTTATCTTTTCCATAATCTATACACAGACACACATACAAGCGTGCACGCTCACACACACACACACACGCATTGTAATAAAATAAGCTAACAGAAATTGTAGATTTGCCTCTTCAAAATGAAATATCTAAGAGTTTACAAAATGCCTCTGGTAAGATCTTTTCTAATTCAACATGTATTTGCTATGTTCTGTGTGGAAGACTCTGCACTAAGTATAAAGTTTTGAATAAGTGATGCACAGCAAGACTAGTTTCCTGCAAGCAACTCAGTACAGGAAAAGTGGTCACGGAATAGAGAAGAGAGAGATTTCCGGGTAAAGCCAGAATTGAGCCAGGCTGGAAGAATGACTTTACAATATAGTTGTATGTGTAAAGCACAATCAAAGGTACCAGCAAGAGAAAAGGAAAGAAAGAATCAAATGGAGCATTTGTTGGGCAGGTTTGCCTTTATATCAGCAGAAATTCTCAATTTGATATAGGGATATTTTGAAAGCACATAGGTCTTACATTCATGCAGCTTAATAATGCAGAGTTGAGTGACTGACATTACTGAGCAGGTCAAAATTGAAAATACTACCATCCAATCTTCAAGGTGTCTGCCATCTAGTAAATGGGATAATATAAATACATAGATAACCATGATATTAGAAAAAGAACAAATGATGAATTATGAATTTTCAAAGGAAGTGTAGTCAACACTCTGATGGCCATGCATATCCCCTTCAGGAATGAAAGATTCATTCCCCCATTGGCCACAGACTTATTCTTCCCACTGCTGGAAGAAAGTCTTACCCTACTTGCAAGTCTTACCCTTACTTGCCTTAACTGAAGAGATCCAGATCACTAAATATCCCGGCCCGCGGGATCGTCGAAGCAGGCCCTGGAGGAGGGAGTGGGAATTTGGGGGACAAGAGACATGAGAAATGGAGACAAGACAGTGCTCTGATCAAGTCTCGTTTAATGGCAGTAATGCAGTGCCTTATATACACTTGGAGGGGAAGGGGTTGGGCCAGAGGTGGAGATGATCTCATCGCAGAGGGCGTGACCAAGTAGGTATTGGTTTCTCTGGTCGAAGGTCATGTTGCACCTGCGCTGTCAGTTGGTAATTTTCCCGGGCGCGGGATGGTGCCTGCGCTACAAAGTAACAATTTTCGCAGCCGCGGGGAAAAACAAGTGAAGAAGAAGCAGGAAGAGCGCCATCTTTTATGAGGTATTGATACAAAAGAGAAACAACAAATCTAGGGAGGAGGTAGAAGGTGAAAAGGAATAGAGCTCGGGCGTTTAATCATTAATTATTATTTGCTATGGCCGGGGCGCGCAGCTCCGGACAACTAAAGACATACTATCTTGCCAGACTGGCTACAACTAATGACTAATTGATATGAGGGTGTGAATGCTGACTGCTTATCCCAACTTTGTAATTCCCTGTAAAGTTAACAGAAGCCTCCGCAGCTGCCTTAATTGCTGTCTCAATCTGCTTCCTGCAAAACAAACTCTGTAAGACTTTATACCATGAATGGTCTGATTAATTATTGGGATGCAATTTTGAAATGGGATAGACCATTTGCCCGCTGGCAATGAGGACTCAGCCGCTGGTGGCAGGTGGAGCACAGGTAGTCCCTAGCAGAAAGTAGTACTGTAACTATTAAAATATCCACCATGGGTTAATTGGGATTACATTGCGATGGAAGGAAATTCATTAGCTGGTGCAGCACATCAGGCTTTTGAGAAATGTGAAGGAAATAGTGTCTGCAAGGCCAAAAAATTGGGTAACTGTTGCTAAGCTTGATTGATATGCTGGACCAGCAGGCAGAAGAGTTATGGTTTTGGCTGTAGAAATGAATGCTTGTTAAGGCTGCTGTTATACAATGTGGCCAGGGAGGAATATGTTTGGAACCAGATGGCACATTTGGGGTCCTCTTGACAGTTGCTTGCCCTATTTTGACAGTAAATGGATATATGTATTGTTGCTCCCTCTCCTGCCATAGAAACAATGTTACTTCAGGAGACAGAATGCACAGATGAATTTCAATGTGAGCTAAGTATTTATTATTTATAGGAATTTGGACATATTACTAGTTATATCTGGTTCTCAGTTTCTTATGTATGAAACGAGAGGCTAGACAGCTGACATATAAGTTGTTTTATCAGTTTTATTATTATAAAAACAAAAATGAACAGTTATTATTACATTATAATTAAAAGAAGCCACAGATTCCACATTTTAAAATGTAACATTTCATGCATAGTTTAGAAAAGAAAATACATAACCATGTGCTGTTTTTCACTGTTTTAGTATAACAAATGGAACAACCATTGCTCATCTGCTATGTGATTTAAGAAGTGATCTATAAAAGACAAATTTACCTGATAGAAGCAAAATAAAATATTAAGACAAATACGATTTGGTATATGTCTACAATCTAAAGTGTATTGTGCTTTTCTTATACATATGAAAAGGATTAAAATGGAACTCTGCAAAAAAGGAAAAACTCATGCTCCAGAATTTGGAGGAAGC
Organism: Papio anubis; assembly: GCF_008728515.1. NCBI lineage: Eukaryota > Metazoa > Chordata > Mammalia > Primates > Cercopithecidae > Papio > Papio anubis. The sequence continues at coordinate 38,625,907 of NC_044980.1, read as the reverse complement.
ATTTATGGGTAGGATGGGAAGTTCCATTTGATTTTCAAAATATTCTTCAAAACAATTTACAAAAAGCTTTAATGCATTAGATTTTTAATGCTCAGCTATAATTTTGGAAAGCTGTTAAAAACAATAAACAAAAAAATGTAACCAACATAACCTGATAGATTTTCTGGATCTGACTTAAAGTTGATCTGTGTAGTGGTAAAAATTTTAAAATCCTATGGATATGCCAATACAAAAGAGGGTGGGAAATATATATATTCATACAATTCCTTTTAACCATCTTCTTCAATTACTCAGGAAGCTGTGCAGTATATGGAAATATGCTGTATGGAGACCAGAGTCTTAGTACGAATTACATTTGCTTCAGGAGTCAGGCAAGCCACTTCAACTTTCTGCACTAGTATTCTGTTAAAACTTAGTGTGTTACAAAAGAGAGACGATATGGGTTTGAGGTAGGAGTGTTCAGTGAACACAGCAGGACTCAGAGAACAATAACCATTACAGATATGTTAGTTGTTGCTTCTTCAACTCATTTGACTTTATTTAGCCAAGGACTATATTGTAGATAATTTGAAACCATTATAAAGTCTTTCTTCCACTTTAAAATTTTGGTTTTCTTTATAATAAATTATCTTAATATACTTTTGTTACAAGGTTTACAGAATTAATAAGCGTATCAACTAATATAGAATTAATAACTATGTATCCTCATTATTTAGCATGTTATATAAAACAGAAATATCAAGAAAGAATCCAATTCAGTACCTTAAGTGACCATCATTTTTTCTCATTAGCCAAGCCAGCTAGATCTGGTTTTGCCATAACAGCTATGGATATGAGATAATTATGTTAACTTCCAAACAGCAACCTAATTGTATACATGAGCTTAAGTATTCAGGTTTTTTGAATGTCTTAGGTGAAATTAAAATGAGTTTCTAGAAAGTTTATTTTACTCATCATTCTTTTATCTTACAAATTAGCCACACCAACAATAAAGTTGCTCTGCCATTGCACAATGAAACATCCACTACTTCATAGGTTTGACTTTATGTTTTATTTAAAGGACTCATAAAGATTCTTCAAGATCTTTAACATTTTGTTTCGTGAGAACTGTGAATGATCTAAATATTTAATGTAAGCCACAACCAAATTTTCTAACCTTCCCTCTCTGTACCTGATATGGTTTGGATCTGTGGTCCCATCAAATCTCCAAATCTCACGTCAAATTGTAATCCTCAGTGTTGGAAGTGTGGCCTGATGGGAGGTGACTGGATCATGGATGTGGATTTCTCATGAATGGTTTAGTACCATATCCTTGGTGCTGTCCTTATGATAGTGAGTTCTCACAAGATCTGGTTGCTTAAAAGTGTGTAGCACCTCCCCCTTCATTATTTCTCTTGCTCCTACTCCAGCCATATGATGTGTGTGGATCCCTTTGTCTTCCACCATGATTGTAAATTTCTTGAGGTCTCCCCAGAAACTGAGCAGATGCCAGCACCATGCTTCCTGTATAGACTCTGGAACCATCAGCCTATTAAATCTCTTTTCTTTATCAATTACCCAGTCTCAAGTATTTCTTTTTAGCAATATGAGAACTAACTAATACAGTACCTCACATTTTCTTCTGCTTTCTACTCTACCTTTCATTTTTGTTACACATTAGCTTCTAAAAACAGATGTATCTACTACTAATTTTCCTCACATATACTAAAATAAATAAATATGCTATGTCCCTGGATCATTAAACTCAATATGGTTGAGATTTCAATGTTACTCAAATTAATCTATAAATCTGATCTGATCCCAACTGGAATCCCATCAGAATTTTATTCCAAAATTTATTTGGAACTTCAAAGGAACTAGAAGGAACAGAAAAATCTTGAAAATGAAAAAAGGTAGAATACTTACAATACCTTAATTCAAGATTTACTATAAACATGCAAAACCACTATAGCCTGGCATAACAGTAGACAAATAAATCCATAGAACACAATTCAGAGCCCTGAAATAGTCCCACCGTACAATATTATTTGGTTTTTTATAAATGCACTAAAGAAATCTAATAAGGAAAATAAAGTCTCGTCTACAAGTGGTTCTGAAAGAACTGGATACCTCTATCAGAAAAAAATAAATTTGCTTCATCCCTTACCTCATACCACACACACTATTTAATTCAAGATGGGTTACAGTCCTACACATAAAACCTAAAAATATAGTAATGTTTCTCAAAGAAAACAAGAGAAAGTTTTTGAAAATTGGGGGTGAACAGATGTTTCTCAGAAGGCCACAGAAAGTAATCAATATACGAGAAAACAGTTTCCTATTTATGACAAATAATAAGTTACTCTCCATCATAATTAAAATCCTTCATTCATCAGAAGATGCAGTTGAGAGAATGAAAAGGCAAGCCAAACAGCAGGAGAAAATATTCACAATGTGTATACCTGGCAAAAGACTAGACAGACACTGTACAAAATATGTGAATAACCAAGAAGTATACGAAAGTGAATTACATAATTATCAGATAAATTAAAATCAGAATCAAAATGAGATGCCACTACACCACTACTGGAATAACTAAAATTTTAAGACACAACACAAAATGCAGATGAGTATTATAACCAACTAAAATTCTTAAACTTTGTTGGTTGGAGTAGAAAATGCTACAAACACCTTGGGAAAAGTTCCAATACATTCTTATACAACTAGACATACTTCTCCCGCTATGTCCCTACAGGGCTGATTCCAGGTAGTCGCCAAATAGAAATTAAAATATATGCCCACAGAGACTTGCAAACAAATGTAAATAGCAGCTTCTTTCATATGAGATAAAAACTGGAAGCAGCCCATGTGTCCATTAAAAACAGAGCAGATAATCAGACTACCATGTGTTCAGACAAGGAATGCTGTTCAGCAATAAAAGAGAATGGATCACTGATACACACATGTGGATGCATATGAAAAATTTTGGTGAGTAAAGAAGCCTTATCCAGAAAATGCATACTATATGATTTCATTGGTGTGAAATTCTACAATAGTTAAAACGATCTGGGGAAAAAAATCGAAACAGTAGTTGCTTATGAGAGATGTGTATAAAGGTCAATTGGGAAGCGGCACAAGACAACTTTCTGGGGAAATGACAAGATTCTTTATCTTGACAAAGCTTTCAGTTACATAGATATTTGTATTTATTAATTTATCACATGTAGCCCTTAACATGTGTGCAACTCACTGTAAATCAATTTAAACTAAAAAACATAGAACTATAAACAAATATTCAACTTCAGTTAATGATATGCATGCTGAAGAGTGTTAGGGGTGAAGGGTACAGATATCCGCAATTAATTATTCTTTAAAATGTGTCAGGGCTGGGCACAGTGACTCTCACCTGTAATCCCAGCGCTTTGGGAGGCCGAGATGGGTGGATTGCCCAAGGTCAGGAGTTTGAGACCATCCTGGCCAACATAGTGAAGCCCTGTCTCAACTAAAAATACAAAAATTAGCTGGGCATGGGTGGCTCATGTCTGTAATTCCAGCTACTCGGGAGGCTGAGACAGAATTGCTTGAACTCAGGAGAGGAAGATTGCAGTGAGCTGAGATTGCACCACTGCGCTCCAGTCTGGGTGACAGAGCGAGACTCTGTCTCTAAATAAATAAATTAATTAATTAAATAAAACAAAATAAAATGTGTCAGAAATAAGATGGATTGGTGGATGAACAGATAAATGGCTTTGTGGATAGATATGTGATAAAGTAAATAGAGCAAAATGGTAACTTTAGAATGTAGGTTGTATATAAGTTGACCTTTCTACATATTTGATAATTTTCATAATAAAATATGGTATAAAAGCAATAAATGAACATGAAAGTCCACTTTAAAATGTAATGGTAGTCATACTAAATGACCTTCAGATTTAAAATTCTTTGACTTAAGTACTGTCTGTTGTATGAGGAGATAATTTGTTAAATAAGAGCCTTGAATGAGGAAACTATTCTAAAGTGCTATAAAAATATCAAGTGCTAGGTCGGGTGCAGTGGGTCATGCCTGTAATCCCAGCACTTCGCGAGGCCGAGGTGGGTGAATCACGAGGTAAGGAGTTCGAGAACAGCCTGGCCAACATGGTGAAACCCCGTTTCTACTAAAGATACAAAAAATTAGCTAGATGTAGTGGTGCGCGCCTGTAATCCCAGCTGCTTGGAAGGCTGAGGCAGATGAATCGCTTGAACCCGTGAGGTGAAAGTTGCAGTGAGCTGAGATCATACCATTGCACTCCATCCTGGGTGACAGGGTAAGACTCTGCCTAAAACAAAAACAAACAAATATATACACACACACACACACACACACACACACACACATATATATATATATATATCTCAAGTGCCAGGTGGCTAAGTTTTATTCTTTACACCAAATTATCCGCAGAACATATTGACAGGGGACATGCTTGATTTTATCATGTAAAGTAGGATTTAAACATAAATTTGTACCATTTTAAAGTTGTAACAGGCCTTGCCAATCATCTTCTAATCCCCTTGTTTTAAAGATGTAAAATCTGAGATCCACAGGGACTGCAAGTTTACTCAATGTCACACAGCTAATAAATAGCAGTGCTGGTTCCCTAAAAGACTTTGGAGAATTTCATTCATTTCCTTTTGAAGTTCCCTTGCTGTATTGTGAGAATCAGTTAGACAAGCATCTAGATTATCCAGGAACAGCCATCTGTGAAGTGGGAATAATAGTGTTTGCTCTTCCTCTGAGGAGCTTACAGGAAACACAAGTGTTCTTTGGATCGTTCATAAAACAGTGAGAAACTTAAGTATCACTTGTTATTTTCAATTTGTGTGTAATAAATCAAAGAGATACACATCTCAAATCAGTGGATTTCCAAAGGGGACTGCATTACTCACTGAAATTTAGCCCACGATTTCCCATAAAATGTATATAAATAAGAATACAATAATCCAAGTGACTATGAGAGAGAAATACATATTTAAGTAGAGTAAGCAGGTGCTGGAAAACATTTAGACAGTTATGAAGTTCATCAGTTTTCACCATTAATTAAAATCAAGTGAAGATGAACCTGCAAGTTTTATATGCACTCTTCAAAGATATTCAGAACAAAACAAATGTAATCAAATGAATAAATGTGACTTGTCCTCAAAGTAAATCATTAAATCCAAAGAGAGGCATTGTTTGATGACAATGCAGCAATAAATCTCTAGCTAAGATATACATTTGATGAAGAAAAAGTCTTTAGCTTATTTTCATTTCACATGGATTTAAATTACATCATTTTAAAAAATACTAACTTTAATATACATCAAATATAATCAACATAGCCTTTACTAAATCTTGCCCTTAGAGAGAAGGCTGAGAAAAAAATGTATACTTGACAGTGAGTTTTTTTTATATTAGAATTCCCAGAAGATTATTATAAAAAATAAATTTCCAGATTGCATTATTTTTTCACTTTGTCTTGGCCATTCTGTAAGGAGAGGTACCTAATTAAATGGCTTCATATAAAATGGCGGCAGTGCAGTAGAAGAAATATTAAGTGGGTAGACTTTCTAGAACATCAGATCTTTTGACTTCCTCTATACTGTCCATAAATATTTATGAACTGCTTATTATGTTTCAAACTCTACTTGACCTGGGAGCACAAAGAACAAAATGTTGATGATGAGGTACCTTTAGCTAAGTGAGGTGTTTGGACTTTATTCTCCAGACATTATGAAGCCTTTGGAAGTTTGTATTTATTTGGTTTTAATTTTAATTTATTTCAGGTTTTCATAGGAATAGCCAATCTGGGAATCACATAGATAAAGTGTGTAATTTACAGGAAAGAAAAGCTAAAATCATAGTATCCAGTTAGAAAACCAGTAGAGTAAACAAGAGAGTGTAGGACCTGAGTTGAGGCAGTTACAGCACGTTCAGGGAAGGAATTGAATCAAGCAATACTTACGAAGTAGATGCAATAGGATATGCTAAATGAACAGATGTGTAGATCAAGGAAAACGAGGAATCACTGGTGCCTCTGAATTTCCCCCTCACAAAAATGGCAATTCCAATCAAGCTGAATATTGGAAGGATGATGATGATGATTATTATTATTATTATTTGTTCTTTTCTTTTTGTCAAGGCAGTAAATGTCAAATCAAATTGATTTAAATTAAATTAGGAAAATTTTACGTATCTGCTTTGCTCGGATAAATTGTAAGCACTTTGTTAGAATTATACATGGGGTATGGTAGATGGTGGTTATTTAGGGAGCAGCAACTAACTAGACTTGATATTTAAAGCATAAGGAGGAAGGCAGGGAGAGAGCTTTTGACATTAAAGAACATGTAAAGCTGCATTGTATGGAGTTTCCCAGTGACTAGAGGAACGTTTTTTTCTCACCATGTGCTTGAGCATGGCCTATCTTGTCTACTAAGGAGCCCAGCTCCCCAAATGCTTCACTGAGTCTGCAGAGGCCACACATGTACCCAGGATAGACTCATGGAATGCTCCTCTCCCTGGCCTCTCCGCAGTGCACTCAGGACCCCTCAGTATCATAGTATCATAGCCATCCATGCCCTCTGGGAGTCACTGCTTCCTTGATGTTTTTCCAAGATGCGCCAATGTTCCCATTGCTTCATTTGTTTCTCCACATTTCCAGAAGATGACACCGTTTTCTAGATCTGAGGTTTCGAGAGTTATTCTCTGTCCGTTCTCTGTGTACTGTGTGGTCTACAATTACAGGAGCCAGTAAGCAGCAAAAAAAAAAAAAAAAAAAAAAAAAAAGGCAAGAAAAGAGTTCCTTCAGAAATATTGAGATGGTTTGGACCCCACCACTGCCCACCTGGTCCCATGACTCAAGCATAGGCTCATTGCTTGGCTGATGTTTAAAGTTTCTGAAACTTTCATAGAATTGAAAAGATTCATTTGTTTTGGTATTTACAAATTTCCATATTTTAACAATGTTTGCAGAGTTTGGGGCCAGGGAGACTCCCCAAATGCTGTCCCAATTCCTTCCTGGAGGAGGACTCACTCTTTAAATTGTTGCCGGTTAGAATCTGTGGTTTTACTTTTGTTAAATATTCTGCTGCCAGCTGTGTCTGTAGCAATCAAAAGTTTATGTCATGTTATCATTCATTAGTCAGCAGTTAAATCGGCAGGATCTGTCTCTGTTTAGTAACCACTGGAAATGGAAATGGATTAATCTTCTGATTTAAATGATGTCAAAATACACAGCTTGTAAGTACATATTTTGGAAGCATTTTTTTTTCTTTTCCTATGTTAAAAAAAATGATATGGAAAACATTTATGCCTTGGTTTTAATTGCCTCCCTTTCCAGAGTATCTAAAATTGTAATCTCACATTGTTCCTGAGAATTGAGGAAGCATGCTTGCCCATCAAGAAATAGAATTAAATGGATAATAAACTTTTTCAAGCTCCTTCATTGACTCAAAAGGAGTTCAAAGACTCATGATTTTCCATTTGCAATACTCTTAATAGATTACATGACTAGTAAACATGCAAGAGCACTGTTTTAAATCAGGTAATTCCACTCGGGAGGTATCCTCCCATAGGCCCAGCTTCTAACTGAGGCCAGGACTACACCTGGCATTTTCTGCCAATCTGTATTGTCCTATTGTCTTTCCCTTACCCACACATTTAAAAATATAGTGTTTAATGGAAAGTCTATTCGTGATAATCACCCTTTATCCTTCCGCTTACTCTTTATGCAAACATATCTGCATAGTGGGTTTTTGAAATTCAGCTGTATTCATTCACTTTCCTATTTAAAACCTTAAGAAAGCTGGATTTGGTGGAGTGTGTCTGTAGTCCTAGCTACTCAGGCAGCTAAGAAGAGGGGATGAGGATCGCTTGAGCCACAAGTCAGAGGTTAGTCTGGCAGTCTGGGCAATATAGCAAGACCTTGCCTCTTAAAAAACAAAACAAAACAAAACAAAAAAAAAACAAACAAACACTAAAGATCCTTTTTGTTAAGACTGTCTTGCTTCATTATTTAAATTGAGCATAAGCATTACAAAGTATCATCTTTTTTTAACTTGAGTTTATTCTCTTTTTTAAGGTAAAGATTAAGATCGGTAGAAAACTACATTTTAATGATTGAATTTATAGTCAAGTTCAGATCATTTAATTATTCTTGCATGGCATAGTTACTGGTTAAACAAAAACTTGAACTTATTAAAATGACATAATCTGAACAACTAATTCTATTACATTATGTTGTTGAGGAAAAACATAAAATACTCTTACTTGAAACTAGAAATGATACCAATTTCTTAGTTGAATTATAAATGACGAAAAGAAGAGCTACAGGCCTCTTTCTAAATTAATAGAAAGTGAAAATAATTTATGATTACATTTACTCTCAAAAGGTATTGTGGCTTTCTCAAACTGACTGCTTTAGATTTTGCTAATCTGTACTGTTTTTTGATCACTCAGTTTCTATCTCAAAAAAAAATCAGAAAATGTGAAAATTCCCTTAATGTGGTCATTAAGATGCTGGTTTATAATTCAATTACAGTGAAATTTTCAAGTGAGGTGCTCAGGTAAGATTGGAAGTCTCTTTTATAGATCATTACTCTTAGGTTAACCTCTTCTTTGCCAGCTGACACTGACATGTGTTAGGGAGATTAAGCTAACACAACTATGCATGATAAATTAAAATCAGAATGACAGAAGGCAATACAAGCTATTAGGAAGCTATCTTAAAAGTTTAAGTGAGAGGCAATTTTGTCTGAATTAGTGGTACAAATAAAAAGGAATAAAACATGAGAGATATGGAAGAGCATAATATAAACAGACATTGAGACTGTGTGTGAAGGAGGATTTAAAAAAAAAAAAAAAAAAAAAAAGCCTTGTGAGGTATAAAGCCAGGATGAATAGAGATATGACTAGTGGGATAAAGACCAAGAAAAAAAACAATGATTCGTGATTGAAGAAACAAAGATTAGTTCAATTGTTAGGTCAAGTTGAGTTCAAAGTCCTCATTAGAATATACAGGGGAAGATATTCCACAAGCAAATGACAGTGGAAACAGGATTAGGCCTTATGAGATAAATTAGGATAGGTGCTAACATTTAGTAATCTAAATCAATGTTTTCCTTATTTTAATGTGGATATGAATCATCTGGAATTTCAAAACTGCACTTTGTGTTCTAGTAGGTTGGGATGAAGGGCGTGAGATTCTGTATTTCTAACAACCTTTTAGGTGATAATGCGATGATCACGCTTTAGATAGTAAAGTACAGTATTTGTTCTCAACCTTGTCTGCTCATTGGAATCTCTTAGAAATTAAAAACAACCAAATAAAAATGATGCCAAGTTTTCATCCCAGAAATTCGAATTATATTGGTTTGAAGTGCAGCCTGGAACTGGGACTGAACTTCCAAGGCAATTCTAATATTCCACAAGGGTTTGAGAACCAATGTCACAGTTACAGTTTGGAAAGGGAAAAACAAAGACTTAAATGGGTGTACAAAAGGAAGAAGAAAGAACGCAGTGGAGAAACTATAAAGATGGAGGAAAACCAAATGGAGTTTTTAAATTTTGTGAGTCAAATCAGAAGAGGCGAAGAGGGTAGAGATCCAATCAGAAGAAAGTAAAATGTAATTAATATTAGCAAACATTTCAGACAATTTTAAAAAATGAGGCCAGAGTAAGTAATATTAGATTTGGTGATAAAGGGGCCCATAGTCATTGTTTCTTTGTTTTGTTTTGTTTTGTTTTGTTTTGTTTTGTTTTTGAGAGTGAGTGGGAATCTTGAATAATTTATTTGGCATGTTTCTCCCAAAACAGTTACCTAGAATATTCAGAACTACTGTACTTTCCCTTGTCCCCAAAAGTTCTTTCATGTATTTTATTCTAATCAAAACCCATTTATCATAGAGTTTATCCTTGCATGCAGATTTTTCTCAAATGCCGTTAGCTCCTATGAGAAGTACATGTTGAAAATGATAATATTAATCAGAGCTGTTTTCTGTGTGTCGATTTAGATAAGATGGGTCTAGTTTCATGCTGAAGGCACATGTACTAAGAATACTTCATGAACGCACCCCATTTTGAATGCTTGGTGGAGGCCCTTTAAAAAATTCATGACTATGGGAGACCAATGTCTGTCTTTTTGCCTGAAATTGGTTGTGCTTGTGGTTTATGCTCTTATTGCCCTAAGCACATTTTAAATGTTGGGCCAGAAGTCACATTCCAATGATAATTTCAGGATATGGTAAATAGCCTGTTGTACAGCAAAACATATCAACTGGAGGTAGACCAGGACCAGGACTAGGGCAACGTGAGTGAGTCACTCACCTTGAGCCTAAGTGTAAATATTCAAATTTATTAGAGACAGGATTACTATTACTTATTTTTTTCCTTCTGCCTCAGGCTCAGTAAAATTCTGATATTTTGTTCCTCATGGAGTATTTGCCTTAATTTTGTTTTATTTTTATTTTATTTTATTTTTATTTATTTATTATTTGAGACGGAGTCTCACTCTGTCGTCCAGGCTGGAGTGCAGTGGCGCTATCTCGGCTTACGGCAAACTACGCCTCAAGGGTTCAGGCCATTCTCCTGTCTCAGCCTCAGGACTACCTGGGAAGACAGGCGCCCACCACCACATCCGGCTAATTTTTGTGTGTGTGTTTGTTTGTGTGTTTTTTTGTTTGTTGTGTTTTTAGTAGGGATAGGGTTTCACCGTGTTAGCCAGGATGGTCTCCATCTCCTGACCTCGTGATCCGCCCGCCTCGGCCACCCAAAGTGCTGGGATTACAAGCATGAGTCATGGCGCCCTGTCCTTAATTTTGATGTCAAAAAATTATCCATCTGGATTATGGAGATTTTTTTGGTGCCTGCCTCCTTACATTTTAAAAATTACTTATTTTTATTGATGCATATTAGATACACATATTTTCAGGGTGTATGTGATAATTTGATACATTCATTAAGCAAATCAGGGCAATTGGAATATACACTACCTTAAACATTTATCTTCACACTAGGAACATTCTAATTATTCTCTTCTTGCTATTTTGAAATGCACAATTAATTTTTTCAATAATTAAAAATGCTAAAATAAGGTTCATTTTATCCTAGGGTTCTTTTGTAAGAATAACTATAGAGTGATTCATTACAGTATGTCAAAAATCTGTGGATTTTTGGCTTTGTTAGATATCAAATTACTCTCCAAATTACTCACCAATATTTTCTTACCAACAAAGTATGAGAGCCTTGGTATTCCACAGTCTTTCCAGTAATAAATAATACTAAACGTATTATTTTTGGCAATGCATTTATGGATTAGAATCACTTTTCTCATTTGTTTTGTATTTCTATAATGCTAAGTGAAATTCACCATTTATTTGCCCATTTTTATTTTTGCGACTTATTTAATTATCTCCCTTACCCATATTTCCACTGGATTGGTACTTGTTTTCTTGCTAGTTTTATATAAACTGTGACTCCAAACAATTCACCCATTTTCTCTATGTGTATTACAAATATTTTCCTAATAGGTCATGTCCTTTCTGTTTCTTGAGGCACTTTTTAGAACTTTACCACTTATGTGTACTCTGATTTATCATGCATTTGCATATTTTCTTCTAACTACAGTATTTTGAGCATCACTTCAAAGACAGTTGATACATTCTCAAAATCATTACCTAGGTTTCTTAGAGCAAAATAACGTGAAGTCACTGCTTAAATGCTATTCTCATTCTGAAAACTTAGAGTTGCCTTATCTATGGGCAAAATCTCAGATGCCATCTTCCCTAGTCACAAACAGTAGTACTAAGGGAAAGCTTACAGATGAATTGGTTTGAATCTATTGTTACTGCTATTTAGAAAAACAACAAAAACCCAGCAATTGTGACGTTGCTAGTATGCCATTAGCATCATCTTGGTGCCAGATGCAACAGAAGGAAAATCAGCAAGTGTTATTAGTGAGATGAGTGAGATATTGTACTTCTGAAAATAGTCCCCTCCTTTATTAAACCACTCATAACTATACTATGCAAAAGATGATATACCATTTTTTCACCAATGCAAACTTTCGTCTTTTCTCTCAACATTCAAAAATTTCCTTGTAATGGGTTGTTGTTAATTCATGAGGTACAGTGTCTCAAAGCAGTTAAGAAGTAAATCGACTAAAATATAAATGAATATTACTTTCAATGCAGCATTAATGAATTACTATTACTTTCAATTTGCATTTACTTTGAGTTCAAGTATATCAAATTATTTTTTTAATTCATTTAATTGCTAATCAAAAATAAATTGAGTATCTTTTATGGACTAGGAACTTACAATTTCTTGGAATTTAAAGATAAGTAAGATACCAAGTATACACTGAAGAACTTCATAATTTTGTGGCAGACTAAGAGCTAATATATATTTTAAAGTGAAATGCTCTGTAAAACTTGATAAAATAAATGAAATAAGAGAGATTCACTTAGAACAAGTATAAAATTATCAATAAACAGAGCAAGATTATATATACTCAAATCAGGGAAAATTATCCAGAGATCTTCTTTATTACTAACATAAACAGGAGTCATCAGTCCAATAAAATGAGCTATAAAAAATTGCAAATTACAGATAGATAAATGAGAGCTGCAGTCAGAGTAAGTAGCTACTTCCAGAGAGATTTGAAGGGATATGGCAAAAATGATAAACTACAGATGTCACTATTAAAAAGTACATAACTATTAATCTGGTCAACTGCCCCTTAAGTAATTTCTCTTTATGACCGTGTAATATTACTACTCAAATTACTTGTGATGGAAGAAATCAATAAATAAGGCTCTCATCTTATTGAAGCTTACCTGTGGAGATATTCTATGCTAAAGCCTGTGATAGTTTCTTAACCTGAGAAAAATATACTAGACTAACATCTTTGGCCCCATAGCATTTTCAAGTATGGGTTATGCATACCTTAAACTTACTGCCTCAATATATAATTAGACATTGATGTGGTTTGATTCTGTGTCCCTACTCAAATTGTAATCCCCGTGTGTTGAGGGAGAGAAGTAATGGGTTTATGGGGGCAGTTTCCCCCTTGCTGTTCTCATGATAGTGAGTGAATTCTCATGAGAGCTGATGGTTTTATAAATGGTAGTTTCTCCTGCACTCTCACAAGCGCTCTCTCTTGTGTGCCTCCATGTAAGACATGCCTACTTCCCTTTCTGCCATGATTGTAAGTTTTCTGAGGCCACCCCAGCCATGTGGAACTGTGAGTTAATTAAACCTCTTTCCTTTATAAATTACCCAGTCTCAGGCAGTTTTTTATAGCAACATGCAAATGGACTAATACGGACATTATCTAAGAACCCAAGATGGACTGCAGTGGTGTGATCTCAGCTCACTGCAACCTTTGCCTTCCAGGTTCCAGTAATTCTCCTGCCTCAGCTTCCCAAGTAGCTGGGATTACAGGCATGGACCACCATGCCCAGATAATTTTGTATTTTTAGTAGAGACAGGGTTTCACCATGTTGGCCAGGCTGGTCTCGAACTCCTAACCTCAGGTGATCTGCCCACCTCAGCCTCCCAGAGTGCTGGGGTTACAGGCGTTAGCCACCATGCCTGACTCAGAAATACTGGCTTTTACAACATAGTGAGCATATTTTACTTTATTTTATGTTTTCTCTACCCAGCTCTGGGCAGAAACCTTATAAACACAATAAATAGTTGTACAGTACCTGAATAAAAGGATTGGCAACAATTTTTATGATGTAAGTTGAGTGAAAACTTAGTACTTTCCAAATGTGTTTGACTTAGTGCTTTAATGCTTGGAATTTCTCACTGCCAATCATTCAGATATTCAGATATTCTTCTTATGGGGACTGGGGAGGGTAGTGATGTCTATGGATGAGAGTCAAGACGGTATAAAGGGTAAATCAGAAAAATAGTTCCCATTATTTTATGGACACACAATAAAAAGGAACATGGACATTTTTCTGTTTAGTACAATTTTGCTGTTCCTTAAATTTACATAAAGCACATACTAGATTGTTAGAGGAGAAGGAGAGAACACGGAGGAAAGATGAAAGCCTTTCAGGGTATAAGAAAGCACTGTAAAATTCAAGTTGAAGGGAGTAAGTATATTAGTGTAAAAAGTAGTAATATTGTGATAGTCAATATTTAAGTAAAATATACTTCTCTGGCATTGCTTCCAACAGGCTGTGCATACAACAATCCACTGGTGTATGGGAACAACATATCATGATTTCTATTTCCGTTAATTCTTTAAAGAAAAAAATAATTCAAGTTTTATTAATTGATAATATGTGAACTACAATGGCATTCTCACCCAATATATACATCAAATATCTCCAGAGGGTATTCTGAAGGCCTGGGATTAACAATTCTAGTGAACTAAGGATGCATACTAGTTACCTGATCCTCCTCTCATGAATCTGCGGGGCTCCGTAACTTATTTGACTGATAATATATAATATAAATGACACTTGTCCAGTATCTGGGTGCAAGCTTTAAGAGACTGGCAGCTTCCACTTTGTGGCTATTGGTACATCCCTCAGGGAGCCCTGAGGCTCTGTGTAAGAAATCCCACTATCCTTAGACCACTACTAATGGAGGAAACACATGCACGTGCTCTGAACATTCCCACCTGACCCAAGTCTTCCAGTCATTCCAAATAAGGAAACAAACACGTAAATAAATTTATCTTGGACTGCACAGATGAATCTATGCACCAGCTGAATACCATTGGGTGACCTGACCTCAGTCAATACCACATGAAGCAGAAGAACTGCCCAGTCAAGCCTGCTTTGGGATTCTCCTGATTCATATAAACATTAAGACATCATACCACGGTTGTTGTCTGAGGACACTAGGTTTTAGGGCAATTTGTGATTCAGCGATAGATAAGCGTTCTTTCTGACAATAGTGCTTTCCTTCTCTCTTTTGAATTCAGGACATTGTGACTTCATGTTGTGACTTCATGTGACAATGTAATCCACAAAGCAATAACCACGTAGCTTTGTGGATTACATTGTCTAATTTCAAGTAAATTAAACATGAGAAGGAGAAAAATGAATTAATTGTGATGCAGGGCAGGTTCTTGGCTTCACCCAGGGAGAAATTCAAAAGTGAGTCAAGGATAGAAGAAAATGGCTTTATTGAGGCAGTGACAATGTTACAGCTCTGTGATTGCTCTTACAGAGCAGGGCTACCCCACAGGCAGGGTGCTGAGAGTAGTGGCACAAGGGCAGTTTTGCAGTCATATTTATACCCCCTTTTAATGCCAATTAAGGGGCAGGGTATTCAGAATTAGCTAGAAAATTTGGGCGGCAACTTCTGAGTGTTGCCATAACAACGATAAACTGTTATGGTGCTAGTGAGTGTGTCTTTTGGAGAGGTGCTTTCGAGGGGCCTCTTTCCAGTTTCTGCCAGTCCTCAATTTGGTCCAGAGTCAAGTCCCGCCTGCCTCCTACCTCAACTGGAAATCATGGGTTGAAGTTTATACTAACAGTGAAAGTAAATATAGGCAGTAATAGAATGACTCTAGAGAAAGCATCTGCAACATCACCCACCCTTCTAAGGTGCAAGATGGCTACACGAGTCATTCAAAGTGAAAATCTCCACTTTAAAGTGCAGAGTTTTTCCAAGTTCTGATTCTAACATTCTTGTTTAGATTTCCTATTTGTTAATACATTGCTTTATAAGGTTTATCTCCCTCTATTTATTTCTTTCACATTTACAGCCCAGAATTTACCTTAGTTTTAGTTCTGGTGTTTTTTCTGGATGCTTCCTCTTACTACCTGTTTTCTCAGTTCTATTTTCTTTGAACTCATGAGCAAGTCCTATCCCAATTCTAGGGCTAGATTAGACAGCTGGGATGCTGTACCAGCAGGATGCTGTATTCCCAGTAATCTGGGAGTGTCCCTGGGATATTACAATTTCTGAATTTTATCTTTGGAAATTGCTGTACCTCAAGGATGTTAAGACATCCAGAATGCACTACCCCTTAGATACTATGTGAACCTCAAGGAGGCTGTACTCCCAGGATGTTATAGTCTCAGGTTGCTGTGGCCCCAGGATTCTGTAACCCCAAGAATGCTACCCTCCAAGTTTCAAAGCCTTAGACTCACATTATCTGAATAGCAAATTATGGAAAACACATAGATTATTCAATTTGAAGAAGACATGTATAATAAGCTTTGGAGATAATCAGGGATAAATCTCTGACACCTTTTGTGAATCGTGAAGGCCACATAAGTTCCAAAGCAAAGATGTTGAGGAAGGAATGTTCTAGGCAGAGGAATCAGCATAAGAAAATGAGTAGAGGCAGCACTGTGTGTTTTCTGCTGACAAGTCAGAGTTATTTTCCCTGGCTTGTACAGCTTGTTTGGGGGAAACTGAAAAGAAAAGCCTGGATACATGGAATGGTACTAAAGCCTGAATGCCCCTAAAACCCCATCTAAGTAGTTTGCACAGACAATGGAGAAATATTGATAGAATTAAATAAAGGAAGTAGAATGGTTAAACAATGACAATATATATATATGCCCTTTGTACCTCTGAAATGGCATGCAATTTAGACTCTAAAGCAGAGAATTTCACTTTGAGTAAATCCTGTAGCCACCTCCCCTTTTGTTTTTCATATTTTTCCATCCTTCAAAAAGTGAGATCAGGCTTACGTTTATTTCCAATTCATTAAAATTAATTTTATTTTGAGCAAACCTTTAGAGTTTGTTGCATACAACTAATTGCACCCCTTTATCCGGGGTCATTCATCATTGTAAGCAGACTTTCAGGCTAGATTCATGAAATAGTGAGAGAGAAAGCAGACATCTGCTTAGCCTGTTCCCTAAGTCCAAAAAGTCTGGCAAACTTCATGGCAACAAATGTCAGAATGACATCCACTTAATACTCACGTGCATTTTGAGGATTTCTTAATCTTGCTTGGGAAAACTGAAGAAATTAGGTAGTAGCATAAATAAGACTTTTTTTCATACCAGAAAGGTGGGGAAGAACAAAAGGGGGCATTGAAGAAAGGTCAAAAAGCTTCTATAATCAATTTATGAAAACTTCAGAGTTGGCCAATTTGCTGCCAGGCAGCAGTAAAAGAAGACCAAAATCCCTGAAACATTGAGTATTTCTTTTTGGTTGCTATAGGCAACTAAATGTTGAGCACAAAACTTGTACTTCCTGATCACTCCCCCTGTGATGCCCTTATTATAAGGCTATAAGGCCTTAATTTGCATGAGTGCATGTGGAGGCATTTCCTTTTCTTTAATAGTAGACAATCCATATTAAAAAGTTAACCTTGCAGATAAGTGATAATATCCACATACTGTTTTGTTATTATTAGCGTTTTCTTTCCAGGACAGGATCAGTGGATTATTCTCTGATACTCAGAGTTTTCCAATAGCCTGACTCATTCAAACTCTACACGTAGGTTTTACAGGATAGTTTTTATCTCACTTCAAAGCTAAACTTTGACCCTCCCCTTAAAGCCTTTGATTTGCTTTCAGAGAAGACTTTCCTACTTTATAAGTGTGTTTACAACTGCCCAAGGATTGCTCTTAAAAAACAGTCAGAATCCTACCATCAGAAGTTGCTCAATCATTCTTCTGTGTGCCTCCCAGAAAAGGCTGTTGATAAAATTCAGGTCTATTAGCTGCAGTCATTGAGGCTTATGAACACCCGTGAGACACAAAACCATGATCTCAGAGATTTAATAAGCAGCACTTCTGACCCTCCATCTCCCTCTTGAAATCTTTGTCTTCAGAATGATTTAATAGATGTCACTAGCTTACGCTCTCAGCAAACAAGCACTATAACTAACTCTTTTTGCACCATGACCTTTTTAGCTGGTACACACATTTACTACCAACTGAGGTCTATAAAAATAGTGAGATGTGGTCCATTTCACCAAGCAACAAACTTTAGGACCAACAGCAGTGCCAAAAGAAAACTTGCAAAATGAAGGATGCTTTAGCCCTTCCTGCTATCTCTAGCCATGTGACCAAGGAAAGACACCTCAAATAAATATAACACCTATGTAAAAACAGCACGCTTGCTATAAAAACAGCCCCAAGAGAAGTTTCCTAGCCTCCAGCTTTCCATCTAGATTGGTATCCACACGAACTCCAAATGGAAATTCTGAAACCATCACTGGTTAGTATTTCAATTATTTTAATATTTTGAGACAATGAAAATAACTAATATTCATTGACAACCTATCTTGTTTATGTTATTTCCCCTAATTGTTGCATGGACTCTTTGAGATGGATATTACTATTTCAGTTTTACAGAAAATAAAGCATTGAATGAAGAAATTTAAGTAATAAGATCTAAGCCATGGTGCTAATTAATGGCAAGACCAAGATTTGAATGTTGCACACCTCTCTGTACAAAACAGAGTCCCTACTCTTTCATCCACATACATAAAAGTATCAATATTGGTAATCACTAGCTGCTGCATCTTTCTGTCACTAATCATTGGCTTGAGTCACACTTTAACAGAAGAAATATATTGTAGGTTTGAAGGTTGTGGAATGAATTGTGCTTAATTACAGGATTCCCAGGTGGTGTCTCCATTCTCCTAAGTGTTTCCTGCAAATCGTCAACTCCTGAAGATCGTCTGGCTGGTACTGACTTTACACCCAGAAATAAGCTGGACTTACTTCTTCCCATTTTGAACTCTTACTTCCCATTTTGCTCTGCTTTTCTCTGTACCTTTGATAATTTTTGAAATTAAAAATGTTTGAGTTCCAAACATTTTTAGATTTTAAAACACTTTCTAGTGTTTGAGTTATCCATAGTCAATCCTTGTTCTTTTTCCCCATGGCAAGAAATATTCCACACTACCAATATTCTATCAATCTCAGTTGTTCCATTCACCTTCAGTGAATTCAGCAAGTGAGAGGCTATCAGGAACAAACCTCACTTCTTCCCTCTTTCCTCTTCTGCCTCTCAATATATCTGCAGTTAGCCATCTTTACGTCTGGAACTCAAGACAAGTTAAACTTTATTCATTTTACAATGAACCTCATAGATTTCTGCTCTCAATCCAACTCATGAAAGAATTACTTATTATCCATTTATTAAATATTCAGCTTCTTACCCCTGAGTAGCTTTGTTGTCACCCCAATATCCTAGATTAGAATTCCTTCATTTACAACTGCTAACTCAGAAAAGCCCTGGGGTTTCACTATACCTTCTTGGATTAATACCTCCCTTGGAAAGAGGTTGGGTGTAGGGATGGGAGGCATCTCCTTTTTTTTTTTTTTTTTTTTTTTTTTTTTCTCTCTCTCTCTCACCTGGGCTGGAGTGCAGTGATGCAATCTTGGCTCACTGCAACCTCTACCTCCCAGGTTCAAGTGATTCTCCTGCTTCAGCCTCCCAAGTAGCTACGATTACAGGCGCCTGCCACTATGCCCAGCTAATATTTTGTATTTTTAGTAGAGACGGGGTTTCACCATGCTGACTAGGCTGGCCTCAAACTCCTGACCTCATGATTTGCCCACCTCAGCCTCCCAAAGTGCTGGGATTGCAGGCGTGAGCCACCGCGCCCGGCCATGGTGGGGTAAGTGGTATCTCTTACACTCACTGTTTTCCGTAGCTTATTTCTGGGTGTACAGTCAGTACCAGACTATGTGCTAACTGTAGATCATGTCAGCTTTTTCTGAGAGAATTTTCTTCATATATGACTTCCCATTGCTCAACAAACAAAGTTCAACTGCCTTAATATCGTATAATTAGTTTAAATAGTTTCAATCTATTGAAGCTACTAACATGAAATTTTATGTTGGTATTTCCTCCAGCAACTGTCTTTACTTTTGCTATATGGACTCTCCTTTCTTGCTGAGTTATAATCATATAAAGACATTGGACTAGAGGTCCTAGTCAGTGAAAATAAGTAAGAGCCATACTAATTTGAAAGAAAGAACTAGGAACACCATTATTCGTAGACAACATGATTAGCTACACATAAATTTCTATGAAATCTATAAATAAGCTCCTACAACTAATAGTAAATTTAGTAGTTCAAAGGGTGCAAATCAATATACAAAGCTGAATTGCATTTCTATATATTAGCAATGAACAATTAAACATTGAAATTAAATAAAATACTCTTTATTATTTGCCAAAAATCAAACACTTAGATATAAATCTTAAAAAGCAGAGTACAGTATCTGTATAAAAGCTAAAAAATACTAATTTATAGAAGACTTGAATAAATATATAAATATACTGTGTTCATATATTCAAAGACTTCATATTGTTAAGATGTTAATTCTTCTCAATCTATAAATTTAACACAGTGTCAAAAAAAAAGCCTCAGCAAGATTTTTTCTTGATATCAAAAAGCTTGACTGTGAAATTTACAAGGAAAAGCAAAGGAATTAGAGTCATCAGTGCAATTTTCCAAAAGAACAATTAGAAGGCTCACATTACCTGATTTCAAGACTTACTAGAAATCTACAGTCATCAAGATGGTCTGATATTTTTTATCTCACTTCAAAGTGAGGTGAATAGATAGGCACAGAAAAATGGGCTAGAATATAGAATCCAAAAATATTCCCACTTGGCAACAACACACACAAAAAAACAACCCAATGAAGGAGTGCACAAAACATTTAAGTAGACACTTTGGCAAAAAGATCCTTGAATAACTAATAAGCACATGGAAAGATGCCCAACAATATTAGTCATAAGGGAAATGCAAAATAAAAACAGAATGAGAAACAAATATACACCTATTTGAATGGCTAAAATAATGTTTTAAAAACCCTGATAATACCAAGTTTTGGTGAGAATACAGAGCAACCAGAGGTCTCCTGCATTGGTAGTAGGAATGAAAAATAAGTTGGCCACTTTGGAAAACAATTCAATAGTTTCTTATAAAGTTAATCATATGCTTATCGTATGACCCTTTAATCCCACCCCTAGGTACTTATCCAAAGTAAATGAAAATTTATGTTGACAGAAAACCTGTACATGAGTGCTTGTAGCAGTTTTTTTTTTTAGTAATTGGTCAATACTGGAAAAAATCTAGTCAATTAATTTTTGAGAAAGGTACAAATGCAGTTCAACAGAGAAAAGACAGTCTTTTCAACAAATGGTGCTGAAACAATTGAACATACAAATGAAAAGAAAGAGAGAGCAGTTAGAAAGAAGGGAGAGAGTGAAGGATAGAAAGTTAATGTTAACTCACACACTTTACACAGATTGAATATCCCTTACTCCAAATGCTTGGGACAAGAAATATTTCAGATTTGGGATGTTTTTGGATTTTGGAATATCCTCATATACACAATGAGACAGCTTAGGTTCTTGAGGACAGAATCCAAGTTTAAACACAAAATTTATTTGTGTTTCATACACATCGTATACACATTGCCTGGTGATAATTTTATATTGTAATTTTAATAATTTTGTGCATGAAATAAAGTTTTGACTGTGATCTGTTACATGAAGTCAGATGTAGAATATTCTACTTGTGACATATCATTCAGAAAGTTTCAAATTTGGGAGTCTTTTAGATTTTGGACTTTTAGATTAGGGATGCTCAACTGTACAAAATTAAATCAAACTGGATTGTAGACTAAATGCAAAACCTAAAATTATAAAAAATTTTAGAAAAAAAACAGAGAAAGCATTTGTCTTTTCTAAGCAAAGAGTTCTTACATATCACTTCAAAGTATAATCGATAAAATTAAATTTTGATAATTGAATAATAAAATTAAAAACTTTTAATCTGTGAAAGATACTGTTAAGAGAAGAAAAAAAGACCAGTCACAGACTGAAAGAAAATATTTCTGCAAATTACATGTGTGAACAAAAGACTTGTATCTAGAAAACATAAAGAATTTTTTAAACTCAGCAATAAAAAAAATCGCAGCCTAATAAAGAAATGGGCAAAACATTTAAGTATACACTTCAACAAACAAGATACATGAATAATTAATAAGAGCATGTAAAGATGCTCAACAATATTAGTCATAAGGGAAATGCAAAATAAAAACAGAATGAAATGCAACTATATATGTACTTGAGTGGCTAAAATAAATTTTAACAAAACTGATAACACCAAGTTTTGCTCCAGTTTGGAGCAACTGGAGTTCTCCTGCAGTACTGGTAGAAATGCAAAACCATTTGGCCACTTCATAAAACAATTTGGTAGTTTCTTATGAAGTTAATCAAACACTTACCTTATGACCCCCTTAATCCCACCCCTCAGTTCATACCCAAAATAAGTGAAAATTTATGTTCACAGAAAACCTGTACATGAATGCTTATATCAGTTTTTAAATAATTGCTGAATATTGGGAAAAAATCCAAATGCCTTGTACTAAGTGAAAGGAGCCAAATTTGAATGGCTTTGTGTAGTATTCTTTCATTTATATCACATTGTGGGAAAGGCAAAACTAGGAGCAGAGAATAAAATCAGTGGTAGCCAAGGTAGAAAGATGGGGGACAGATTTTGACTACCAGAGGGAAGCAGAGGGAATGACTCTTGTGGTTATAGACTCTATGCATTTGTCAAATATCATAGAACTGTTGGCAAAAAATGCATAGGGGTCAATATATGCTAATAAAAAAATTAAATATCCTAAAAATACCCCTGAGTTCACAGCTTCATATCTGGTAATCGACAACAAAAAAACCACTAAGGTTTAAAGATGCTAGCTAAGTAGTTAATACAGTTACACAATCTTGTTCTACACAGGTATTCTTGAGTTCCCCACAATTATTATAAAGGTACAAAGAGAAATATAGTCCAGAAAAATGAGAGTGACTACAACGAACCAAGAAGATGCTATTCTTTTATTATAGATAAAATAGATACAGAAATACTATGTAATTTCTATCTAAATGCTGAGTGACTTGATTATTTTCAACCCTTCCAATCAGTTATATGTAAATTTCATAGTTAAGAAATATTTCGTCATGTGAAAAGCATCAACTATGACTTTAGCCATTTTAAATTGAACTTGACTTGTCAAAATAGCCATTCTAGCTTGTAGGCACTGTAGCCTGAACTTACTTACCAATTTTCTAACTTCACCTAGCTCCGTGCTTTTTCCACGAGTACAGTCTACTTTAACTTTAATGCTGGAAAATGTGTGTGGTAATTAGTTCTGTCCTGGGTTTTATTTTCTACTTAAGATAAGATTAAGCAGCTAGCATGAATATGTTAAAAAACAGTGTTATTGACTAACTCAGCAATGTGTCTGAACTGACAGGCAAGTATGAGTTCCCTATGAGATCCTGTAAAGAGCTCTATTTTGTGAGAGGTGAGTATGCCATCACTTATAACCGTTCTCATTGCTGGTGCCAACATTTGCTTTAATTTCAACAGAAAGTTTAGTCATTTTGTTGTTGTCAATAAGCCCAGTGGTTAATAGTGCATAAAAAAAAACAAAATAAAATTTTGGAGAAAACAATTAAGCAATAAACTTATTTGTACCAGGTATTGTTTAATTTAACCAAATTGTATGTGCTTTTAACTTTTTGGGAATGCTAGAATCCATAAACACATGAAAACAGAGACATTACAAATTCCTATAAAGAACCTTCAGAAGTTGTTTGTCAATCTAATTTGTAGTGAATTTGGTGTTTAGTCTTTTGCCAAGTGCTAGGTTATACAGATATAGACAAAACGAAGAAACAGCCCTGCCTATAAAAAATACTTTATAAAATGATTTCCATATGACATTTCATTCATTTTGTCCCTCAAAGAATGTTTAAAGGTTTGCATATTCTATCCAAATTTATAAATGGATAAAATATAAACAGAAGTTGAATGAAAAGAATCATTTATACTCTCTATTGAGAAAAAAGTCAATTATAGAATTGATGAGCATATAGAAGATTTTAGAAAATACATTTAAGATAAATAAGTGTTAGTCATATGAATTTACATACAAATAATTATTAAAATAATTTTAACTATAGAGCTAAAGGAAAGAATGTTTTATTTAATAATATGTAAGTTAAAATAATGAGGCTATGATCTTTTAAAAATATTTTTTAAGTAAGACCATTTAATTTTTCCCACATTAATACATTGTTCTCCAATTTGAAAATGTTTAATCAACTAAATCCTGGTATGGAGTTTTAATAATAGCAGTTTAAAACGGATCCATTTTGTTTGTTTGTATGTAGGTTTGGTTTGGTTTTAGTTCTTTGGGGAATAATTCATTTGGGTTCAAAGGCTTATTTTCATGTACTTATTCATTTTGGTTACTGACTTCTAATTCTGATCTTCATAAACATCTTGATGCTATCTTTTTTTATTTGTTGAAGAGAATATATTATCTCATCTTTAAGGCCACTTATAGCAATATTTCTCAAAAGTTTAAATTGTAGAAAATCTCCAAAGAAATATGATGTCCAGTAAATTTGGGAAAATGTGACAACCCCTCTTGAAAACTCCTAATTATTAATAGCATGTTGAAGGTTATGAGGAGTCCTAAAACCAAGACTGACTTACATTTTTAGTAAACCTTAAACTAAAGACTTTTATACCCGGTTTGGTGGTCAAGAGCATGTACCTAGACCTCCAACTATGGGGAACATAACTGAGCAAGGACCTCAGAGGCTGGCTCCCAAATCCATAACTGTGTTAGAACAGAAGCCACGGTTTTCACAGACTGTTCCTGGCCAGTGACTGAGTATAACAGGAATGCTGTAGCGCTCATTCTTGGACAACGTGGTACTGTTGATGGACAGCTTTGGCTTGAGGATCCCTCAAGCACCTTGTCAAATCTTCCTTAGACTGCACAGAAGTCTAAAATCCTTTCACGCAACCTTCTCTCCATCTCTTTTTCACCCAGGGTCAATCTTGCATCTCTGTCTGATGGTTCTTCTAGACTTCTCTGGCTCCCTCCCATTTTATCCTACTTGGATAATTTCTGTGTAATATCATCCTTGTATATTTAATCCATCTCAGAATCTACTTCTTGGAGGAAATGGAAAAGCAAACATTTATAAGACTTACATGACCATGAAATATTTTCAAAAAGTGAGCCTAGGCTTGGTTTATGATGGGCTAGTCTGGTACATGGGCACAAGTCATAAATGGATGCCAGCTAAATTATATCCCCTTCAGATGTGGCCATGGTAATAGAGATAAAAACTTCCCAATGGAAGGAGCTGAAAGCCATGTACCTTGTTATTTACTTTGTGTTGAAGTGGCCTGAAGTGAGAATATATAGAGATTCTTGAACAATGGCCAGTGACCTGTCCATCTGAACAGGAACCTGGAAGGAAAAGTCCTAGAAGATGACACACAAGGAAGTCTCAGGTAGAGTCAAGTCATTTACATGTGAAAGTAGATGCGAAGCATGAAGATATTTGTCTCACATGTTCATCCATCATAGAAGAAATATACAGGTAGCTTGACAGTTAACTTTAACCACTTCCATCATTGGCCACTCCAGAACAGGCATGGAAGTCACCTGCACAGTGGCTGATAGGGTTTTTAACTTGCCCCAAGACCTAGCCAGGCACTACTGCATCTAAATGTTCAGATATTCAGCAGCAGAGCCATACACAGAGCTTCTGATATAGAACATTTTCTTCAGCTGACCAGCCAGCTATTTGTTGGCAAGTTGACTAAATCAAGCCCCTCTCTCCCAGGGATGCAGAAACTTTTTCAAGTAATGGATTCCAGATCTAATAGCTTGCTCAAGTCTAGCAGTGAGCAAGGGATCTTGATATTTTATTGGAGGAGTTATGCTCAGCATCCTGCTCTTCCATTCTTGCCCTTTTTTGGGTTATCAATGTTAAGCAGCATCCATGGGAGCTGTCCTTCTATTTTATACAGAGATCCATATTCTATTAACCATATTCACAACTCCCTTTGGGTCAGATCTTCTTGTTCATCCCACATTAATGGTCATAATGGTCATTGCTGCCTCCTGGATTCTGGCAGCTGGGTTACCCCACCTGGCCTCTGTTACTTCATGATTGCATCTCCATGGATATTAATCACTTCAACTTTGTGAATGCCTATCCTACTGTAGTCCTGGCTTGCAGAGAAAAGTCATTACTGAACTTAATGATGCTGGTGCCCTTCTTACAAGCATATTCCTGATGCTTTTGATGAGCAATGTGTCTCTCTTGTTTCTCCCATTGAACACAGTTATCTGTAGGGTATTCTGGCTTCATATAACATATCCATTCCGACACACACATTTCCTTCAGCCTCCTTATTGCTTCCTCTGCTGTCTGCGAAAGCAACTCAGGCACTTCTACTGCTGAATTGTGGCAATCACTTAATCCAAACTTTTAAGAGTCATCTCAGCAGAAAAATTATCATCTGAAGTCCTTGCCAGGGTGTCTTGAGAAAGTGATCCCAAGTCACTGCATTCTTGCTTAACCAGTCTTACCAAGCACTCTCTCAAGAAGTCAAGAACAGAGATATTCTCCTGATTCCTGCTGGTACATACTAGCTCATTTCTGTTTTGTTTTGTTTTGTTTTGTTTTGTTTTGTTTTTGAGGCCGAGTCTCACTCTGTCACCCAGGCTGGAGTGCAATGGCATGATCTCAGCTCACTACAACCTCTGCCTCCCATGTTCAAGCAATTCTCCTGCCTCAGCCTCCAGCGTAGCTGGGATTACAGACATGCACCACCACACCCAGCTAATTTCTGTATTTTTAATAGAAATGGAGTTTCACCATGTTGGCCAGGCTGGTCCCGAACTTCTGACGTCAGGTGATCCACCCGCCTCAGCCTCCCAAAATGCTGGGATTACAGGCATGAGTCACTGCACCCAGCCCATACCAGCTAATTTCTTGCAATTATTTGAAGTGTCATCTCTTTCTTCCTATATGGGATATAACTAGTTTTTTTGCCTGGTAGCCAGGACAGGATGTGGGGATGGCTTCTGAAGCAGATACCTGTTGCCTCACAGTGGGGTGGCATCTTCTGTATATTCAGAAACTGGAGTGCTAGTTCTTTCTAGGAAACAGTGGGCCACATCTGCAAGCCTAGAGGATTCAGAGGAGCTGCAGAGCCAGCCTCCACAGAGGCATTCGGCCAGATAACACCAACTCATATTTTAGGCCCCGTGTTTTTCCCACCAGGACTCTTATCTTCCCATAATAGAATGCCTTAGCTAAGCACTTAAAGTTCTCTGGAGTTCTGTGACTCTAAGAATTAGATCCTCAGCCTGCCACTCAGCTGGGCTTCATCCTCCACTGTAGATGATAAGCGACTTTTATTAAGGCCTTTTTGTTCTACATGTAGCCATCAACTGCTTTTTAAAGGCCTTCAGTCTCTCATTTTCCTTCTTCACGTTATCAGTGCAACTTCTCAGTAACCAGACAATTCACCTGTCTTTGTAGGCTTCCCTCTCGCCATATGTTTCCAAGGTTCTCATTATTTTACTTGCCATGTCATTCTCCTCCATGGAGCCATTTCTCCAAGGTTTTTGGTGGTTAAGCTGTCACTGTGTTCCAGGAACTCTTCATCTCCCACCTACCAACCAGGAGGGTGTCCTTTTTACCTGCTGGGCAGTAGATAAGCCAGTCCCAAATCTCAATCTTACAGCCGTTTTCTTGGATCACTCTTGGTACCATTAGTATTAGTCTGGGTCATCTGAGAAGTAGACATCAAGACAGAATTAGGCATGTAAGAGATTTGTTAGTGGAAATGCCTATAATAGAAAATACAGAGGGAGTCAGAGGAGCCTGAAAGAGCTGTTATATGGCGACTTAGATCTGATGCTTGTGAAGGAGAGTAAAAAGAAATAATGGCTAGCTGGATGGACCTTAGATTACAGTGAAGTTCTACAGACATTAGAAGGAGGAGTCTTATTTCTGAGTTTTGTGTCTCCCAGGAAAGAGCCCCTTTAGTATTCCTGCCTAGCTTAGCCATTGGCTGAGAGAAGCTCTTGGAAGCATGTCTTCTGCACAAATGCACTGATGGATTTCAAAGTGCAGCAGTTGGGGCCTGAATTAATTAAATTCTGCACAGTCTTAGATTTAAGAGGTATATTTCTAAGGCCTCCACATATTTCTATCATAAAATTCATGAAGCTATCATTGACTTAAAGCTTGAGAAACAGATTAGATCTGTCTGTAAAGAAAACAGACTTTCACATCTGCAGGTATATACATAGGGTATAGGCAAGAAGGGAATAACGTCTCTCCAAAGGAAAATAGTGGGTTTTGTTTGCTTTTTGTTTGTTTTAC
The DNA here is from genome assembly GCF_008728515.1 of Papio anubis. Lineage (NCBI taxonomy): Eukaryota > Metazoa > Chordata > Mammalia > Primates > Cercopithecidae > Papio > Papio anubis. Next base: position 38,597,727 of record NC_044980.1, on the reverse strand, counting down.
AAATAAGCAGGTAAAGAGGTAATAATTTACCTATTTCTGTGCTCAGTGGTTAAGCTTCCCTTTGTTATCCATGCTTTCCATACCTTCAGTTCCTGCTTTTTTTTGTGACCCTCAAAGATCTCCTGAATCGTGCATCCTATAAATATGGATTTTTACTAATGTCACTTTCTTCCAACTGGAGGTAATTCTCAGGCATTGTGCAATGTGCCAGGCATATGCTAAGCACTTTACATATATCACATTATTTATTCTTCTCAACATCTTCAGGAATTAAGTGTTATTCCCACATTCCAAAAGAGAAGAGGAAATTGGGGTTGAAAGAGATCAAGTAATGAAGTTAAATACATGACAGAACAAGATTTCCATCCCAAATTCATGGTGTTCACTACTAAGCTCTGCTGTTTATGCTCAGACTCATTCAATGTAATACATTGTGAACACATTTTGATGTGCTTTTTAATCTTAATGGTTATGTTTCAATCCCTCCCTTGTACAATATCTACAACAATAAAAATAAGAGATTTCCCCTTCCAGATTTAACTGTTTTCTATTCAGAATACACAATTTTCATAAATATTTTTCCTTGTGATCAGTGATGTGCTAAATATTTAACAATTGGATGTCCAGGGGGAAAAAAAAGACAGTCTTGATTTAGAGCAATACTCTCACAATGTCTGATTTCAGGCTACCAACATGATGTCAGCAAAGTTGGAAAGAGATGCAAACTAGCATATCATTACACAGTAATTCCACCATACAAATACAATGGAGGTAAAACTTCAAGAGCATAGAAAATAGTAAAATACAGTAAACAATTAGGAATGATGGGCATTAATTTTATTTTTCATATGTCATTTAATTGTAACTATATATTAATTTAATTTTTAATACTGACTGTTTTAAACAAACAGCTTACAAAATTCCTGAATATATTACAATTAGCTCTTTCAAGCTAGTATGGGCCCACTCCAGCAAATTATTCCTTATGAGCCTCCTAAATCCTTGCTCCCTGGTTTCTTACCCTGAAAATATTTGCTGTTAACATAACATCTGTATGGTGGTTACAGGTTGAATTGTATCCACTTTCAGAATTCCAAGGTTGAAGCCTTAATCCCCGAGTACCTTAGAATGTGACTGTAGTTGGAAATAGGGACTTTGAAGAGGTAATTAATGGAAAATGAGGTCACATAGGTTGGCCTTAATTTAACATACCTGATATCTTTATAAGAAGAGAAAGAGACAGAAGGTCTGTGCACTCACAGAGAGAAGTCTACTTGAGGACCCAAAGAGAAGACGACTGCATGCAAACTGATGAGAATTACCTCAGGATCAACCTAACCTGCTGGCCCTTGAACTTAGACTTCCAACCTCCAGAGTGGTGATAAAACAAACCTCTGTTGTTTAAGCCACCCAGTCTGTTGTATTTTGTTACAGCAACCCTAGTGAGCTAATACAAAGGGAGAGTATCTCATCTTTCTCTACTGTAGTATAACCTTGAGTTTGACAATGGCGTTCAGGGATGGTGAAACAAATCAGAACCTTTCAAGGAGCTTGTGAATGGATTACTTATGAACACTGCACAACCTTCTCGTACATGACGCTACAGATTTCCCAAAGATGACCCTGAAACTGTAACTGAAAATAAAAGTACTGGAAATTGCTTTATTTTCTATCTCACTTTGTTTCTGGCATGACTGAGTTTGGAATGTTACCCTCTCATTATGTTTAGATAGCCAAAGGTATTACAGCTTAGTCTGGGTTTCCCAAAAATGGTACCCAAGTCTCTCTACAACATCCAGGAACTCACTTGTATTTATTTGAACAAACCTATGTGTTTACTTTAAGTAATAAAATATTCACTGGGTATGTGCCTTTTGCTGAAGTCTTTGACTCATTCTCACTATCATGACTAATTATATTAATGTTCATGTTTTAGTATTACTAATTATTTTAATGTTGCTCCTTTAGTATTACTTAAATTGCTTCATTTCTCTAACCAGTGGTTGCAATGTATGAAGGTTGTTTCTTTTAAAAGAAAAACAGCCCCACTAAGACAATGAAAGTTTTACTTTTGATCAAATAGTGTGCTTCAAAAAATAGAAGCAGTACTTTTCCAGACTGTCTTATGAGTGTATTTTATGACAATATATTCAATAATTATAACCTCTTTTGGTTTGGTCATTATACAGCCAATACTTGCAATTTGGTTTTTAAGAAAACACTTTCAATAAATTAAGACAATCTCATAAATTCTAATACCTCTCTTCAACTGGAGGAAGAAGGTTAGCATGACCACTGAAGAAATAATGGAAATTTTTCACAAATTTTATTAGGTTCAACGTGTTCCTAATCTGGTCATTTTCAAGTTGTGACTAGCATGAGATGAATTGGAAAACAAAAATCTCCAAAAAGGGATTTAAAAGTGTGGCTGTAATTATTAGCATGTATGATGAATCTTCATTAGCATCGTCACTAAATTAAACATGTAAGTGCTTCTTAAGAATGCTTGGTAAGTAGTCTAGGAGGCTAGAGATAAAGAAAAACAGAAGAACAGAATCAAAGTCAGTACAAATAGTGACCCAAATCTCAAAAAAATATGAAATAGATGCATATGGGCTCCTTCCCTTATATCTCTTACTTCTTTAGTTCCTTTTTAGGCCCCTTTTCTTCTGCAAAGAATTGATTTCTTATGACACATGTTGTTTGCAGAGTGTCAGTTTCCACACAGGAATGCCCATCTGGAACAGGACCAGAATATATTCAAGATCTTTCCTAAATGATACCTTCCATCAAAAGTTATCTCTTCTCTCCATATTGACAGGGTTCTTATCTCAGCATGCTGATGTTCTTTGCGTTAGTAAAAATTGTTTTCAGTATTTGACATTATCTTCTACGAGATAAGATATTCCCTAAATATTAAATTTAAGCTAAGGTTTAGAAAACCAATTCCTTATTAGAAAGACTCTTAAAGAATAATCTAATTCTGCATCAGTCAAGTAGAATAGAGAACTTTATATATTTGGGGGATTCTTGAAGATTGCTTTCCCTACTCAACCATAATAATGAGTCCCTTTGAATACTCACCCCAGTACTTTTGTTATCTGCCTGTGTTTTACTTGGTAACTAGTGACTAGCAGTGAAAGAGGGACAATGCAGGATGGAAAAAATATGTTAATTAGGTCTTACCATAAAATCAAATGACACTGTACGTTCTTTAAATTCTAAAGTAAGAAAATATATAAAATGTACAGTATTAGTCTGATTCCATCATTTTACTGTGCTAAAAGCACTCGCAAACATGTGATACTTAAGCACAACAAAAGTCATTTGTTGTTAAATTGACATAGCAAGAGGAGAATGGATAGGGCTTGATGCTTCATAGTTTCTCAGAGTTGATATATGTTTCACAACCTTTTAGCTACATCTCGTAGAACATGTGGTCATCTTGGTTGCAGCAGAAGAACAGAGGCTGAAATTATACATGGGCTTTATACTATCTCAGCCAAGAAGTCACATGTATCACCTTCCCTTATAACCTGTTGGTCAGAACAAGTCACATGACCCTGCCTAATTACAGGCAGATGGAAAATTGAAATCCAGCCATGTCTCCAGAAGGAGGGAAAAACTGGATATGGGTGAACATGAAAACTTTCTATTAATAATTTATGTTATCAGACTCCCTAGTAAAATGATAATATATTGGTAACTTTATGTATAAGCAATTTACCATACCTAACAAAAGTTTTACACATATGAAGTCAGTTTCTAAAATGAACATATTCAATGATAGATAACCAAGTTGGTGTTGTGCCTCTGCAAAATATATGTATGTCACAGCTCAAGGAACTTTTTGGAAAATCCTCTTTAAAAATTATTTTAAGATTTGTTAAGTAATCTATATCCATATATGGCTTCAACTTCATACTATTTCAGAATTATTTATTGATTAGAGGTGGAATTATTTACTTGGTAACTATGCTTTAAACTTGACTCCAAATTTTATACATATTTCATTTCTCTCTTGAAAAATATGTGAAAATTTTTAATGCAGGCTCTGAAGAGAATTCAAACAAGTAAATTTCCAGGAATATGATAACAACTTCATCATATAAATGTGTAGTTAGTTTCTTGTAATGCCTACCTGAAGGGATAATACATTTAAAAGTACAATGTTAGGTCCAACTTTTAATTTAGAACTTCCGTTATTTCCTTAGCTTCACAACTGTAGTTATTTTAAAAGTTAATGCAGGAAGATATTTAGAATGTCTGTACAGTTTGAAATCCCACACACAACTCACCTATGAATATAGATTGATAATGAGTCAATGATATTGACACCACATATCTTCTTATTCTGCATGAGCAGCAGTTTTTTATACCTGTAACATTTGTAATAAAAACAAAGCTACTGAAAAAGCCAGGAATGAAATATGGGAATTTTCAAAGGCGTAATCCTCATACCCTCAAAAAATGGCAGGGAGGGAAAACAAATCATGGTAATGAACTGATTCACGTTACCACCAACTGAGTTTTTGTAACACACAAAGGCCAGCTAAAGGCAAAAGATGAGTCTATAACAATAGACTGTATTCTCTACTCACATTTCTCACAGGCAATTTGTAATTCTTGTAAGTCCTTCTATTTTTTTTTCCCAAATGTTTTGGTTCTCCATACCCATGAGAGATTTTCAAGACAAGCTGTGCAATATCAACTCTGTTCTTATCCCCCATGTAATTTTATTCCTCAGCAGTCTGTTCCCCAGATTTAGTTACTATAACCAACAAAACAATGCAACAGCCAAGAACCTGCACAGCTAACATCCTATTAAACAGTGATCATATAACACAGCCCAGCCATTCTCATTTTCTTTTAAAAATATTTATGATTGCTGGACCACATAACTTTCCCAGATAAATCCATTATTTTAGGAATGCAAGTCAAACTTCTAAACTGGCATAAAGAACCTCAAGGGTAAGGATACAACATGGTAAAAAGTTGCTTTAGAAATCTAGCTAGTGAGCTCTCAGGGTGTCAGATCATCTTTACATGGGCCAGTGTCACACTGTCAGCAACTAGTTTTTGGCACAGGCATCCCAGTGTTATTAGTACATGTACCACGTGGCATGAGCGGTATTCCTAGTGCATGTCCTGGAAATTCGGCAAATGCAAACGTCTCTGCGACCGTGGTAATAGTTGTTACTGTCAATTTCTCTGGCGGGGAATTTTTTCATCTTTTTGACATTTATCCAAGGATATTCAGTCAGTTCACCAAAGATCTCCTGAGAAATCAGAATGTCTATGGAGATTCTACGGAGAAAATGTCCAATTCAGTCATAAATCCCTGAAGACCCTGAGACATTTTGAAACAATCATTTGGATATTTAAGGTAGATTAGTGCTATACTTGAAGAGACTATATTAAACACAAAGTACTTCTTCAGAAAGAGACTGCCAAGAGGGTTTTCACAATTCTTTTTTTCTCACTTGCTTTTATCCAAACAAACTTTGCAAGACTGCTTCTGTGTTGCTACAGTCTGAGAGTTTATGATTCTTCTTTCAGGGTGTGAGGGCCAGCTTTATATATCAATGTGGCTAGGCCACAGTCCTGTTACTCAGTCAAACACTATCATAGTTGTAGCTGTGAAAATACTTTGTATATGTGAATAAACTATTATTAGTTGACCTTCATAAGGAAGACTATTCCGTATAATCTGAGTGGATCTGCTTCAGTCATTTGGATAGCTTTGAGTAGAGCTGAGGCTTCCCTGAAAAAGAAGAAATTCCACTTCTGAGAAGCAGCTTCACTTGGTGTCTGAAAGTTCCACCCTGCCCTTCCTGATAACTGACCTGTAGATTTTGGATTTAGCCTCCAATGTCTTAATATATGTTTCCTACAGGTTCTGTTTCTCTGGTGGAACACTAGCTGAATACAAGAAATAACATACACTGGAGGCCCTGAACTGGTATTACAAATAGGTCTTGGACTCCTCAGGGAAAAAACACACACACACACACACACACACAAAACTTCACTCCACAAACTAGGCAGAATGCACTGGTAGAAGTTTCTGCTTGTAATCTTTCATAAAATTACTATTTGTAGACTCATCAGCTACATAGAAAATCAGACAGTAGCTTGGTTACTCTTGTTGTGTAATGCTGGCTATAAGCAATAGGACAAAAACCATATTTTTGAACTAGTCAAGGCATTCTTATCTCAGCCAACATCTTTTTGTAAACCTAAAGGACACTGTTGTTTTAGGTGTGACATGTTTGCCTTTTCTTGGCCTTAGAAATCTAAACTATGCATCTATTTCTAAGGGGAGAGAAGTTTGCCAGCCTAATTACAAATCAAATCAAAGCATTATTGGCTTATTTTAAGGTCTATACAACAAGAGAAAATATTTAACCAGATTTAGATTTTCATATTCTACCTTTTTAAAAAGGCATCAGGGTTTTGGATAGCAATATCATAGTACAGCATAATTTTTTAAATTTTGGGATGACCAGAAGCATGCAGATGATAAACTTAAGATGAATTATATATCCTTGATGACATAAACTGAATTGTGCATGAACCACCTTAAGATCTCAGCTTTTCTGACAGAGAAGTGTGATAAATATGACTGCTCCACTACAATGTTTCATTTGAAGGTACTATAATATCTTATCCATGTTTGTCTTTTCTTTATATTATAATTTTTTCCCAAGAGGTAAATGAATTTCTCCAAACAAATCAGTATGCTCCTTTTTGTAAGATAATAGTAGACATTTGTCCATCTTTCTTTTTTTTTTTCCTATGAGCTTTGGCTACCAGCAAGTTTCAGATTAAAATTTAGTTTCTAAATATTGTTATCTCTATTAGCTGAGATGTATTTTATCTTCTTTTACAACGCCTTCTGTGGTTTTAAGTATTCTTTTTATTTAAATAGTCAAGTATTAGGGCTCAGATTGTCTGTTAGGAAAGTCACTTGTGGGGGACAAGGGTAGTGGGTGCTCAGTTTGGTTAGGTCTTCCTAAGACGTGTACAGCATGCTGTCTGGAATTGCCCCTTAAGGACAAGATCGAAGGTAAGTTTTATCCAGTGAATCAAATTCTCATGTAAAGAAGACTTAAATCATTCATTGGTCCTTGTTCTGCATTGATTAGGGCTCCTGGGCTATTCTTGCTGCAGGCTAGGCTTCAGAACAGCCTTGCCATTCTGAAGGAAGATGACACAAGGATGCTAAGGCAAGTCTGAACTCTTGAAGAATCTCTGCTGCTGTGGTTGAACTGAGAGAAGGGCCCAGGAGACTGAGGCAGTGCACCAGAGGCATCTGCTCAAGCCTATTATGTGTGTGCCTTTTGGAGCAACACTTCTCAAAGTCCTTTGGAAAATAGTTGAGGGAAATAAATATACACACACACACTAGTTCATCACTTTCAGGTGTATTCTGCAAGCTTTTCCTAATTTGGGGAGTACTAGATTGAGCTTGAAGCCAAAATTATATATATCTTAAAAAGTGAAGAAATCAACTGAGAAAGAAATTATTACAGAAAGTGAAGTACATGTTGGGGGCAATGTCTGGACACTGCCAGTAGTTGTATTAGAACGGCATGAAGGGGATGTATACTTTGTGTACAAAGGCTTTATATAAAATAGCCAAGAGCATTGCTTCCTATTTCATGGAGGAAATAGAAGCAATCATAAGGTTCCTTCTGAAATCTCCCATCAAAAATCTAACTACCACATATTCAGCCTTCCCTCCCACCAAGAAACTTTCTGTGATCCTACGAAGGCCAAACCATCCTCTTGAAGTCTATGTCATCCCACCTACTTGGAGATGTGATGCCAATGACTTTCCCTCTCTCTTCCTTGAATCATAAATTTTCAGTGAAGGAAACATTAATATTACTGTTCAAAATTATTTTCTATTAAAGAAAAATTAAAAACCTTAGGTGGCTTTTCTCCTTGCATTCATTGCTCCATTTCTCTGCTTCTCCTTACTGCAAAATTTCTAAATGAACTTACCAATGCTTCCTGCCTACAAGTTTTCTCCTTCGCTTCCTTAAATCCACACCAGCTATGCTGTCTTTAGCCCTCCACTGAAATGACCTCCATGTTCCTAAGTCAGTGGCAGCTTCTCAGTCCTCATTGCAGGCTGACACCCATCAGCACTGGACTGGAGTTAATCACTCCTTTTATCCCTCACTTAGCAGAAAATCCACTTTTTCTTAGGTTTGTTGTTGTGTTGTCTTCTCTTTCTTTTTGAAACAGACTCTCTGTTGCTCAGGTACGAGTGCAGTGATGCAATCTCACCTCACTGCAACCTCTGCCTCCAAAGGTTCAAGTCATCCTTCCACCTCAGCTTCCCGAGTAGCTTGGACTACAGGTGCGCACCACCACACCCAGCTAATTTTTGTATTTTTTGTAGAGATGAGGTTTCACCATGTTGAAAGTAATCTGCCCACTGCAGCCTTCCCAAGTGCTAGAATTACAGGGGTGAGCCACAGCGCCCAGCCTTTCTCTTCATTTTCCTCCTACTTCTTTGGTTGTTCATTGTCTCAGGGCCTGCTCATGCCTTTTCAAGGTTAGAGAAGCCTAATTAAAAAGAAAAACAAAAACATCAGTACTTCCAAGAAAAGCTAGTTAAAGGAGTAAACAGACAGAAATTCAGATCTGGGACAGTTTAGACTGGGGAACACTTTTATGTGGTAGTAAAAGTTGCACTTTTGAGCCTCCCTGATGTTTACAACAAATTTAACTCTCAGCCCTCATTAGATGAACATGAAATACTGTATTATTGAACATATTGATATGATGAACATATTGCTACTGTATTACTTAGATGCCCAGTGAATAAGAAGGGCATACAGAATAAAATAATATTAATAATTATTAAAATGCAAATATATGAAGAAATTTAATTAACTTAAAATCCTTTTATAACCAATATGTATTTGTAAAGAGTCAACAAAAATTCATAAAACAGTGTTTCTGGCATTCTCATTACTGTTTGTCCTGTAAATTTTGAGCACAAATCTGATGGAAGTCTAAAGGATGATAAAAATCTTTTTAATGATCTCTGAAGTACCTATATATACATGCTTTCCAGGGGAGGAAATAACACATTAGAGATGGCAAGTGCACTAATGGGGAGTTTGAACGGAGAAAATTAGCTAGTGGTTTTGAAACATCAAAATCTGTGGTCATCTATTGATACAAGTTAGGAAAGATAGAGAATAAGACTTTGAGGAGTGGTCAGAGGTACGGGGGGATGGAGGAAACCACCTGTATATCTACTCATGTGTGTATATGTATGTGTGTGTACACACATACACACATATGAAGGGTAGTGTCAGAGATCCCAGTGAAATAACTCAAATGCTCAAAACAAAGAATGTCTAGCATTTTAACAAACTGCATGGCAATAGAATAGAAGAATGTCTGAGCAATGCTCCAGAGAGGAAAAAAGTTAACTTCCCATAAATGAGATGAGTTTGCTGCAAATATACTGTTAGCTGTTTCTATAAAAAGTGTCAACAACACATATGTTTCCAGTAGGCATATTTCCATTTAATATATTCTCAACCCATGGGCTATAAAAATTAATTGCTAGGGCAGTTCCAGATTGTCGGAACATCTGCTAAAAAAAACTTCCCTAGAGCAGATTCAGGGAAATACAATTAAAGAAAGCATGTGGAATATTCGGAACCATTTTTTATGTCTGCCTAGCATAGCTAAACTTCAGTAACTGTCTAAGACAAAAGATTGCCAACTTGTATTTACATTTACCCACCGACTGGCATCACAAAATATTAAGATTTGAAGCTGAATATTTCTGGGCCAGATTTCACCCTGTTCAAGGAAATCTCTCTGCAGTAGACAGAAAGCAACCGGAAGGATTTCAATGTTGACTTTAGGAGTCAGAAGAGAAATACTTGGCTTGGTGGAAGCAGCTGCAAAAGTTCCTCAACTCCTGACAGTGTTGATCCCATGAGCTCATCTTCCCAACTGCTTCCCAAGAGGAAGATTCTTAGTGACTTGGAATACTAAGGTAATTAGACTAGCCTTGGAAGGCAGAAGCAGTTTTCTTTCCACAGACACTGTCTTAGTCCATTTGCTGTTGCTTATAACAGAATGCCTGAAACTGGGTAATGTATAAGAAATGAAATGTATTTCTCACAGTCAGGAGGCTTGGAAGCCCAAAGTGGAGAGAACATCCCATGAGAGCCTCTTTGACGGTGGGGACATTGAAAAGTTGCAAGGAGGTGCAGAGCATCACGTAGCGAGGGGCTGAATCTGTTAATGTGCTAGCTCAGGCCTCTCCTCCTCTTTTTATAAATCCACAGTTCCACTCCCATGATAAGCCACTAATCTATTAACCCATTAATCCATTAATTTATGTGTGGCTTAATTCATTTATTAAGGCAGAGCCTTCATGATCCAATCTCCTCTTAAAGGACCCACCTCTCAATACTGCCATATTGGGGATTAAGTTTCAACATGAGTTTTGGAGGAGACATTCAAAACATAGCAGACATGCTCTACAAAACTATAATTCCAAGTACAAAGGTCTTCCTTTATTTATTACAATGCTTAATTTAAAGGACATGGAAAACTGAACATACCATTTGTACCAAAGATAATTCCCAATGTGATAAAATGTATTATTCTATCACTCTTTTGTAACTCTTAGAAACACAGCTCTTCATTCCAATGACTTTAAACAAGAAAATGCAGCAAGTATAGGGAAAATTAGGCAAAACTATTCATGGAAATCTGTTTTATAATTTGTTTTTTCAATGATCTGCCTACCCACCTCTCATTTGACCTTCAGTTCTTAATGAGCTCTAAGACTTGCTTTCTGCCAAGCCATGGAAATAATTGTGCTTTTCAATTTAGTATCCATTTAAATTGGTTGGCCTAAAAACTCTAAACAAATATCAGTAGCTTTTAGGTAATTGTGTTTATAAACATTTTTCTATAAACTGGTCACACGTGTTGTAATTGAAAGAGAAAGAGACTGTTTCAATCTTGGGGAGAAGGGTCAGAGGAAGAGAGCTCTGATGCTTAATCAGTCTTTGATACTATCCAGGGGAAGGATGAGACTTCTTATGAAAAGATCAGGATAGATTTCTCATCTAGCACCTACCTAACTCAATGAAATCATTGCGTTTCTTAAGACTATCTGTTAGTGGATAGAGACAGGGATTGAAGGTGCTTTGCTCTGTGGGATGTACATCAAATCTCTCCTACTGTGCCTAAACTATCAGTGAACCTGAGTAACTAGACTTGTTTGTTTCCTTTCCATTGTTCCTTCTGATCACTCTGTCTTTGACCACACACATAAAACACCATGAAGCCTCATATCAGACATTTAAAGAATCGGAGAAACAAGTGCAACACGTAAAGAATAGAACATACAATCTCTTTACATCTCTCACCCAAGATTCTCTCCCAGAATGATAATTTCGCAGAGCTGCCTTCCTGTATGCTTCATACACTGCAGAAATCTTCCTTGTGATTAAAGTGAGAAGGGGACGGTGTATGGCAATACCATCAAGCTTTAAGTCATAAAAGTTAGAGAATATACGACAGGGCACAGTGGTTCACGCCTGTAATCCCAGCACTTTGGGAGGCTGAGGCCGGCAGATGATGAGGTCAGGAGATTGAGACCATCCTGGCTAACACAGTGAAACCCTGTCTACACTAAAAATACAAAAAATTAGCCAGGCGTGGTGGCGGGCACCTGTAGTCCCAGCTACTTGGGAGGCTGAGGCAGGAGAATGGCATGTACCCAGGAGGCAGAGCTTGCAGTGGGTTGAGATCGTGCCACTGCACTCCAGCCTGGGCAAGAGAGTGAGACTCTCTAAAAAAAAAAAAAAAAAAATTAGAGAATATTATAGCTAAAAGGAACATCAGAAATAACTAATTACATAAGATCTTCAATGTACACATGAAAATACGGAGGTTCAAAGAGGTCATAACTTATTCAGACAGGAAGCTACTAAGCAAGCGGTGGAACTAAAACTCAGGATGTCTAGCTTCAAGTCCAGAGCTTTTCCTTTGGAAAACTTATAAACTTCAAATTGTTTACCTAACAGCATGACACCAAAATCTATGTCATGAAAAACTGAAATATATTCCCCCAGTATGTCCACACAACAGATTCTGAACCAGGCCCTGCTCAGGGCGAATCTGAGAAGGTTTGTTAATCATAGCAGACTCTCTTACATTGTGTCCCTGTCTCTAAATGTGAGGGGGTGGAAAGGAGAAGAAAATGTTGAAGAGATAGTAAGAGCTGACTGCTCTCTCCAACTTGACATGAACCCTTTCTCCAGTGGAAGTTCAGCCGTACTGGATTTTGGACTTGCTACTACAGGTGGGTATGTGGTAATTATTCGCCACTTAATCAACATGAAAGTGTTGATTGTAGTGAATAATTTAACCTATTGAGTAAAGCACTATGGCTTAATAAAAAAAAAAATGGAAGTATATCTAGTAGTTTAAACACCCTAGTTGAGCAAAATAGATACTACTATGCATTTACAGTGCATAAACCACCAAAGAATATGACAAAATATATCATTATCTGTAACAGTACATGCATTATTCTGACACCTGAGAAATTTATAGCAGTACTTTCAATTAACAAAAGACATTTTCAAATCCGTACATGACAATGGTCTGCAGAGCAGAACTCCAATGTATCATTAATAACATGTCTTTAGCTACTTTGTAATTCAAATTTTAAAAGGAGTTCTCTTTACCCATGCTGAGAACTGGCTTGGAAATAGACTCTTTCTAGCCTCATCGTAACTTGGACATTTAAAATGGAAAACAAATTATCAAAGCCCCTTCCCACAGCCACAATATTCTCTCAGATGTTCTGCCTTTCTCATGCCTGTGGAGTGAAGAGAAACTGTGGATGGTTTGGGAGTAGTCTCTTAGGCGTATGTTACAGCATTACACATTTGTTTCTAATGTGTGTTATCTTTATTTTTCCAGCGTTGAATCACCACAGACCTCAAAGATTGATCAAACACTGGTTAGGAATCAAGGAAACAAATTTGTTTTGGTTTTTATTCTTAACATATATTTTCTATATGTTATGAAAACATAAATGTTGGCTATGAGAGTTCTATATCAAAAATGAAAAGCACTTTTCCGATTTTATAAATACATTCTCAGAGCATTAAAAATAATATTTATAAAAGGGCTTAACATAGGCAATGATATAAATTTTACTAAACTGTAAATCTTGTCCTCAGTAATAATATTTTCAAAGATAGTGAGAAAAAAAGATCTATAAATAATATGGCTGTTATTTTTAACAGCTTTATTGAGATATAATTTGCATGACACGATTTGACCTATTGTAAATGTAGAGTTTGACAATTTTTGGTCACCTTATACAGTTGTACAACCATAATTTTAATTTAGATATAGGACACGAATAACAACCCCCCAAAACATCCACATATCCACTTGTAGTCAGTTCCTGCTACCATTTTTGGCCCAGGAAACCACTGATATGCCTTCTATCTCTGAAATTTTGCTTATTCCAGAAATGTTATCTAAATAAAATAATAGAATATGCAGAATTCTGTGTCTGAATTTTTTTTCCTAAGCGTAATGGTTTTGATGTTAATCTATGTTGTTGCCATATGTCAATAATTATCTTTATTGCTAAGTAGTATTCCATTGTGTAAATGTATCATATTTTGTTACTCATTCATCATTTGATAGATATTTGAATTGTGTCTAATTTTAGGCAATTATAAATAATGCTGATATGAACATTTATATACAAGTCTGTGTGGACATATGTTTTAATTTATCCTGTGTATATATCTGAGAATGGAATTTCTAAGTCAAATAATATGTGTATGCTAAATTATTTAAGAAGCTGACAAATGTTTATCCAAAATGACACTATCATTTTACATGTGCATCAGCACCATATGAGGGTTTCTGTTCTTCCAAATTTTTGCCAGCCTTGGGTATTTTTACTCTTCTTAATTTTAGTCGTTCTAGTTGGATGTGTAATGCTATCTCATGTGGTTTTAATTTTCATTTCCCTAATGACTAATAATCTAGAGAATCTATTTATGTGCTCAGTAGCCATTTGTGTATCTTCTTTTATGAACTTTCTATTTATGTCTGTTGCCCATTTTTAAATTCAATCGTGAGATTCTTATTGTCAAGTTATAAAGGTTTTGTATACTTTAGATGTAAGTAATGTAAAAGTCAGATGATTTACAAATATTTTATCTCAGCTTGTAGCTTTATCTTTAATGGTGTCTTTTAAAGGGTAAAGTACTCTGAATTAATTATGAAGTGCAATCTATCAAGATTTTGTCTTACAAATTATGTTCTTAGTGTCATATATGAATAAAAATTGCCCTGACAAAAATAACAGAGATTTTCTCCTATGCTTTTCTCTGGAAGTTTTATACTTTTAACTCTTACATTTAAATTTATGACATGTTTTGAGTTAATTTTTGTGTGTGATGTGAGGATCTACCTATTTCTGTCTATGGATATCCAGTTGTTTGAGCATGATTTGTTGAACAATTATCCTTTCTCTATTGAATCGTTTTGGCATCATTAAAAGAAATTATTTAACCATGTGAGGGTTTAGTTCTGGGCTTCTATTCTCTTCCCTTTGACTTGTGCATCTACTGTTAAGATGCCTCACTATCTTGATTACTGCAACTTCACAGTAGCTTGGAAGTCAGATATGCTAAATATTCCACAGGTCTTTTTTTTTTTTTTTTTTTTTTAACTCTAAACTCTAAAATTGTTTTGGCTGTGCTAGGACTTTTGAATTTCCATATACATTTGGAATCAGCGTGTCAGTTCCTATACACACCAAAAAAAAAAAAGCCTTCAGAGATATTTATAGAGATTATGTTGACGTTATGAATTGATTGGGAATAATTTTCATCTTAATAATATTGAGTCTACCAGACTAGCATATCATCTACCCTGGATATTGTTGCAAGTCTCTTCAATAGAACATGTATTCTTCAGTCATTTGCTGGTGTGTACTCTATATGCGAAATGGGTTGGTAGTGTTCTACAAGTCTACAGCCTTATTTATTTTGCTTCTAGTCATGTCAATGAGTAAAATATTGAAATCTCCATCCACAAATTTTAAATTACCTATTTCTCTTTGCCATTCTCAGGTTTGCTTCATGTATCCTGAGGAAATATTTTGAGGGGCATATGCATTTATAATTGTTACATTTCCTGGTACATTGACCCTTTTAGCATTAAGAAATAGTTCTCTCTTTCCCTAGTAATATTTATTGTCTTAAAGTCTATTTTGTCTGATTTATGGAGCCATTTCTGCTTCCTTATGGATGTTGTTTGCATGATATATCTTTTGCATGCTTTATTTTAACCAGTTTGTGCCTTTGACTCTTGAGTTTGTCTCTAATAGACAGCAGATAGGTGAAACTCTGCCGTTTGATTGGAATACTTAGTCAATTCACATTTACCGTAACGGCCAATATGGTTGGATTGTCATTTTGCTGTTGGTTTTCTCTCTCACATCTTTAATATTTCTTTTTCTTTACAGCCTCTTTTGTGTAAAAAATATTTTATACTGTCATTTTTAGCTTCTCCGTTGATCGAGCTATAATTTTTTAGTTATTTTGTTTGTGGTTGCTCAAAGTGTTACAATATATATATATTTAATTTATCACAATTTACCTCAGCAAGATGATGCTTAATTCCAGTGGAATATGACAATTTTATTCCAAAACAGCTCCAGTGTACTATTTGCCTATCTATGTGTACATATATCCGTACAGATAGAGCAAATTATGTATGTGTGGGTAGATAGATAGATAGATAAATAGATAAATAGATAGCTAGATAGAATTTGTATTTATCTTCTTATTTACAATTTCTGTTGCTCTGCATTATTCATGCTAGTTTGAATTACTGTCTTGTGTCATTTCCTTTCAACTTGAATTATTTTTTCAGTATTCATGGGAGGACAGCTCTCCTGGAAATGAATTCTCTCCGTGTTTGTAGATCAATGAATATCTTCATGTTTCTTCAATTAAAAAATAGTTTCATTGGACATAGAATTCTGCATCCACGGTTTTTTCATCTACATTTAAGTATACTACTCTGGCTTACATTCTTTCTGCTTAGAAGTCAGTTGTGATGTTTTTGTTCCTCTCTGCATAATGATTTGTTTTCCTCTTGCTGTTTTTAAGACATCCTCTGTGTTTTGGCTTTCAGTCATTTGACAATAGTGTGGAGCTCTTCATGTTTATTCTGCATAGGGGTCCATTGAGCTTAGATTTTTTTAAAATCAAATTTAGTAAGTCTTAGACATTGTCTCATCAAATAACTTTTTCTGCTATGTTTTCTCTGTCTCCTCTCCCTCTGGGATTCCTGCTGCACACATGACAGTATGCTCAAAGTTGTTCCACAGGTCTGTGTACCTGCTTTTTCTATATATTATTCACATTGGACAAATTTTTTCTTTTTTTCTTTTCTTTTCTTTTTTTTTTTTTTTTTTTTGAGACGGAGTCTAGTTCTGTTGCCAGAACATCTCAAAAAAAAAAACTGGAGTGCAGTGGCACGATCTCGGCTCACTGCAACTTCTGCCTCCCAGGTTCAAACGATTCTCCTGCCTCAGCCTCCCAAATAGCTAAGATTATAGGCACGCACTGCCACGCCCAGCTAATTTTTGTATTTTTAGTAGAGATGGGGTTTCACCATGTTGGCCAGGATGGTCTCAATCTCCTGACCTCGTGATCTGCACACTGGACAATTTTTATAGGATCTTTTGTCTTTTCAGATCTACTCTTGAGCCCATGTACTGCATTTTGAATTTCAGTTATTATAATTTTCAAGAATTTCTAATGTTTGTCGTTTATACTCTCTGTTAAGATGCCCAATTTGTAAAGTCATTGACATATTTTCCTTTCATTCCTTAAACATAGTTTCCTTTACTTCTTTGTATATATTAAATAACTTATCGAAGTTTTGTTTGATAAATCCAGTATCTGGGCCCACTTCGAGTTATTGCATTTTTTTTCCTGAATAGAGGTAACACTTTTCGGCTTCTTGGCATTTCTTTTTTTTTTTTATTTTTAGACGGAATCTCGCTCTCACCCAGGCTGCAGTACAGTGGTGCTACCTCGGCTCACGGCAACCTCTCCTTGGCATTTCTTATAATTTTATTTTTTCATTTAAAAACAGAACATTTTAGATATTGTTTTGAAGGATCGGGATTTTTATTTTACTTTATTGTGGGGTGTTTTTCCACTTTGTTTATTTGTTGTTTGGTTAGATTTAAACTGTGGAATCTTTCTTTTCAGAAGCAGGTAGTTGCTGTCTTTGCTCAGTTTTTAAAATTTCATTTCTATGTCCACAGAGCTTAGAGGTCAGCCAATGATGACAGCAGAGGTTTTACTGAAATACCTCCTGTGTATAAAGCCTCCACCCTCTGCTGATTGATCTGTGTGGGAGTTAGGGAGCACATTGAATATTCATTCAGTTCTCAAGTTTCCCTGACTTTAGCATTCCACTGGGCTGCCTTGGGTCTTTCCTGCAATTGTATGCAAATTCCCAGTCACTCAGTGATGCCTGGAGAGCTTATTTGGACTTTCCATGTCTCTCTCATTTCCATGATCTCCTTGCTAAATTGCTATCTAGTCTTCCTCAGGGAACTGGGATTGTAACTGCAGGCTAGAAAAGCTGCAGATTTTCCTCATTTGTTTTCTACCAAGTTTGCCACTCTTAGTGGAAAAAACAGATAAATAACGAAACACACACACACACACACACACACACACACACACACACACAGCTTTTCACTCCGTTCACCAGATCGTGTTTGCTCCTTTTGGTAGCCAAGCTGCTGGTTTTCAAGGCCGGGTTTATGTGAGTAAAAAGACACAGCTCTCTCCACCTGGATGGGGTGGGCTGTGGGAGCACCCTTGGGCAAGAAGGTCAAACTTCCACTGTCCTTACATGAAGCTCTAGCAGTTTTTCATGAGTCTGCCTTTGATTAATATCCACAACCCACATGCTTAGCATTCCAATAATGAAACACTAGGCACAAATAGCTAAATGGTTGTTCAACAATTTTGTCCAATTGTATACTTTTTTTGTGATGTTTGAGGAGAAGACTTACTGACTCTGTTCTGTTATAGTTAGAAGTCTCACCAGGACTTCAATGTCCTTGCCAGGTAGTATTTTTTTTTATAACAGTTTCATGATATCTTCTGACAAGATTATGAGATTCCTGATATTAGAGAATATGTGTTCTACTTAATTGTGAACTTTGTAGCAATCGTAATGCATTTGTTACATGGAGAAAGCTCAATTCATATTTGTAATTTATGGTATTGATAATGTCTTCAAACATTACTAGTGTTGATTAACTACATCACTATTGGAATGGTATGTGCACTGTATATATTCTTGTCTTTATAATAGTCAAAACAGTAGTTTGATTATGTTATGAAGCAACAGTGACATCCATTGGTTACTGTATGAGTCCATTCTTGCATTTTTATAAAGAAAAAATAAAATTACCCAAGACTGGGTAATTTATACAGAAAAGAGGTTTATTTGGTTGACAGCTCTGCAGGCTATCTGGGAAGCATGATGCTGGCATGTGCTCAGCCTCTGGGGAGGCTTCAGGAAACTTACAATCATGGTGGAAGACAAAGAGGGGGCAGGCAATGGCCAGAGCAGGAGCAAGAAAGAAGAGAGTGTGCATGTGTGTATGTGTGTTGGTGGGGCCGGGGTGGGGGAGGGTGCCACACACTTGTAAATAATCAGATATCACGAGAACTCACTCAGTATCATGAGGACAGTACCAAGAGGATGGTACTAAACCATTCATGAGAAATCTGCCCTCATGATCCAATCACTCCCCATCAGGCCCCACCTCCAACAATGGGGATTCCATCTCAACACAAGATTTGGGTGCAGACACATCCAAACTACATTTGTTAGAATATATCCGGAGTTTACTTAAATCATTCTTATCAATTAGAGATACATGTACCTATTAATACATGTTTATAAGGCTTTTAGAAATATTTAAAATGGATATATACTTAAGTACTCATTCTTAAAATGAGTTATTGGGTTTTTAAACTCAAAACTGGTCTTGCTTCTTACATGAGTATAATTTCAGTATTTTCAAGTTGAAAGTATTCAAGAATGCTAGTTAGTATGAGCTCAACTACATCAAAGGGGGAATATTTTTATTGTTTTGCTTTCTATATAAGATTTAAATAAGATACAATCTACCTGGTACATATGTTGAGGTTTATCTACTATATTTTTATTCAGACAGTACTTATAATTTCATCAGACAAATATATTGAGTCTAAAGTGTTTTTAAAATTAAATAAAGCCTGCACATGGTGGCTTACAGCTGGAATCCCAGCACTTTGGGAGGCAGAGATGGCAGGATAGCTTAAGGCCAGAAGTTTGAGACCAGCCTGGGCAACATAGTGGGACTCCATCTCTATAAAATCAAAAAATAAAATAATAACATTTAATACATGTTTATTTGACCACTAAGTGGAGAAATCACTTAAAGATATACTGAATTTCTCAACCTTATAGATCTGATTGAATTGTCTTTAATTAAATATTACATTTATATTTGTTTACATATTAATATTTAATAATAAAATATTGTTTTATGTACTATACATATTTATTTCATTGATGACATATGT
Source organism: Papio anubis (assembly GCF_008728515.1). Lineage (NCBI taxonomy): Eukaryota > Metazoa > Chordata > Mammalia > Primates > Cercopithecidae > Papio > Papio anubis. Next base: position 38,578,012 of record NC_044980.1, on the reverse strand, counting down.
TTATAGATATTCATTTATTTGTTGTTTTCATTATCAATGCCATAATTTTTCCTTATTAATAAATTTTAAATGTCCCTTACAAACAGGAATATATTCAATGGGTGCAACATCTGTCTATTGATGGTGATGTTGGTGATGACATTTTTCATAGCTCCTTCTTTGTCCATAGCTAGTGAACCCTATCTTTTGTTGACCCATAGATTCCACAGTGAATGTAGCTAGCAGTTTCAGGCAGGGTGTATTTTTTAGTGTCAGAGAAACATTTTAAATGTTGTTTGAAAACCAAAATGTGACTATAAGAATAAACTTTATCATAAAAGACAAGAAAGGTAGATAAAATGTGAACTCTTCAGCAAATAAAAATTGTAGATACCAATTTTAATTATATTCTACAAGACCACAAGCTATCAAATAAGACATTTGAGAGGATTAGTAAATTTCTATAGATAGAACAATAATCTTTAAAGTCCAGATGTCTAGAAAACTGTTTTATTGTCCCTGTATTAGTTTTCTAGGGCTACTACAATAAGTACCACAGATGGGTGTTACTTATTAGGTGGCTTAAAAGACAGAAATTTATTTTCTCATAATTCTGGAGGCCAAAATCACAGTGTTGGCAGGGTTGGTTTCTTCTGAGGTCTCTCTCATTGCCTTGTTAGAGGACTGCTTTTCCCCTGTACCTTTACATGGACTTTCCTCTGTGTGTGGCTCTGTCCTAATCTTTGCTTCTTTTTAAGGACACCAGTCACATTGAATTAGAGCCCAACCCAATGGCCTGACTCAACCTTAATTACGTCTTTAAAGAAATTGCTGAAAAAATGGCCAGATTCTGAGGAACTGAGAGTTAAAATTTCAATATATGAATTTTGGAGGGACATTTTTCAGTCCATAACAGTCACTGTTTCTAACACCTTTATTATTATAAAAGTAAGAACATGTATTAATTCATTTAATCTTCACAACAGTATAAGGCAGGTTATTTTATTATCATTATTCTAGATGAACACATAAGAGGCTAAGTAACTTATTCAAGTTCACACAGTCAGCAAGTAGTGAAGCTAGGATTTCACTAGCCCTCACCAGGAGGATGAATTCTAGTGTTTATTATCTTTTTCAAAAAATAATTAAGAATAAGAGAGACTGGGAGCAGTGGCTTACGCCTGTAATCCGAGCACTTTGGGAGGCCAAGGTGGGCAGATCATGAGGTCAGGAGTTTAAGACCAGTCTAGCCAACATGGTGAAACCTCGCGTCTACTAAAAATACAAATATTAGCTGGGCGTGGTAGCAGGTGCCTGTAATCCAAGCTACTCAGGAGGCTGAGGCAGGAGAATCGCTTGAACCCAGGAGGCAGAGGTTGCAGTGAGCCAAGATTGTGTCATTGCATTCCAACCTGGGCAACAGAGCAAGACTCCATCACAAAACAAAACAAAACAAAAGAATACGAGAATAAAATTCCTGTAAATATTCGTAACTAGTGTTTTCTTTCTTTTCTCTTTCTTTCTCTCTCTCTCTATTTTTTTCTTACTCTTAACAGGCTGTCTCAACTGGCCTCACTACCTAGTCATGCTTCCGAATTTCATCTCCTTTGGCAGAAGCATGAAAATGAAGTGTTCTAAGAGTTCGATCATGAAGAAAATGAGTTCTTTCTTATTATTTATTGGTTAAGGAGGATTGACTGGACTCCTACCTCCATAATCTTCTCAAAAGTAATTAATACTGGAAACATATTGATCACTGGATTTTCTAATGGCCTACATGTGCTTTTGTCCACGTGAAATTTTTATGTGGCCTCTCAAGAATTACTGTTTAAGATTATGACAAACCTACTATATTTAATAGAAGTTATGACTCTAAATATCTATTATGTCGTCACATAGGTTCATCAGCAAAAATTCAAATATTAGATTTAACACAAAGGTCAAGGAAAAAAACAGACAGAATTCAGATCCACCATCCCTTCCCCACACACTGCATGCACCACCCTATGCCTGCTCTTAAGGGTGAGTTGCCTCATTTGAGATGGCTAAAATGGAGTTCTTCCACATGGATTTTCTTATGGAGGTGTCTGCTTCCTATTCCCGGAATGCTTTTTTCTGTCGTCAGCCTTTGGGAACATGCAGGGCAGGGAATTATAGCCATTCGTTGCATTCTGGATATTTGCCATTCTCTAACAAGCTTATGAGAGGACACAAGGTTTCCTTGTTTCTCACTTGAACCATCTTCTTTCTCTTCCCTTCAATTGCTTTTTATATTTTTTCCTCTCAAGGCACCTCTGGATTTCTTTTTCCTTTGGACCCAAAATACACCAGGGATGGAAAGCCCCAGACTTTTCATTCGATGCAGGGGAAAGAACACCATAAGGCAACTATCTGAGTATTTGAGTGGCTGTCGTTCCATCATAGCAATGGTGCTATCGCTTATGGGAAGTGGGAATTCTTGTAAGTCTTAGTGAGTAAAGTACGAATATCACCAGGTATCATTTCAAAAACAGTCTCTTTAACTTGATGCCCATTCCTTTAATCTTGCACTATCCTTTTTCAGAATTATTCTAGAAAATTCTTTGGATAAAAATAAAGCATGTTTATACAAAGTCCCTTTGCATTACCTAATAAGGCTTTTGAAATCATCGATATAAGTCATGAATTCAAACAGTACTCTCAGGAATGCTGAGTGCTTTAATTAACCAAGTACTGACTCACCAGCCTGCCTGGCATTTCTGCTACTAGGCTCTTGTTTATTTTCCTCAATTTTTCTTCATCAAAAAATAAGGATATATAACTGAGAGATCAATATACATATGATTTATACTGTAAGTGTCTTGCTTTCTCTTTTCTGTTTTGAGAATTTTCCCAAACTTCTCACATTATTTTGTGACTTCCTTGTTTTAATATCCAAGTGATTTATTAGAAAATTGAATATTAAATTATACAATTCATGATGTCACATATATATACAGATATACATCTATCTAACATTTTAATGCCTCTCCCATTATTAACGTCTTGTGTAACTATAGTACAGCATCAAAACCAGGAAATTGTCATTGTTACAACTTAGAGTGCTTATTCTGATTTCACCAGTTATACATGCACTGTGTATGTGTGTGTGTTTGTGTGTGTGTAGTTCTCTGCGTGCATAACCATCACAACAATCAAGACACTTAACTGTACCATTAACACAAGACTTCGTCCTAGCCCTTTATAGCCACATGTCTAACCTTTAGGAACCACTAAGCTGTTCACCATACCTATAATTATTTCACAAATGTTACATAAATGGAATCATGAATTAATCCAAAGAATGTATGTATTCTTTTGAGATTTGTTTTTGGCTCAACATAATATCCATGAGCTTCATCTAAGCTGTTGTGTGTATCAATAGCTCTTTCTTTTTTATTGCTGAGTAGTGTTTCATGACATGTGTGCACCATTCACTGAAGGACATCTGGGATGTTTCCAATTCTGGTCTATTAGAATTTTTTTTAAATCTGCCATAAACACTCAGGGATGAATTTTCTGCATGAATTTTTAAAATTTCTCTGTGATATATGTCCAAGAGTGCAATTGCTCTCTCAGTCTATTTTTGGTATTGAAAGTAACTGCCAGCTATTTTTTCAGAGTGGCTGTATCATTTTACATTCCTAAACACAATGTATGAATGTTCCAGTGTCTTTGCACCCTCCTTAGCTTTTAGGGTTTTCACTATGGTTTTTAGCTACTCTGATGTGCAGTGATATCTCATTTTGGTTTTACTTTGCACTTCTTTAACTGCTAGTGATGATGATGATCATCATCATGATGGGGACGATAACATTTTTCATAGCTTCTTCTTTGAGCACTGTCGCTAGCCCCTTCCCCTAGACCCTCAGATTCAAACTCAGATGTTAAACATATTTTCATGTGCTTATTTGAAATCCATATACTCTGTTCAGTCAAGTGTCTTTTGCCTATTTTAATTGGATTCTTTGCTTTTAAATTTTTGAATGTATATATTCTAAATACCAATCATTTTTTATATGTGTAATTTTCAAATATGTTCTCCAAATCTGTCATTTTTCTTTTCTCTTATTAACAGGGCAATTGAGAGCACACATTTTTAAATTTCTATGAAGTCCAAATGATTATCGATTTTTTCCTTTTATGGGTCACGCTTTTGGTGTTAAACTTAACAACTCTTTGCCTAATCCTAGATCTTAAAGATTTCTTTTCAATTTTTACCCAGAAGTTTTATAGCTTTATGTTCTGTATATAAGTTGAGGATCCATTTTGAGATAATTTTTGCAGGAGGTATAAAGCTTATGTTGAGGCTCTTTTTTTTTTTTTTTTTTTTTGCTTATGGATGATTAATTGCTTTAGCACTATTTATTGAAAAGGCTATTCCTTCTTCATTGAATTATTTTTGCTTCCTTATCAAACATTAATTGTGTATACATGTGTGAATCTATTTCTGACTTCTCTGTTCTGTTCCATTGATCTATGTTTCTATCCTTCCACCAGTTCTACACTGTCATGAATAATGTAAACTTAATATTGGGAAGATTAATTCCTCTCACTTTATTCTTTTTAAAAACCATTTTAGCTATTCTAGTATACACTACTTTTAATATTAAAATAAGCATACTCTGCTGATGCATAAAACTAACAACAGGAAAAATAAAGACCACAGCCACATGTACAGCAGCAAAAATTATCATGCTGTCAGCAAAACAAGTTGATTTATATATATTTATAATTGAAGAACAAAACAAGACTCTGTTGTTCCATTTCTAAGAGTTAATTGCAAAGAATTAATCAGAAAACTTTATTAAGTTGTATGCCTAACAAAAATGAATTGTTGTATTGCTTCTAATAGCTCAAAATTTGAATCTGACAGTAAAAAATCAGAGTTACTCAAAGTTTGCTCCATCTTCTATTGCTGGTCTGCAGACTGGTTTCTTAGCAGGTTCATGACACGACAAGGTAAAAATTTGAGAGTAAGCATTAAACTTTTATAACAATTTGACAAGGAAATTGTATATATGCACCTTAATATTAGAAAGGGAGCTTGTATTTATGTCATTTTTCTTTTTATTTTTTGCCATATATTTTTGTTGATTTATATATGTACACACATCTATATATATACATGTATATATACATGTATATATATATATGTGATTTGTAATATGTATATCCTTCATTACAGGTAGTTTAAGAAGCAGACCAGTGCTTTCCAGCCTGTCATTTGATAGCACAGATGAAGAGGTTGCTAATATTTCTATGGCACAGTCTGCTACTAGGGTACTTAGCTGCTTCCTAATGGAGTTTGAGTGAAACCATTATTATTTTTAAACCATATATTTATAATAAATACAATTCAAAACAGGGAAGATACTAAATTTTGAACCAAATACAATATTTTCCAATATTTTTAAAATGAGAAATGTGAATTTGTTTCAGTAAAGGTGATCTTTATGTCACCTTTTATCAGCATACAAAATAGTTGAAATTATATTTAAGGAATTTAATAGGTTTTCTTTTTCTTCCCTCAACAGATTCAAACCTTGCAATCTGATTATGCTCATGTATATTTTTTAACTCAACTAAACTGCTTTTATATCAAGCATTCTTAAATATTCAGGCTGTTCTTATTTGCTGAATGGATCATGCATTGTCTAACTGGCTGTTCTAACTTGCAGAATGGATTAGAACAGTGAGGGGAGCAGCTCCTTCACCTTTTCCCTAGGTGTAATGGAATGGTGCAACCATTTTGTTCACCGCCTACTAGAACCACAAGCTGCATTGTTAATTTCTTCTTTGCTCCAAGGAGCACCACATAGGGCTGCTCAGGGCCAGAGGCAACTGAGCCACATGCTCCCCTGCTCTCAGGCCCTTTCCAGTTGTCACAAGGGCAAAAGAGATCAGTATCTCCTGGTCATATTTTTTTTTGTCTCTGAATGTTTATTTTGAAGCCTTGCACCAAGCTATATGCTCTTTAAAGCAAAAATCATCTCTCCCTTGCTCTTCACAGTACCACAATGTCCAGCACGGTTGCTAACTACATAGTATGAACTCTATATGTAGAGTTGTTGAATGCATAAATCTCCATTAATACATGACTAATTTAAGTAAGTATGATCTGTTCATACATTGAAATACTATCTAGCCTCTAAATAGAATGATACATATCTTCTAGGAAGCTACCAATGAATAACACTGAGTAAAAAATGTGAAGTTCATATGCATAATATAACCTAATTTACATCAATTATATGTGTTTGCTTATACATATGGAGATATCTTGAAGTAATGTTTACAATTTGAATTTGACCTTATTTTCCCCTTTTCATATTCTTTTTGTTTTTAAAAAATCTTTTTACAATTGCTCTACTTATCTAGATGCTGCCTCACAGAGCATTAACAGTGAAAGTTTGTAGCCCCTGCAAGAGAGGTCTGCAAGTGAACACCCCATCCAAGGAATGAGCTTTGTTTTCTTATTCTTCTTCAATGGATCACATTGTGTCTGAACTGACCAAATACACATTTTGTACACTCGTTTAATATCCATATTCCCTAAAAGTCTTCCACATATGGTATCTTTGTGACTCAAGTAAAATTGGCATTCACGTGCTTCTTGCTGTTGCCCCACAACTGTTGGAGTGTTTTTAATAACCTTCTGCAAAAGTCCTTCCTCTCTAAAGTTTTTCTGAGAGGATCCATTCATGAGTGTAGTTGAAGTGGTTTTTTTGAGCGTCATAGCTCTTAGGCATCATCACTTATCCTGACTTTGTGCGGCTACTTGGAAGCCACTGATACTGTGAGAAACAATTGGATTTCTTATTACAGCAGCTCATGTTCTATTACCTTACAGAATTTTTAGAAAAACTGTGTTTTATGGTTTTTATTTATGTGTTGTTACTTTCTTAAGTCACAAGACTATGGGAATGAATAGAAACAAATTCAAAAAAGAAATCATGTATACTTAGCTTTACTCCTCCGTGCCCATGATTAAAACTTGGTTAATAAGCATCACTAGTCTACCTGACTTCTTGCTAATATTGGAATAAGTTATGGCCTCAATGGTTCCCTGCCCTTCAGGCAAATTCACTCCTAGCTGCCCATATCAAGATTCTCCCTAAAAGATCGAATCATTACTTAAGTGAAAGCTCAGAGCTCAGGTGTCTAATAAACAAACTAAAAGGTAGAAAGGTAAAATGATTTACTCAAAGATACACAGTGACGAAGTTTAGGACAACACTTAACCTACTGTGTTATTTTTCCCATTTGTGACATTTTTGTAACCTTACAAAACTATAATAGGATATACAGCTTTAGAAATGCAAACAAGCTTTGCAAGCACAGTCTTTCTGAAATGAATAATTCCCATTATATTTTCAACAGAACAAGCATGATTATTTCTAAAAATAATCTAAGAGAAAGAACATATATATTATTCAAGTATCTCCCCACATCATTCCCCTGAAATGGATGTAATGAATATCAATAATTGTGTTTACTTTATTTTAGAGTTTTGTATTTTTAGAAATGCAACACTTTTTCTGTATATAAAAGAAAATTCTGAAAAAATATATAAAAACATTTTAAAATGTCCATAATTCCATCACACAGAATCTTGATGGACATTTCATAACATGTTTTTGTCAACTGACTGCCTGAGGAATCTTAACTGATAAATTTTTCTGTACCATTAAACATTTTCCAAACATTATTGAATATGCAATTTTTCTATTGAGATTACTATTTTCAAGAATTATTTTAAGAAGGATATCTAACTATTCCTATCTATTAATTTATTTGTAAATTTTTTCTCACATTGTCTATCAATTATGTGGCATTTTTGATATGTAGAAGATCTTAATTTTTGTGCAGCGTAATTTAATGACCTGTTTTTTCATGCCTCTATGCAGAGAATGACCTTTCCCATGCTTCAGTAAGGCAAATATTTGCATAGCTTTTCTACTAGTCTTTTTAAGTATGCTTTTTTTTTTCTTTGGTTTGCTAGAATTTCTTTCTAAATCTATGATGTTATTTTGCAGTATATTGTGACATAACGTTTAACTATTTTCCCTCTGAATCATTAATCAGCTATTTCAGGGTCTTATCTTAATTAACCTATTATTTGCCCAATAATTAGAAAGACCAATTCTACCACTGGTTGTACATTTATGTATATAAATATATGCATAAAAGCACCAACCCCAGGATTCAGAGTACCAGCCAAAGAAATCCTCCCCTGGCGGGGCGCGGTGGCTCAGCCTGTAATCCCAGCACTTTCGAAGGCTGAGGAGGGCGGATTACAGGAGGTCAAGAGTTCAGACAAGCCTGGCCAACGTGGTGAAACCCCGTCTCTACTAAAAATACAAAACGTAGCCGTGTGTGGTGGCACGCACCTGTAGTCCTAGCTACTCGGGAGACTGAAGCCAGGGAATCGCTTGAACCCGGGAGGCGGAGGTTGCAGGGAGCCTAGATCGCACCATTGCACTCCAGGAGCCTGACTGACAGAGTGAGGCTCTGTCCAAGGAAAGTTCTCCCCTTCACCTTTGGTATCCTTGCTGCCCTCTCTTTCACTTCTCCAACTCAGAAAACCAAAGGTGACTCCAGGTGGCAAAGAAGAAGCGGACCCAACTTTCTCATTCCTCCCTCTGCCACCACCTCCCCACTGCAGCTTCCCACTCTGAATTCCACGCTGAGGAAGGGGGAATGTTTACTTTTCATTATTATTTGAAATTGTGATTCTTAAACTTGATAATCATCTTAATTATGAATTGAGGCTCCTCTGGGAATGAGTCCACAGAATTTTCTAAGAATAACTTTAAAATTACGAAACTTTCTAATATACTTTCTAAAATTATGAAACTTTCCCTGCTGTCAAGGGCAGTGAAATGTAACCCCAAGTGGCTTTAAAGGAAAGTGCAATGAAAAAGTAGGTGCTTTTTTATTTTTATAGCAGCTGACTCTGTATTAAATTCTACTCTTGGCCGGGCGCGGTGGCTCAAGCCTGTAATCCTAGCACTTTGGGAGGCCGAGACGGGTGGATCACGAGGTCAGGAGATAGAGACCATCCTGGCTAACACGGTGAAACCCCGTCTCCACTAAGAAAATATAAAAAACTAGCCGGGCGAAGTGGCGGCGCCTGTAGTCCCAGCTACTCGGGAGGCTGAGGCAGGAGAATGGCATGAACCCGGGAGGCGGAGCTTGCAGTGAGCTGAGATCCGGCCACGGCACTCCAGCCTGGGCGACAGAGCAAGACTCCGTCTCAAAAAAAAAAAACAAAAAAAACAAACAAACAAAAAAAAATTCTACTCTTAACATAATAGATACATAAATGTAAGGAAGATAGATTGCATATATACATACATTGATAAACTGTGTATACAGTTTCTGGCTATCAGGTGTGAATGTGTGTGCATGTCTGGTTTTGTGTGCATCAGGTTCCCTTTTGTAAAATCTAAATATATTTTTAGAAAATTGAAATAATGTCATTTCTGAGATTGGGATCAATATCTGCCTTCTAGAATAAAAATTAAAATGACCTTGGACAGAACTTGCCTTTCTCTACCAGGACCATTTGGTCTATCTACCTTTCGTGAGGTAACTACCTAGTTTTATATCACATGGAAGTTAGCGCTCGCACAATGGACGTGTAGTACTGGTAGGAAAATCAGTTTTCAGCACTGAGAAGAGTGAAGGATTATGGTATAATGGGAGGTATAAAGGAAACTTAACCCTTTTTGTAATCCCAGGATGATAAAACCAACATAAATGGTGGTAATATTTGTATGTTCATTAAACTCATATTTCTATACACATAGAAATAAATGTATACATCCAGTGGTTCTTAAACTTAATACTGTAGATAAGAATCTGTCTCAGTACAGAGCATGCCAACTAAGTTGAGAAAAAGCTATAGATGTCTGCATAATATATACAAAGTATTTGAAATTAAAAGAACTACAAAGAACCCAACAAATAGAAAAATCAAATATAAATGGCCTCTAAACATATGAAAATATGTCTAAACATATTTTAAACAAAATATGCATGAAGTAAAACTATGCTAATATAGCAGGTCGTCTAATAACATCGCTTCATTCAATGTTGTTTCTTTATAAGCATTCTAGAAAGTAAAATTGATTTTCAGCTGGGGCCACTGTCTGTGTGGAGTCTGCCAGTTCTCTGCCTGTCTGTGTGGGTTTTTTCTGGGGAGTTCAGTTTCCTCCACACCCCAAAGATCTTGACATTGGGTGAATTGATGCATCTACAGGATCCCATTCAGAGCCAGTGTGGGTGTGGATGTGAGTGTGCCCTGCAGTGTGATGGTGTCCCGGCCAGGATTGGCTCCCACTCTGCACCCTGACCTGCCAGGACAGGATCTGGCCACCCCCACCCAGAACTGGGAAAAATGGGCAAATCATTATCTTACTTGTTTTTATTAATCTTTCTTAAATGCATGTTTAGCTGAAATTTATTTCAATGTTTAATATTAGGAATGTTTTGGTCTTTATTTAGAAGTTCGGTGACATTTTTGTGACCAGAAATATGTCATAGGAACTTAACTCCTGTTTATATCAATTAGCCTAGGGTAAAATTGGTTTTTGTTCATTACGTGTCATTTTGCCTAAAGTAAAAGTTACCAAGAACTTATTGATGAGGTTAAGTGACGATTTACTACATACCACTTCTCACTTATCAAATGATGAAATAATCTAAAAGTTTGATAAACTCTATTGATGAAGCCATAGGCAGACACCCACACGTAGTTGATGGAGAATGTAAACTATTTAACCTCTATGAGCATCAAACTTAAAATTGTGTGTAATGTTTTTAATATTATTTATAACATCAGAATATTAAAATCAAAACAGATGTCTACCAATAGAAGACAAGTTATGACATATGCATAAGATGGAGTTTGATGCTGTTCTAAAAAGTAATGATGGTTCAGTTGAAGATGCTGTATTTACTCACTCTTTCTGTTCCTCCCCATTAGAGCCACGCATACTAGCTGCTTCTAGTCAGCCATCTTGGCCATTAGTGGTAGTGTAAATTAGTTCAACTGTTGTGGAAGACAGTGTGGCCATTCTTCAAAGACCTAAAGACAGAAATACATTTCAACCCAGCAATTCCATTACTGAGTATGTATTCAAAGGACTATAAATGGTTCTGTTATAAAGATACATGCACACATATGTTCACTGCAGCACTATTTGGAATAGCAAAATCATGGAATCAACCTAAATGTCCATCAATAATAGACTGCATAAAGAAAATGTGGTACATATACACCATGAAATACTATGCAGCCATAAACAGAACAAGATCATATCCTTTGTCAGGATATGCATAGAACTGGAGGTCATTATCCTTAGCAAACTAACACAGGAACAGAAAGCCAAGTATCACATGTTCTTACTTATAAATGGCAGAAGAAAGATGACAACACTCGGACAGATACAGGGGAACAAAACACATGGGACCCACCGGAGGTTGGGAGGAGAAAAAGGATCAGGAAAAATAACTAATGGGTACTAGGCTTAGTGATGAAACAATCTGTACAAAAAATCTCCGTAACACAAGTTTACCTAAATAACAAACCTGCACATGCACCCGTGAACTTTAAATAAATTTTTTTAAAAAAGATAATGAAGGAGTTTTCTGTTCCAATGTGAAAATCTCTCTAAAACATTGAAAAAATAATAAGCATGACAGAGTACATAACATGGCATGTTTTGTGTAAAGTAGAAAATTTAAATGCTGTATTTATTTGTTCTTTTATATGCATAAATAACATTTGAAAATATATATGTGAGGTTATGGCAGTTATTATTTATGGGAGGTGGGTGGGAATTTGCAGGATAGAGAATAGAAATAAGATGTGCCTTTTAATGAAGTTTATAGTTTTTAAAATCACATTATTATATTATATTTATAATAAGTTAATGTATAATAACATAACAACATGAAAGAAGAAAAGAATTAAAGAAGAAAATTACAAAGAAAAAAACCACACCATATAAATTTCAAGAAACAGTTGGCAGAATAAAACCGGAATAGAGAAATTTTCTCTCCCAAAACTTATATGAATACTTTAAAAAACTGTAAAAAAGTACATATATAAAATCTCAATTCAATTCACTCAGAGATAGGTAGGACCAAATACCCCTTGAAAAATGGTTGTCAAGGAAAAGAACGCAAGGTTCTAGTACAGTATGACTGCATTCCCAGTGTTTCCTGGAAGTAGCATTTCAAAGAGAAAATTCTTCAACATGATATTGAGAATATAGACTTGCATCCCAGTGTTTGGAAAAAAAAAAAAAAAAAACTTGAACAAAATGAGATTTTGAACACAAACCTGAGAAAAAATTGAAGAATCCTAAGAGTAGCAGGTCCTACATACCACCATGGATATCAGCTGAGATTGAAGGAAACATCAGATGTACCTTTTATCTTTCATCAGAATTTGTTGTAAATAAGGAATATTGGGAGTTAGGGCATTAAGGTTTCAGCACTAAATAGCGTATCTTGACTATTCATCCACCAGGCTTTGCCATTTTTTTAGAGACTGAGCTAAAGATCACAGAATAGGATGCACCCCTAATCAGGTGGAACAGACCTTTAAAGAAAGATTAGAAGAAATTAGAGCAGAGCCCAAGTCCTTTTCCCTTGCCAAGGGCAGTTTCAACTGATCTCTCTTTCTCTTTCCCCAAGGTTCACATTCTCAGCCTCTGAATATTGCCTACAAATAATTACAAGTCTTCAAGCTGTAGCCAAGAATCTTCCCAGATGATCCAGAAAGAGTGCCAAATAGATTTTATCTGTACAATTCCAGAACAAGTTAAAGCTTTTGACAAAGCTCCACGAAACAAGCCTGAGCAAAATGAAAAGAATTGGTAACTACGCAAATGCACTAGAGAGGGGAGAGGGGGAGAAATTGGCTAGGGGGTGGGGGGAACAAGAAGTAGAAAAAACACATGAAAAAAATTTAGAAAAAATGTAATGTAAGGAACAGAAGTAGGTCCCCTTGTGAGCACTATAAAAGCATGGTTTCAGTAAGACTTGGATAGCTAAGAAAAGAGGATAAAATAATAGAATAAAAAAATGATTAACAGGATTATAGAAATACCTTAAGAATGAAAGCAACACTCTTGCACATGTCGTTAATAAATTAATTAGAAACAAGAAGAGGAAAAGCATTCTTGACGAAACTTTTACTTATATGGAAAGGCTTAGGTTAACTGCATACACATAGGAGGAAAATACACAGAGATTTAAGAGGTAAGATATTTATTGATAGGAAGAAAAACAATTGTAACAATTTAAGTAAAATTGGTTCACTGAAATGGAGACATCAGTAAGTGCAGTGGGGAAAAGCACTTAGAAAGACAGTAGATGAAAGTTCCCTAAAATAAAGAGAAAAGTTAATTTATTATTTGAAATGGAGTATTTTCTTCCAAGAAATACTAATGTAGAATACTAGATATTGTGGAAGATCCTGCTCAATTCACTAAAACATTATATATGTATGGACGTATATCTTCAAGCCTCCTGACAAACTAAGAAATACTGTAAAGCTGTTTCAAAAAGTCTGGTCTCAGACTCTATTAGAAAACATTAACACAGGGTTTTCTATATGCATTTCAGGAATTGTTCTAAGTATTACAATCATTATCAGTGACATTTAGTGACATGATACAAAGCAACTATAATTATTAAACATAGAATTCAGAGAGGAAAAATCTTTTTTCATAATTATAACTACCAAAATCAGAATTCAAGTATAAAGGCAAGACTTGGACAATTTTTAAGTAAGAAAGTTGGGGGACTATAGCAATCTGAGCCCTTCTTGAAAATTCATGTTGATGATAAAATCTGGCTAATCAAGAGATGAATTAAAATAAAATACTGAAAATTGGAGAAGCTTTGGGAAAAAAACTGATGATAATTATTGAATCAATTAAAATTTTGACAAATATTTAACAGGAAGAATTTTGTTGAAATTGCAGAAATCTTAAATGTCCTAAAAGACACTCATGATAATATAGTCAATAAAAGGTAGGAGAAGGAAGAGTAGATAGAGTGCATGATCCCTAAGCTCCTTACTTCCTATATCAAGCACATTTTTTGAATTTTTCAAAAAGTGGAAGCATGAAATTAAAGGGAAAAACTCGATTCTAACATTTTTATATTTTTCATAATGTTTTCCTCCGTCCTTTGGTTTGAAGTTCAGGGTTTCCTGAACTTCAAATTCAGTTTGTCTATCCCATGAGATTAAAAAAAGAACTTCAAAATTTTATTAAAATAGTACATAATGAATTTACAAGTAAAAAACAACCTTATTAAAAAGTTGACAAAGGACATGAACAGTTTTCAAAAGAAGACAAACACCTGGACAACAAGCATATGGAAAACTGCTCAACATCACTAATCATTAGAGAAATGCAAATCAAAACCATAATAAGATGCCATCTCACAGCAGTCACACTTGCTATTGTTAAAAATTAAAAAAAAAAAAAAGAACAGATACTGATGAGGTTGTGGATAAAAACGAATGTTTATACACTGCTAGTGGGAATGTAAATTAGTTCAGCCATTGTGGAAAGCAGTTTAGTAATTTCTCAAAGAACTGAGAATTACCATTGGACCCAGCAACCCATTATTGGGCATGTACCTAAAGGAATACAAGTCATTCTGCTATAAAGACACATGTATGTTCACTGAAACACTATTCACAATATCAAAGATATATAATCAACCTAAATGTTCATCAATGATAGACTGGATAAAGAAAATGTGGTACATAAACAGTATGGAATACTATACAACCATAAAAAAGAATTAGATCATGTCTTTGCAACAACATGGATGGTGCTGGAGGCCATTATACTAAGCAAACTAACACAGGAACAGAAAACCAAATTTCATATGTTTTCACTTATAAGGGAGGGTAAACATTGTGTACACATGGTCACAAAGAAGGGAACAATAGACATTGGAGCCTACTTGAGAGTGGAAAGTGGGAGGAGAGCGAGGATTGAAAATCTATTAATACCTATTGGGTACTATGCTGATTAGCTGAATGATTAAATAATCTGTGTACCAAACCCTGGCCACATACAATTTACATATGTAATGAACCTCCATGTCTACCCCTGAACCTAAAATAAAAGTTAAAGAAAGATCACAATATTATAAAATCAATGCTATACAGCTGGAATATACATCCTATGTATATTTATGTATATTTGTCATTCTTCCTTTCTGCCTTTCTGTTAGTCTATCTCTTCTTGTATACTAATGCTCAGAAAATACTTCTAAAGATGTGTACAAATGCTAATTCTAGTTATTTTATTGTAGTGGAATTTGAAGTCTTTTTCACATCTTTTTTGTAATTTCTTGGAATTGTTTGAATTTTGTTTGAAGAACTTATATTTTTAAAATTAAAATAATGAAACCATTATTTACAAGGAAAACAAAGATAATATCTTACTATATGTCAGAAGAGTTTCAGGACTGTGACCACATTTTAAAAGAAAATATTAAACTATGCAACAGATAGCATCCTTGCAATGAAAGAGTCATTTTCTCGATTTTCTCAAAAAACAAGAGCTATCTGTGACTAAAAATAACATTTAATTTGACATTGTTGATGTTCCTGAGATGGTAAAGTAAGCTCTTCTAACTGGTCTTTTCACTTACAAAATTGGGATTGTGGTTATGGAGATTTCCTCAAAGTTTGTTTTTGAGCAGAAACATGTAAGTATGGATTTTAAAAAGAACTGAGAGATCAACAAGCCTCATTTTAGGGATGGGCAAATTAAGGCCTGGAGAAGCTAAGTGACGTTTAACAAAAGACTCATGACTGAGTTAACTGAACAGCCGAATGCTGTGGTCTGAATGTTTGTATCCTGCCCAAATTTGTGTGTTGAAATTATATCCCCCAAGGTGATGGTAGTGAGAGGTGGGGTATTTGCGAGGTGATTGGATCATGTGGGCAGAACCTCATAATCAACATGGGTGCCCTTATAAAAGAGGCCCCAGAGAGTTTCCTTGCCCTTCCACCATGTGAAGACAAAGCGAGAAGACTCCATCTGGGCCAGGCGCGATACCTCACGCCTGTAATCCCAGTACTTTGGGAGGCTAAGGAAGATGGATCACCTGAGCTCAGGAGTTAGAGACCAGCCTGAGCAACATGGTGAAACCCTGTCTCTACCAAAAATAGCTGGGTGTGGTGGTGCATGCCTGTAATCCCATCTACTCGGAAAGGTGAGGCAGGAGAATTGCTTGCACCCGGGAGGCAGAGGTTGCAGTGAGCTGAGATTATACCACTGCACTCCAGCCTGGGTGACAGAGTGAGACTCTGTCTCCAAAAAATAAAAGGACTCCATCTAGATGGAACAGGCCCTCAGCAGAGACAGAATCTTCTAGCATCTTGATTTTGGACTCCCCAGCCTCCAGAACTGAGGGAAATAAATGCCTGTTGTTTATAAGTCACCTAGTTTATGGTATTTTGGTTATAGCAGTAAACGGACTAAGACACCAAACTAAGACCTACCTTCTGAAGTTAGCCAAGTTCAGCCACACTGCTGCATTGCATATTTGATTTTTTTTTCTTTTTTTTTTTAGACAGAGTCTTGCTTTGTTGCCCAGGCTGGAGTGCAGTGGCATGATCTTGGCTCACTGCAACCTCCGCCTCCTGGTTCAAGTGATTCTTCTGCCTCAGCCTCCTGAGTAGCTGGGATTACATGCCTAGCTAATTTTTTTGTAGAGACGGGGTTTCACCATGTTGGCCAGGCCGGTCTCAAACTCCTGGCCTCGGGTGATTTGCTTGCCTCGGCCTCCCAAAGTGCTGGGATTACAAGCATGAGCCACCGCACCCGGCCCATATTTGATTTTTTAAATATCATAAAGATGAATGATTCATATAAATTCATATAATTTATAGTATTCACAAAATACTATATTATCTGTATATATTAAAACCTTTGATCCTTTGTTCTTTTTTGTTACCTTTAATGAAACCAAGGATTTTAAAGATCTTAAAACATAAGTTTATATAAAAGAAACTAGCTATTCACTACAATGTCAACAGGATTAATATGGCCTTGCTGACATAGTGAGTCATTTCTTTTTTGTTTTTTTTTGCTTATTTGTGTTTATAAATTTTCTGTTATTATATTCATTAGTTTGAAACAGGAGTTGGAAAGATTATGACTCAAAAAATCAGAACCTAGGAATTTTAATCCCCAGCTTCATTAAAGAGGTTTCTTTTTCCAGAGAGGATAATGAGAACATCCTTTCTTTGCAAAAAGTCATCAGAAATCTGAAAAATAATTTTTTAAAAATTTCGCAAAGACTGGTCAGTGCACAAAGGATCCTGGGACTAGCAGGAGAGGAAATGGATCATTGTGTTTGGGGACATGAACTCACGAGCCCAAGTCATGGCTCAAGGCCTCCCATGTAGCAGCTTGAGCTGCAGTCACCAATTCACTTTTTTCCAGTATGAGCAGGGGAATATTCATCTGTTTCTGTGGTGATGGAGGCTTTCACAACATCCTCTGGCCAAAGAAATGTAACCACAGCCATCATGATTTCAGACTCAAACTATTTCAACAGCAGCAACAGGGAAAACAAAACATCAGCCAATTCCCAAATAAACTCATGTGAATGCTTCATATTAGCTAATTATCAAGGGGGTTTTATGGGAAACCATATCAAGAATGCTGTGGAGCTTCTTAGGATGCTGTTTTTCTTGCTTGCATCTGAAGAAGAAATGGAATGCCAGGGCAATAGGACTAATATATCAGGGAAGAGGTAGAAATTTAAGGAATCTAAAGCGTCTCTCTCTTTGGTTTTGTTGAATCTCATGATTCTTAAGTCATCTGACCTCTATACATCTGAGTTCTCTCCCCCTTCCTTCTATTTACCTCTATCCAGCCCCGCTCCCCACTCCAAACTGGAAAAAGGAATAAAACGCTAGATAAATATTTCTCAAACTGTTTTCTTCTGTGGCATTCATAGCAGATGACTTTTGCATGTGTAACACTTTCCCATGAGCATATCCATATTTCGACAAAAAAGAAAGTTCTGGTGGGAAATAAAGCAAATAGTGCTACAGGCAAAGAAAGGCACAGATGAAATACACTAGTTATGTTGAATTCCCAGTGTGTTAGCTGTAACTGCTGTGCCCTTCTTTCCTACTAAAGAATATATACAGGCATGTAAGAGACTGAGAAGAGTGTTATCATGAGTATAAATCTGATTCTACACTAAGTTATATGTCATTAAATTAAGACTAATGTTAAGATACAATGAGATTTTACAAACCAATAAGAAAAACTTTTTTTTTTTTTTTTTTTGGAGACAGAGTCTCGAAACTAATAGTTGTTGTAAAAGGAACAGAAAGACAAGATATTTTATAAAAGTAGAACTATACATGTCTAAAACAAATTGCAAAGTCCTCAAAATAACTTATCACTTAAAAAATCTAAACTACTGGAGGAACAATTTGTTAAAAACTTTTAATATTTAGTAGTATACATAGTTGTCTAGGGCATGAATAAACAGAAACTCCCACATGAAAAATGTAACTGACTCAGCCTTTGGAAAGATTTTGACACTATATATCAAAATTTTTAATGCATATTTCCTTTGAACTGACAATTCCCTTTTCTAAGGATTCATCACAAAACTACATTGGCTGAATTGCTTGAATCACATCATATTTTTAGTGAGAGTGCAAAAAGCTATAGCCTAATGAAAGAAGAATCAAAACTCAGCTCAGCAAACCTAGATTTAAATTTCAGCTACATCTTACTAACATCAGTTTAAACAGAATTTTTGGAGTATACATTAACTAGAGAATTTAAGTATACCTAAATCTTTTTGAGGTATATTTTAAATATAATACAAAAACATGACACCACATAACATGTTTTTCTACCTGATCCTCAACAAAAAACCACTAGTCTCACTTTGTGGAAACTTAACTGAAATAAATGGCTTAAGATTAGAAATAAGACAACTGTGTTTTTCTTTGCAAATGAATATTGGAGAGTTATGATAAAAATAGCGGGAAGGAAGACTGCTAGGAGAATGTATATGACATGAAAATGAATAGCCCTAAGAATGCTGTTTCTCCAAGCATATCTCACTGTCAGAAGACTAATTAATACTGAAAGGGGATTTATGAATTTCTTTGCGACTCTGTAAATTATAAACCTGTCTTTGATTAGATTGTCCAAGGGGAAGACATCTCTCTGAGTGACGTCAGCCCACTAACTAGATGTTTAACATGGCTCCACCTAACATGGCATCACTGACTTAGAATCAACCCTCTGGTTTTTAGATGAAGCAGCATTTGTTAAACTCTTTGGAACACTCTGCCTGGGAGACATGCTTTTCAGGAAATATTTAACAAGTCTTGTACACATTCACAATACTGTATGATTTTTTTTTCTTTTTTTCTTTTTCTTTTTTTTTTTTTTGAGACAGAGTTTCACTCATGTTGCCCACGCTGGAGTACAATGGCGTGATCTTGGCTCACTGCAACCTCCACTTCCTGGGTTCAAGTGATTCTCCTGTCTCAGCCTCCCAAGTAGCTGAGACTGCAGGTGCCTGCCACCACACCCAGCTAATTTCGTATTTTTAGTAGAGATGAAATTTCACCACGTTGGTGAGGCTGGTCTCGAAAGCCTGACCTCAGCCGATCCGCCCACCTCGGCCTCCCAAAATGCTGGGATTATAGGCGTCAGCCACCACGCCCGGCACTGCTGTATGATGTAAAAGTTTTGGGAAGCATATTGGAGTTCCCCTTATGAGGCTTACCCGGTACTCATTGGGTAAATGAAAGTCATGAAATTTCTTGCTGTAAAGAAAAGGGGGAAGGTATAACCCAGTTTCCCAATCTTGCTGGAATCCAAAATTCTTTTGGGCTCAGCACATCTGCTAAATTTCCCGAGAGCAGTGAATGGTGTGGAATGTTGATTTGGGAGATACTGGTATGGGCATGTAAAGGATGTCTTCATTAAAAAAAAAAAAAAATTTGAAATGTAGTGTGTGTTATGTTTAAAAAACAGTGCCTTATAACAAATGTCTTCTAGAATGTAGTCATTTTATATATATATTCATTTTTTTAATTTTTAGCAAATAACATGTCCTGCTAGACAATAAGAAATGTGGCTTCATATTCATTGTGTGGTTTCTCTGTGCCACACACTATTCTAGACACTGGGGACACATCATTCTTGAACCCAACAGACAAAATCCTCCTCTTCATGTAACCAACCTACAGGATATAAGCTACTATGAGTGCTTTAAAGGGGCTGACTGTCTAAGAAGTTACACAACTAAAGATATTTTACACTCTTTGTAGGAACTTCCGTGAGTGAAGTGAGTTAAAAGTTTCCAAACACATATCATCGCTTTTTGGCTACCTTTTGCCTACTTTCTCAGCATTTTAAAAGTGGTAAAATACATATAAGATAAAATGTTCCATGTTAACCTTTTTTTTTTTTTGAGACAGAGTTTCGCTCTTGTTGCCCAGGCTGGAGTGCAATGGTGCGATCTCAGCTCACGGCAACCTCTGCCTCCCGGGTTCAAGCGATTCTCCTGCCTCAGCCTCCCAAGTAGCTGGGCTTACAGGTGCATGTCGCTACGCCCAGCTAATTTTTGTGTTTTTAGTAGAGACAGGGTTTCGCCATGTTAGCCAGGCTGGTCTCGAACTTCTGATCTCAGGTGATCCACTGCCTTGGCCTCCCAAAGTGCTGAAATTACAAGCGTGAGCCACTGCACCCAGCCATCTTAACCATTTTTAAGTATTGTGTTCGGTAGTGCTAAGTACATTCACATTTTCCATCTCACAAGACTGAATTTTACCTATGTTTAAGTACATCATACTTCCATACTTTATGAGAATGAAAAAGATAGAATAGGTTTTGCATAGTTTGCAAGTATGTAACAATGTATAAAATCCAAAAGCCTTTCAGACTGAAACTTAAGAGTTAAAAAAAAAAAAAAAAGTGCTCCTGCTTGCTTCTAAACTCCCCCTCTACAGTGTTTATTCACAATTCCCTGTCCAGATGAATGGCTTATTGTGACTTATTAACTCTTGTTAGCTTAGCACTGGCCAACAACACAAGTAGATCAGAAGAGGCTTGGGAATATGTCCAGGATCATCAAGATCTAATCTACCACCAACAATATGATTTAGACATGGGGAAACATATCAGCTGCCACATCAGTGGTCCAATTTGCTGCTTTTAGAGTTAGAACACCATAAATAAAGAACCGATGGTGCTGATCCTATCTTCCTAACTAAACATTCAAAACGAACCACAGAACATTACTCAAAGACATAGGAGAACATATACTCTAGTTAAGGCCCCTCTGTTGAAGATATCGTACAAACTGAGCCAGTTTCTGAGTCTTATACTACAGTCAAATAAGTAGCTACCACACATAAAAAAGCTCTGAGGAATCATTGCTAGTTGGTGTTTATCCCATCTGAATTATTTTGCTTATTTTTAAAAATTTTTATAATTTAATTCTTTCTCAGCAGTCTAAAAAATTAGTATGCTTTTCCAAATTGCTCCTGAGACAGTGATCAAACCTCAACTTATAGAGATAAATACAATTTTTGTACATGAAAGGGAGAGTTACTCAGTTAACTTAGTTAAAATTAAAGTTTGACTTATATTAATATTATTAATTTGCTAGATGAATTTACTCAAAACCTGGACAAATATTCAACAAATACCAGTAATGCCCTACTGGTTAGCTATAGCTGGAGTCCATTCTGAATGATTTTGTGCTGCCCATTCTGATTGGTCTGCAACTATCACTTGGAATATTACTATCATTTACAATTTATAATTTTTCTATATCCCTGTTTTCATCTCTAATTAGCTCGATAGTTGGTAAGAGATAATTACTTGCCTGTTTGTTTGCTTTTCTATAACAGGAATTCACAGCAGTGAACTCTGAGATCTCTCTCATCATCACCATAGTACCCAGATTTCATAGATCTGAAGACATTGGTGAAATAAAATCTCATTATCTTCCTCAAAAAATTGGGTCTCCTCTTTATTTGATTACAATGTTTGGAGACTTGAAAGTTCCCCTTGTTTGATAATATTAAATTTGTTGAAATCTGCATCTCAAATGGTTTATTTCGAGTTTCATTTTAGACAATCCAAGCTTTCACAGATTGTGGATGCTCCAAGATTTCATATAGTAAAATTTCTTACTTCATCTTGTTTGAGTCACTCAAATAAAATATTTCTTTTAATTTGACACAGTAACAACTTTTTGTCCTGTCTGAAGATATTTCCCTGAATTACTTTGTGTTACAAAATTGTCTTCAAACAGACAACCACAAGCATTTGAAATTTCAGGAGTTCAAAAGCTTTTATTCATATTAAAGTGATAGAAGTTATTACATTCCAGCTCATTTCCAGTTCCCAGGCTTACTGAATTGCTGACTCATGCTGACTCATGCTTGGTCTTATCCCTGGATGCTTCTTATTTATAACCTGAACCAAATTCTCTGGTTATTTCTTCAAAATAAGTTTTAAAAAATAAAACACATAAAAAGAAGTCTACCGTCTTCAGCTTTGTTATTTTTGAGCCCTGTACCTTATTTCCCAGAAATATCCTCAGTAAAGGATGCCATAAAATATATGACAAATAGAAAAGATACAGCTCCCTGAACTATCATGAGATAGCTTTATCATATTTAAAATTTATATAGTAAAATATTTCACATATATTAGTTCATGTAAACCAAGTAATAGCCTTCTGTTTGTAAAACAAACATCTGCTGGAATAAGGACTAGCTCTAAGTCTATTCTTACGGTCATTCTACAATTACTGCCTCCTGCACCACGTTCTGATATCAGAAACTGCCTGAAAAATGTGTCTATTTACCTCTATTTATGAGTTTGAATTGCCCCAGATTCTGAGATCAACTAAGGTCCTAGGCAAAAGGCATATAGATACTTCTTGCAGAATCAGATATATGGCTCAGTGTTGAGGTTGCCCTGGCAGTAGATGGGCTACCGGTTATTGTAGAGTTGCCTTGTTTATAGCCCCTGGCATCCAGATCCTTAGTTGGGCCACTGTCTACCATTCTGCTAATTCCATTGCCTATTTAATTTACCTTGCGACCTAAATCATCAATTCCATCTCTAGCCCTTGGCAAGAAGGCAACAATAATTTAAGGTTTATTTGGACAAATCTCCAAGGTCTCCATTGAATCAGTCTTTTACTAACAGGCTCAGTGAAAAAGGAAGATTTGCCATGTTGATTTGTTTCACATGGTGCTATCAGAAGATAAAAACTAAACGGTGCATGAACATATCTGGGAGTTAAACATTACATTTCAGACACTGCAGGCTTTAAGAACAAATGCATTGGCCAGACCTGTGGAAATATGGAACGAGTGTTTTAGCAAGGAATTGCCACTCTGTGTGGTATTCACTCATTAGCCAGCATGAACAACTACAGAGGATGGATGATCCAATTATCACTTCTCAGTCTTCCTATTATGCCATGCATCAGTAGCATTTGACACAACTGATCACCATCAGCTATCCCTGGATTATTGTGATAGCCTCCTAACTGGTGTCTCTATTGCAAGTACCATTAGTTTGTCTAATGAAATTGGATGATAATTGTACAGAATCTTGCAAAGAGCTAGAGAATGATGATTAGCAAGCAGGGAAAATAAAATGGGCAATGAAATTAACAGGATAGTAGAAAGCGACTCAACTAAGGTTCTAGACACCAGCGCGGGGAACACAGGAGCTACGTAAAAGTATGTGCCCATCTGCAGCCAGGATGATCACAGACAATGAACCTAAGTATGTCCCACCTATCCATCATTCTG
Organism: Papio anubis; assembly: GCF_008728515.1. Classification (NCBI taxonomy): domain Eukaryota; kingdom Metazoa; phylum Chordata; class Mammalia; order Primates; family Cercopithecidae; genus Papio; species Papio anubis. Next base: position 38,554,128 of record NC_044980.1, on the reverse strand, counting down.
AATCTTCACACTTGGACCCATAAAAAAATAATATATTTTAATCAAATTGTTTATACACACAGAGGTGCACAAAAACTATTTGTCCAGGACTGAACACACCTTATGGGCGTCCCTTACTGAAATCCTGCATCAGTACAATAAACAAAGACACATTTTAATGACTTTTCTACATATAGTGGGCCTTCCAGCATGCTCTACACTGCTGGTACCTGGCCTAATACCCAGATATCTTTCTTTCCATTTCTTTATATATATATATATATATATATATATATACACACACATACACACACACACATATACACACACACACACACACACTTTAAGTTCTGGGATACATGTGCAGAACATGCAGGTTTGTTCCATAGGTATGCGTGTGCCCTGGTGGTTTGCTGCACCCATCAACCCATCATCTACATTAGGTATGTCTCCTAATGCTCTCCCTCCCCTAATCCCTTACCCTACAACAGGCCCCAGTGTGTGATGTTCCCCTCCCTGTGTCTATATGTTCTCATTCTTCAATTCCCTCTTATGAGTGAGAACATGCGGTGTTTTGTTTCCTGTTCTTGTGTCAGTTTGCTGAGAATAATGGTTTCCAGCTTCATCCATGTCCCTGCAAAGGACATGAACTCATCCTTTTTCATGACTGCATAGTATTCCATGGTGTGTATGTGCCACATTTTCTTTATCCAGTCCATCATTGATGGGCATTTGCGTTGCTTCCAAGTTTTGCCACTGTGAATAGTGCTGCAATAAATGAAAAAATGCTCATCATCACTGGTCATTAGAGAAATCCAAATCAAAACAACAATGAGATACCATCTCACACCAGTTAAAACGGCAATTATAAAAAAGTCAGGAAAATACAGATGCTGGTGAGGATGTGGAGAAATAGGAATGCTTTTACACTGTTGGTGGGAGTGTAAATTAGTTCAACCATTGTGGAAGACACGGTGGCAATTCCTCAAGGATCTAGAACCAGAAATACCATTTGACCCAGCAATCTCATTACTGGCTATATACCCAAAGGATTATAAATCATTGTACTGTAAAGACACATGCACGCTTATATTTAATGCCCAGATATCTCAAGTCCATTGTATTTGCTGCTCCTGAAAAGCTCTTCCACTAGGTATCTAGAGATGTCATTCCTCATCTTCTTCAGACTTTACTCACATGTCGCCTTCTCAGTGAAACCTTGCCTTGATCATCTTATTTAATAATGAAACTATCTCCATTCTTTCTATGACTTCTCCTTACCTTTTTTTTCTGTTTAGTCCTATCACCATTTTACATATTTATGTATTTATTGTCCTTGTTTCCTTGCCAATATATAAGCTTCACAAAGACACTTTTCTTCATTTACTGCTGTACCCAGTTAATTAATCAGATACTTGTTGAAGGAATGACAGGATATTTAATACATGAATAATGAATCAATGATGGCTGGACTGAAGTGCTTTGAAGTTTCCATTCAACTGTACAATCTCTTATAAATTATCACTTATAAAATCCAAAGTATATATTGATTTCCTTCTAAAAAGGTCTTAAATTATAATCAGAAATAAAGTTAAAAATATTTAAGCAATATGTATGGTATGTGATTTGCAGATCTTCCATTTTCTACAGTCATGAGTCTTCTATCTATGATCTTTTTTTTTTTTTTTTTTTTTAATTTATTTATTATTATTATACTTTAAGTTGTAGGGTACATGTGCATAACATGCAGGTTTGTTACATATGTATACTTGTGCATTGGGAGTTATCTATGATCTTAAAACCTTGAAAAGAAGCATTCGATTCCAAAAGTGTTAGCCCATTGGTTTTTGTCTTATTTCATAATATCTAATGCATTTTCCTTCTATTTCTGGGACTCATCTTAAATTAGCCTCTTGTTAAATCACATTGCCATCCTCTCCTTACATTTTTGACCTACTCAGGTTGATTTCAATTTCTTTTATTGTGATCTAAAACCTCCTTGCCCTAACTCATATTGTATTATTACCGTCATATCTGTAAAAGTATCTTTCTATTGTGATAATCTTATAATAATGGTTAGTGATATTTTCTATGAAGGATATTTGAAGAAAAAGTGCATTATGATGAAATGTATGTAAAACCTGGCAAATATTTTCTCAATAAGGGAAAATAAACCACCAAAAATCATTGTCTTTGAATCCTTTCTTTTTGCCTCAGAGCAAAAAACATGCATTTGCAGTTCTCATGACATTAAAAAACTACTTCAGAGTGTCAGCTTACATTATGCATTTCAAGTACAAAATTTGGTCCACTTTTTCTCCCTTGGCATAGTTGAGACTGGCATAAATCAACTTGAAGAAACACGTTCTAACTTTTCTAAAATTTAAGATTAATGTTGGCAACAAAATCTAATTTCAGACTGATTTTTGAATTCAAGCTCGCACAGGGGAAAAAAAACCCTTCAACTGAAAAGTGCATTGTATTTAACTGTGTTTCTAAGGATGTGATTTATTCATGCAGGTGACTTTCTAATACTTCTAATTTCTACAGTCTGTAGAATCTGTAGAATTTGGACCCTAAGCCTTTCAGCAGTGGTAATCCTTTGCCCAGTCCTAGCCACACTAGGTCTCTCATGTAACCAATATCATCATTTCAAAGACAAATAGACCACACCAATGAAAAGATCTGTGGTCTTCTACCTAGAATGTATGGGATTGAACCACTTCTTCCTTATTGTATTATTTTTATGAGCAAACTACTTAAAAATACATAGATTAGAAAATTGGAGGGCTAATCATCTGTGTAATATTCCATATATAAAACTAGTAATAATCACAGCTAATATCTTGGCATAGCAGTTCAGTTTGAATTCTGTTATCAGACTAGCCTATCTTTTAGTTACTGTGTAACCTTGAGTAAATTTGCAAACTGTGCTTCAATTTCCCCATCTGTAAGATGAGAACTAAAGTAGTGTTATTTCTAATTAAGTGTAAACCATTAAAATAGTACTTGGCACTTAGTACAAACTCAATAAACATAAGCCATGAGTAATTCTATTGCTTGTGATTTGACATTATTATTTTTGTAAGCATTTATTTATTTTTATAATGTATTGCTTTTACAATTGGTTTAAGTATTGTTTTTAAAAAAGATTATACTTAACATTACAAGATAAATTAGAAAAGTAAAATTAGTCCGTTTAAAACCATTCTGCCAATCTCTGTCTTTTAACCGAAGAGTCTAATCTACTTACACTTAGAGTAATTACTAATAAGGAGGGATTTACTTCCATCATTTTGCTATGTGTTTGTATATGCCTTACCTCTTCTTGGTTCCTCATTTCCTGCATTACTACATCTTTTGTGTTTAATTGGTATTTTCATAGTGAAATGTTTAATTTCCTTCTCATTTTCTTTTGTGTATATTCTATAACTGTTTTCTCTGTGATTACCAAGAGGACTGCATTTAACATCCTAAAGTCACAACACTGTAATTTGAATTTATACAAGCTTAACTTCAATAAAATACAAAAACTCTGCTCATTTACATCTCTGTTACCATCCCTTTAGGTACTGACATCACAAAACTGTATCTTTATACATCCTGTGTCCAGAAATGTAAACTACTAACTGATTTTTTAAACACACTATTTTAAAAATGCACTGAAATTATGTGGAAAATAGGTGGAGTTACAAGCTGTATTAGTCCATTTTCATACTGCTATGAAGAAATACCTGCTGCTATAAAGGAATACCTGAAGCTGGGTAATTTATAAAGCAAAAAGGTTTACTTGGCTCATTGTTCTTCAGGCTGTACAGGAAGCATGTGATATCGTATGGCTGTGTTCCCACCAAATCTTATCTTGAATTGTAATCTTCATGTGTCAAGGGAGAGAGGTGATTGGATCACAGGGTCGGTTTCGGTCCTGATATTCTCATGATAGTGACAGTTTTAAATTGGAGATGAATAACTAACATCTCAATAGAAGAGGGACAAGTGATATAAGGACAATCTTATGCAAGAACTCTTTAAAGCATACAAAATGAGGATGGGATGTAAAAGAAATCATGCTTATACAATTACACTCACCCCTCCCCCTGCACACACACACAAACAATAAGAACATCACATTATTCACGGTTGCCTACAATTCTATAACTATGTAGTATTCTTTGACATTAAAAAGAGGCAGTTAAAGTTTTACTTCTTCCTTCTGTGTAGCAACTTACGTATTGGTATAAATATATATCTGCTATTTTTTAACTAGCTAAATGGGTATCTGAAGCAGTAGTAACGATTCAGAAATGTTGGAGCTACAAGTGACCTATAGGCCCATTTAGTCTGGTACTAATTCTACTGACAGTAATAAAATCCCAGAGAGCTAAAGACATTGTCCAGAGAACTTGTGAAACACACAGTGGAACAAGTCACCAATTCCCTTACTTAATGGTAGCACCATACCCAATGCCCTGGCACCATGCCTTGTGAAACTACTTGAACTTGGAGAAGTGTAAGTAAAAGCTTATAAATTATGACTATTTGAAAGTAAAGATTGAAACAATCCAAAGAAGCAAAGTGCTTGGCATATAAGGAAAATAAAAGAAAAACAAACTATAGAAAATTTCAAGGTAAATGATATCAAAAGGAGAGTTTTTAATTGAGTAAGATACCAAAGGTGTCCACTGAAACATAGCAGCACCACTAAGGGCCTCTGGCAGCAATGAGAGAAGCACAGCCTCAGACAGACTCTCATCTTGAATCATGAAGACTGAGTCAAACAGGCCAAGCTGTTCAGTGAGGAAGAGAAATGATGAATGACTAGATAGATTCATCACCAAGGTCCTCTGTGGACAGCCTCAGAGTGTGTTCACTCTTCAAATGGAAATAATAGATTACATGGAACTCCCGCATAAAAGGACATACAATATGTAACAAAGAAAAGCAATGAATCATCAGTGAAATCATAATAATGAGATCTACTTTACTGGTGGTGTGTATATTACTGCTTGAGTCCAAACTCAATATCCAGGACTGTCACTGGAATATAATTTCTCATGTTTAAAAAAAAAAAAAAAGGTCAAACAACTTTTCAATAATTTATCTCACACATTTAGAATATTGTATGAATTACCTTCTATAATTTATTCAATTTTAAGTAAACTGTAAAGTATGATCTTTTCAAGGTTCTAACATTAATGAAACATCTGCAGAGAAACAGCCCTTTCTGCACATCTGGCAAAGGTAAAATTCATGCTCTGTCTAGTCTGTCAAAACGGAATGAAGTTGCCCAACATTCGCAGGGCCTGGAGCAAGAGTACAAATGGAGGCCCATGGACCATATGTCTGTCTATAACAGCATAAATCAAATGAAAACTACTTAATAAAAATACTCCACCCTCCTACATTGCTAACCGCACCTTCAAAACACTAAAATGTAAAATATTTAACTAAAAGTCAATGAAATATCAAAGATAGTGTATTAAATTATTATAGAACATATATCATCCTACAGACGTGCTGGTAATGTTTGGAAGAGCTTTAAAAATATATATAAAATTCAGAAGTTAGGTCTGAATTGTGTAGAATTACACAATAAAATTTACTTTTATTGCCTTAATTTTAGCACAATAGCTAATTATAGTATTATAATTAATGTTTTCATAATTTTAATTCTCACGATAAGAACAATCTAAAGGATTAAAAATAACATGTAAATATATTCATTATAACAAATTTAAGTATAGTTTCATCAGAAATGTAAACTAAAGTGAAAATAAAAACAAAGTAGTAAAATCATTTTACATACTTGTTAAAACTTAATTCTTCTAAAATATTCAAAATTATATATCAATATTTGCAGGAAAATATATTTACAGAATATCAAATCTAAAATAAATAACTCTAAAATTATCTGTGTTTTATTTAATTTGGAAAATTTAATTATGCTTATTTCATCCTTTTATAAACATACTCCCAATTTTGCAAATCAGCAATAGGAAAGTGTCAACACTTTACACTGCAGTGACCTGTCCTCTTAAATGATTGATTCAAAAACCTATAGAGTGCCATAGTGTAATTACGAACTTCAAATCTGACTAAATGAAACAAGTAACATGGGATTCTTTTTACCCTAAATACTTCAGGGAAAAACTCAAAATATGATTTTTAAATATTTAGGAAAAATTAGTTCTATTCTCACATTAAGACCCCTAGTTGACAGCGACTTTTCTAAGATCAGGGGTTATAATCATGTCCCCTGCTTTCTGGGTGGTACTGTTTTTAACCTTACCTTATAGGAAGTCTCACCAATTCCATTTACACTGTTTTGCAGCCACTGAAAATTTGTAAAGAACAAACCAAAAATTTCAGTGACGATCGCGTTCACTGTTATATCAATTCCTAAATCCTAAACTGTTTTTAACCTTACCTTACAGGAAGTCCGACCAATTCCATTTACAGTTTTGCAGTCACTGAAAGTTTGTGAAGAACAAACCAAAAATTACAGTCAAGACTGTGTTCACTATTATATCAATTCCTAAGTCCCAGGGTCCCAGAGAATAACTGATAATTAAAATATTTTTAAAATACCACAGAAGTACTTAACTCAAAAAATAAGGTTTTTGTTTGTTTGTTTGTTTGTTTGTTTTGTTTTGTTTTAGCTGTGAGGGATGAAATCAACATACCATTTATACCTCTAAATGCTTTCAACGAAAGAGTCTTCCAAATAGCAAGTGTAATTGTGGTCTGGATGAGCAGGGAGAAGGCAGGAAAAAGGGCTGCCTGGATGAAAACTGGAAACACATTTTCACAATGCACCAAGTCCTGGATAGTCTCACGGATCAACTTACCCGTGAGCCTAATCATAACTACGCTTTGAACTCACAAACTAATATGTATTCAGTAAAAGCAATTCAATATTTTTCTCAATATCGTTACTGAGTGACACAAACAAATTGATTCTCAGTGGAGTAAGAGATGAGCTCTCGAGTTTTATATTCTAGTGTTAAGACAGAACGAGGCCCGGGAATCTTGTCGCACAAGGCTGATAGTGCTGATAATGGTTGAGAAATGTTCCCCTTCCTCACTGATCTCTAATTTCTTTGTTCTTTTCCAACCTTCTTTAGTGTACCCTCCTCCCCTTATTTCTCTATCGTCCTGTCAAGTTTTCTATGTTCTCAATTTCAGTTTGGCAGCATGTTTGCGTCAGAGTGGTTGCAAGTGATGGAGGACTCTGTGGAGCCCGCGGGACATCCGCCCTCTGGCCGGGTTCCTTAGAGCGCTGCTCCACTGTCGCCAGGTCTCAGGGCTGGTAAGTCTGTGTGCAGACACGCCTGCATGCGTAGCCGCGACTGAATCACGGGTTCGTCATGAGTTCTTTTGCATGATATCAGTGACCACCAAAATCTCACCGCAGTTTCCCCAAGGCCGAATTTATTCATCTCAAAAAACAGCATCAGGAATATTCTAAGACTTTTACTACACAGAGGAACTGGCGAGGCAGTAAAATCGTTTTATTTGAAATAACAATAAAAAGCCAAATTGGAGTGCAGCTAGAAGGGATTAGACCACCACAAAACTAGCCTTACTGGAAGTGTTTCCAAGAATGTTAACAATCTATTGGGAGACAGTATGTTTTCTGGAACCAAAATCGAAGGTGGGTGGGCAGAAGAATAGGCAAGTAAAGGCAGCCATGAGGAAACTGAACTTTCATCACATTGAGCACGGTATTTTTGAGTATTAACTATGCTTGGCATGCAAAGAGCAGTTAAAAGTCTAATAACCAAGTGTGAACTTCACGCACCTAAATCTCCTGTGATAGTTCTGGACAATACTTGGCAATCCACTTTGTAAATGGGTTTTAAACAAGTACTCATAATGATGAAACAATATAGAGGAACAAATTGCGGTTAAGAAAAGCATGCTGTTGATGTCAAAAGAAGCCAGCCCGTTACCGTAATTCCAGCAACACATTGACTGTGGTCCTGGCCACAGGCAAATTTCTGATGCCTGCTTTTTGAATTATCACCCAGGATGCCTTGGAGAAATGTGGTAACTTTGGGTATGTTAACACGTCCATAAATGAATTCAGTTAGAAGAAGAGACACTTGGGAATGTAGAATATAAGCCTGATGTGTTGACATGTATTGAAAAGGAACAAAAAGGACAATAGTTATTTACTTTAACAACAAGCTGTGATACCAAACAACACTCTTACTTTTACCTCATTCTGTTCCATGGCCTAGGCCTTCCTTTATTTTTAGTTAATTCCTACATGCGTGCACTTTAATTCAAAATAAATGCTATATCACTCAGACTGACAGGTTTGTTCAGAAAAACACTGTATGTTCTTTTTAAGATTGGAGTCATTATTTAAGTAGCATTTATTGAACACTTAATTTTCCTCAGCACTGTATTAGACAACCACTGTGAACAATGGCGAATGATACATATTATGCTCTTGATAAATTGATACCATATTTGAAAGAGAAGATTATATGTGTATTGAAATAAAAATATCCACATAATTATTGTAAGTCAAGCGAACAGTTTAGGTAGCGATGTTGGAGAAATTCAAAGCGAGAAGACTGAGCAGAGCCCCCAGGCTGAGGATTTCCGTTGAGAGGTGAGATGGTGATGATACTCAGGAGAGGTGAATTTGGGGCCAGACACACCTGAGCTCAAAGTCCAATTTTGTTCCTTACTTAACATCTGTGTGTGTGTGTGTTAGTTTCATCTGTGAAACAAAAACTGTAACAATTCCCAACTTTGTAATTGCTGAAAGCACTGAGTGGATTAATGTAGAATGCTGACTCTTAGTAAATATTTAAAATATGTTTTAATAAAGGAATAGTAGAGGATAACGTTTAAAAGGAAGTATGGGTGGGGAGTGGTGGCTCATGCCTGCAATCTCAGCACTTTGGGAGGCCGATGCAGGTGGATCGCTTGAGGTCGGGAGCTTGAGACCAGCCAGGCCAACATGGTGAAACCCCATCTTTACTAAAAATACAAAAAATTAGCCAGGTGTGGTGGCATGCCCTGTAGTCCCAGCAACTTGGGAGGCTGAGGCATGAGAACTGCTGGAACCCAAGAGGCAGAGGTTGCAGTGAGCGGAAATAGCGCCACTGCACTCCAGCCTGGGAGACAGAGTGAGACAGAGTGAGACTCCATCTCAAAAAAAAAAAAAAAGAAGTATGACATATTGCAGGTAATAAATATAGGGCAAGGGACCCTCTGACTAACACAGTCAGTTATGTACTGGGTAAACTGCAAGCAACTTCTCCCTATAATAAACTCGGGGCTCCAAGAAGAAAGGAAAATATATAAAGGCAGAAAAGAAAATAATGAAGGAACAGAATGAGGAGGAGGAAGAGAAACAAGAGGAGAAACAGAAATAGAATAATTAGAAAAAGAAGGAGACATTTTCTAAAGAATAATTTTTAGAATGACAAAAATATTTTGAATGACATTGAGACAAAAAAATCTCATAAGAATTTTAACTTTCTGTTAGAAAATATTTATTAATCTATAATTGTGGCCTGAATACAATAATAACTCTATAATTATAATATAATTAAGATAAACAAATAGGTGAGAATTAGTCACTACTACAAAAAGATGTACTTTAAGAAGAAAAACTGTCCCAGAAGGAATAAGATCTGAGATGCAAGAATAAATAAATCATAAGCAGAGAAGCTTGTTAATACAGTGCGTAAGTAAATCCAAAGCAACTGTGCCTTCAAAATTAATACTATTGCTGCTACTATTATTTATTATTGTCTCTAGCATTGTTAATTTGAGAGTTTTAGAAATGAGAGTTAAAATTTCTAGTGTCACTACTGTCATGTAACAAGCTTAGAAGTTACCACTCTTGTTCTTTCTACAAAAAAAAATGTCAGAACAAACTGAAAATGGTTGACTTTTCTTGAGCGTATCAGAGAACTGAGGTTGCAGGACAAACCAACATCCTAAAAACTAGAGAAGCTAATACAGATAGTCATAGCAGGTATCTGCTTACCTAGAGCAGAAGCTGCTGGAGCCTTAAGCTGCTAAGAACATTACACAGTAATTTTGGTGAATTGCTAGAAGCTGGCTGTGGACTAACCTTAGGGTATGAAATCCCCAGGGCTGTAGTCTTAGTGGGTCTCCTAGAGACTCCGTCACAAAAAAAAAAAAAAAAAAAAAAAAAAAATCCTGGAAAAATATTCTCTAGGCTGTGGCAGCAAGAAAGGAAGAATAATCATTGTGAAATTATGTCTAGAGCATTCTCCATAAAAGAGGTCGGTCTGAGGGAAAAGATTTGCCAGAGCTTTATTGTAGTTAAGGGAAAGTGTTTCTCCCATTCCAGAACCTCTAGAACATCTACAACACTGAAGAAATACCTGTGAAAGCCACAGCCCACGACACAGATCCTTAAAAATATTGAGATGTGATGATAGGATTATACAACACTCCCACTCACTGACCACCACACCGGCCAGCCTCCAGTATATTAATAGTGGATTCCAGCTGAAACAACTGCAAGACACAAACTCTCTGCAAGGAGGAATACTTAGGGAAGCTTAAAGTTCAAAAGAAATACAAAACAAAGGCAAAAGATGAATTTGAAGCCTCTGGAACTAACAGCTATAGTAAATATTAAATATATCCAAACTCTTAGCCCCACTAACAAAAACTCTCACACGAAAAGCCAGCAGTCCATATTATTCATACACATTCAGTTTTCAACAAAATTATGACATGCCAAAAAAAGAAAAATCAGACTTAGAAGAGATAAAACAAGCATCAGAACCATGCTAACGTATGACACAGGTTTTAAAATTATCAACAAATTTAAAATAACTAATTAATATGCTAAAGTCCCCAAAGAAAAAAAGTAGACAATGTGCAAGAGCAGATGGCTAATGTAAGCAGAAAGATGGAAACTGTAAGAAGAAATCAAAAAGACGTAGAAATAAAAACAATATAATGGAAATGAAGAACTCCTCTGATGGGCTCATTAGGAGACTAGACATGACCAGGAAAGATCAGTGAGTTTGATGGCACGTCAGTGGAAACATCCCAAACTCAAATGTAAAGAGAATTTTTTTCTGTGTTTTATTGGTATTTTTTAAATGGAATATCCTATTGCTGTGGATATTTTTTAAAAAGTATAATATCCATTATATCTTTTAAAAAATATAGACATGGTGGTCCCTGTCTACAGTCCCAGCTACATGAGATGCTGAGATGGGAGGATCATTTGAGTCTAGTAGATTGAGGCTGCACTGTTTATGATTGCACTCCAGCCTGGACAACATAGTGAGACTCCATCTTTAAAAAGTCTTTTAAATAAAATATAATATAATATATAGAATGCATATAATACATATACATATAATATATATGTAATATATGTATAGAATGCATGTAATTGCAATACAAGAAAGAGAGGAGAGAACAAAGTAGAAGTAATATTGTAATGAGAGCCATAATTTGCTACATGAGATGTAGCAAATATAAATACAAACATCCTCAATTAAAAAAAAAATTAGCAGATCAAATCCAACAAGGTATAAAAACAATTATATGCCATAACCAAATAAGAGTTATTCCAGGTATATAAGGTATATAAGGGTATATAAGGGTGGCTTAACATTCAAAAATCAATGTAATCCATCACTTTGACAAGCCAAAGAAGAAAAATCATATGATCATATAAACTGATGCAGAAAAAAGCATTTGAAAAAATCCAACACCTATATATGGCAAAACATTTCAGAAAACTGGGAGTAGAGGAGAAATTCCTCTGCTATAACTAACATCATACTAAGTAGTGAGAAATTGGATTTTGTCTCCCTAACATCAAAAACAAGACTCTCCTTTAAAAAAAAAAAAAAAAAAAAAAAAGAAGGGAGAGATGAGATCTTACCATATGACACAGGCAGCTCTTGAACTCCTGGCCTCAAGAAATCCATCTACCTCAGCCTCCTGAGTAGCTGGGACTACAGATACAAGCTACCTGGCTGTCTTACCACTCCTTTTAAACATTGTACTGAAAGTCCTGGCTAATACAATAAGACAATAAAAGAAAATAAAACTTATACATATTGGAAAAGAAGAAACAAATCTGTCTTTTTTTCAGAAATAACATGATTGTCTATGTGGGAAACCCCAAAGAATCTACAAAAAACTTCTTGGAACTAATTAACAAGTATAGTGAGGCCACAAGAAAAAAGGTTAATATACAGAAGTTATATTTGCTTTCCTATGCACTAGCAATGAACAAATGGAATTTAAAATTAGAAACATAATACCATTTACAATAGTAATCAAAAAATGAAATACTTTGTTACAAATCTAACAAGAAATGTACAAGATCTATATTGGAAAACCATAAAACTGGAATGAAAGAAATAAAAGTTGTAAATAAATAGGGAGATAAACTCTATTCATGGTTGTATGTCAATATCATTATGATGTCAGTTCTTCCCACCTTAATCTATAGATTCAATGAAATTTTCATTAAAATGTCCTCAAGCTATTACATGGACATCTACAAATTGATTCTAAAGTTCATAGGGAAAGTCAAAAGACCTAGAATAATCACAAGCACTGAAAAAGAACAAAATTGGAGGGCTCATACTATCTGATTTCAAGATTTATTATAAAACTATAGGAATCGAGACAGCATGAAATTGGTGACAAAATAGACACAGACCAATGGAACTGAAAGAGAGAAGCTAGAAATGCACCCACACAGATATAGTTAACTGATCTCTGGCAAAGGAGGAAAAGCAACTTAGTAGAGAAAGCCTAGTCTTTTCAATAAATAATGATGAAAAAAATGGGAACCCGTATGCAAAAAATGAAATAGACAAAGTCATTTCACATATCACAAAAAATAACTCAACATAGATCATATACATAAATGTAAAATGCACCATTATAAAAATTCTGGAAGAAAACATCAGAGAAAATTTATGTGAACTTCAGTTTCATAATACATATTCTAATATCATTCTTCAGTACCAAAAGCAGAGTTCCTGGAAAAAAAAAAAAACTTTCATGAGTTGAACTTTATTAAAAATCAAAGCTTCTGCTCTGCAAAAGATGCTATTAAGATAATCTAATGTTAAACTTCAGACTGGAAAATAAATCACAAAACACATATCTAATAAAGGACTTGTATCCAAAATATTCAAAGAACTCCTAAAACTCAAAAATAAAAGAACAAATAGCCCAATTAGTGAATGGGCAAAAAGATCAGAACAGATCACCACATAACATGTGCAGATGGCAAATAAGTATATGAAAAGTTGCACTACATCATTCATCATTAGGGAACCGGAAAATAAAACAACAATGAGATTATCACACCTATTAGAAAGGCTAAAATTGGAAGGGGAAACAAAACCTGACATTACCAATTACTGGTTAGAATGCAGAGCAATAGGAACTCTCATTCACTGCTAGTTAGAATGCAAAATGTACAGTCATTTTGGAAGACACAGTGGCAGTTCCCCATGAAACTGCCAAGCTATATGTCAATGCTATATATCAATCACACTCCCATGAATTTGCCTAACCGATATGACAATACATGTCCTGTATACAACCCATTTATAGCAGCTTTATGCATAATGGCCAAAACCCAGAAGCAACCAGAAAGCCTTGGAAAATGTCTGATTCTATTAATGGAAGTTGGGTAGGAAATATTAGAGATGGGTTTGGAGTATCTTATAATGCTGGGAAGTAAAGAAGTATTCAAACAAACAAAAACAAAATCCCCCACAATGACTGGGGCATGTCAATGGGACACAAGAGACAACTAAAACAGCTACCAATGGCCAAAGATGAAAAAGTCTGAGCAACAAGATAAAAAGTAATACTGAATTATAATTCCAAGTATAATATAAACATCAGAGAGTGCATGCTGATATAATACATTGATTAAATAAACAGGGATAAGAGAGAAATCTCCCTCCTAGATTAACTTCAAATAATTTATGTATATTCTGCCTTCCCAGAGAAGACAGCATTAGTTCCTACTCCTTATGTGTGTACTGTATATAGTGACTTCCTTCCAAAGATTACAGTATGTAAAGGAGGCAAGGGAGAAACTTTACAGTTGAAAAAATCTCCCTCAGCCAGATGACAAAGTTAATCTTCTCTTCAGTAGTAATAAGTCATGTCTACAGTATGCACTCCTGATTTGTAATAAAAATGAGGTCAGGCATAGCAGCTCAGACCTGTATTCCCAGCACTCTGAGTGGCTGAGGCGGGCAGATGGCTCGACCCCAGGAGTTTGAGACCAGCCGGTCCAACATGGTGAAACCCCATCTCTATGAAAAATAAACAAAATTAGCTGGATATGGTAGTGCACACCTGTAGTCCCAGCTACTCCGGAGGCTGAGGTGGAAGGATCACTTGAACTCCGGAGGCAGTCTTCAGTGAGCCGTGTTTGTGCCACTGCACTCCAGCCTGGGCAACAGAGTGAGACCCTGTCTCAATCAATCAATCAATCAATTGGTCAATAAAAATGACATTTTATCTGTGTGTTGTTTTTCTAAAAAAAAGTCATAACCCCAGTTTAATCATGAGAAAAATATCATATGAGTCCCAAATGTGACAAAGGACATAAATATTTTCAAAACAATCTTGAAAATAAAAATAGAGGGCTTACACTAACCAATTTCCAGCCTCTGATGCCTATGATAATCAATACACTGTGTCATTGGCATCAGTATAAAGATCTACAGACAGGAATAGGGACTTTGTAAATAAATCCACATTTCTATGGTCAAATGATTTTCAGTAAAGTCATCAAGATGATTTAATGGTAAAGACAATCACTACTCATTTAAAAATTAAATTAAATTAATACGACCCCTCTGATCCTAACTCTTATCAGCCACAAACATTAAGTACAAGTAAATCATGGACATTAGTAATATAAGAGCTGAAAATATAAAATTTCTAGAAAAAAATAGGAGAAAATATTTTAATATTAAATTTATTTAATAGAACATAAAAAGCCAAACTTTAAAAGAAAAAATGGTTAAAGAAGACTTCATAGAATTTTAAAACGTTTGCTCTTCAAAAGGTTCAGTTAAAAAAACAAAAAGACAAGCTACAGACTGGGAAAGCATATCCAGAATACACACAAATCTCTCATGACTTAATAATTTAAAAAATGCAAATAAAAAATGACAGATCAAAGATTGTTTTGAATATACTTATATCCTTTGTCTTTGCATATACATTTTAAAGTTATTTTGTAAATTTTTAAAATAACACCTTCTATTTTTTAATTGGATTTTTTAACTCCATGAATCAATTGGAGAAATGATTTCTTATTTGCGTCTTCTATCAATGAACCTGGTATACGTCTCAATTGATTTAGATCTTTTAACATTTCTCTTTGCAATGTTTGGCAGCTGATAGCTATGTACTATATGTTCTTATTTTAAGATCAAGCACATCCTCTTCTTTGTGACTGTGACTTACTTAGAAACTAGGAAAATTGTCTTGCAGAATATCCGTCATCTAGAATTGCTTACCCTCTTGAAATACTGTTTAGCTTATTGTACTGACATATTTTCCGTGACATGAATTTCATGTCTTATAGTTTGATAAATTCAAATTAAATATATTTGATGGAAATCTCATAAGTGATGGTGTGTGCTTTGTATAGCATTGAATCAGAAGACATACAGTATCTGACTGACACACCATTAGTGATGGTAAGTGTTACCCTCAGATTAGCTTGTGGGAGGCTAATTCCTATACTGCATCATTAAATTTTTCCTCTTTTACCACTGTGGTGCTTTTAGGGCACTATACAAATATCCAATTCCTCATCAACCAATTGATATTCCTTTCATGGATGAATAATTACATTTGGGTTTGCAAAATTAGGCTTTCTAACTCTATCAAGTTTTCTACATTTATTAGCTAGCATTCTGCTCTTAGAGCTTTGCTACATCAATTAGGACTTTTTAAACTGCTTTTTCTTACGTTGTAAGTTAATGGAACTAATTCTGTTACTTATTTTAGATGCCAAGAATTATTAAGAATTTCAAGACTATCAGCTGAGCTTTAAACAAAGTACAGGGTCCTTGGAAGTGCAGAGCCCTGTGCTGCTGTTTAGGGCACATGTCTGTGAAGTCAGTCGTGCCAGGGACATTGACCTCTTTGTGTATTGATTTTTCCCTTTTTTCTTTATTATAATAGCAGTGTATTGAGTAGTCACAATGGCAAGCAAGTACATTTTATATTTAAGTATAAAAAGAGACCTCAAGCAGCATTTATTATTTCTCAATAAATGTTTGTCCAGGAGGACTTGATTTTACTATGTGAGAGATTTCATTGTCCGTTCATTTAAATCTTGTCAAAATGTCAATTTCTACTACATTTCAGGGACAATATACAGTTTATCAGTTTCTAAATTAAGCATCTATCTTATTACAATATAATATATTAACATGATTAATTTTAGTGTAACTTCTCACCTGAAGTAGGTAAATAACTGCTAGCTCTTATTTTTTGTCATCTGTTTCCAAGTGGTTTTAAAACATGTAATCATATATTTCATCAAAACATAGCATAACCTCACCCCATGGACTCAAAAACCAATGATTATTTTTAGAAGCACACAAAAGAAAACGCCTATGGCACAAGCCCTTAAACTGAATTGTGCAGATACCCAAGAATGGCATTTGGGAAACAAAACACTGAGCTCCCTTATCATCCATATCTCATTAGTGCATAAGGAAGAAATCAATTTGTAATGTGTATGCTCCTTTGAAGAATCATAAGTGCCATGCACCTCAAAGTCTAGGTAAACTCTCAATACAAAGGGAAAATATTATCTAGGTACCCTGTTCAAAATCAAAGGTTGTTGTCCACTCTGTGTGAGACAATTGGAATGGAGAAAGCTATACAGAGGCTGGCTTGGTAGAAAAGATTTTGGAGGAAAAAAAAAAGACCACTTAGGTCAACAGCTCAAGATAAGGCAATTTTACAGTGCTCTTCCTGCTGCTCCTCTTAAGAGTGATAACCAGAGCCAGTTCATGGATAGATAATCTGTGAGGTCACACAGGGCCTCACACTTTAAAAAGACCCCATATTTTGTTCAGTGCTCTGCTCTTGCATCTTGAAATTCTTAACGATTTTTGAGCAAGAGGCTCTGCAAATTCAGTAGCAGTCCTGGTGATACTGTGTACATTTGTTTTATAAAAACAGGTCAGTATGGAAACATCAGTCTAATGACGAACCATAAGTAATTGGATATTAAATAGTATAAAGCACAATAAAATCAAATACAGACAGGTATTTTATTTATAAACCTTCATATAGTCTGGTTTTATCTTAGGGTTGCATAGAACACAACTTTCAACATTCTTTCTAAGATGTTGGTTTTCCGATAACATATCTGCAGCACCAAACGTGCTAAAGGATTATGGCAAAAGCCCTGTTGTCATCCTGAAATTGTATTTAATTGCTGCAGGAATTAAACAGGCTTTGACAACATTTTATTATGTCTGTAACCATTACAGTGAGCACTCTGGTCCGCTTTCCATTCCCTTTTTATAGATACAAACACTCAAACAAAAAAAGATTTCACTTTGTATTTTTGTGAAAAAAATACATAACAATAATTTATGGAAAGAGAGCAATACCTAACCAACAGCATCACCAGTGACAAAATGAGGGGATTCACTATTATACACAGAGAAGGTGGAGCTAAGTAACATGGGCATGAAAAATTTAATGAGAAAAAAGAATCATGACAGAACACAAGAAATACATCGAATTAGGATCATATGATGTGCAGTGAAGATTGGGAATCTCCACATTCCTTGACTCATTGTGAAGTTTAATTCAAGATCATGAGAGGAACAAAAATGTTTAGGACAGTGCCAAGCACATACCTGCTTTTTAATACTTGGTGAGCATTTTCCCTCAAACTTCAATGCAGTCTCCTGGTAAATGAGGCTGGACGGGATGGACCTGCAAGAATCTTGAAGCAATAAAGGCAGTCTGCTATTTCTTTGGTCCTTTTCTTCTAGGCTCATATCAGAACCTCAGCTATTTAAATGTGACTATTTCACTCCAAAAAAAAAAAAAAAAAAAAAAAAAGGAGAGAGAGAGAGAGAAAACTAAGTCCAAGAAAAGACCAGGAAGACATGTTTTGAAAGAAAGTTGTTCCTAAGGTCTGACTCAGCTTTTTCGTCTTCTGAGCCAGCCTCTTATTTTTAGGCTGCCTGGAATAGGACTCCTTAAAAGAAGTTCACACCCCACTACATGCCTGGGAAACAAGTAACTCAAAAGGTGCAATTAAGATAGCCGGGAATCTTTGATGTTCCTTGGCTTGCGAAGCATCACCATGATCTCTACTTTCATCTTCACATGGTGTTCTCCCAATATGCATGTCCGTGTCCAAATTTCTTCTTTTTATAAGGACACAAGTCATAGAGAATTAGGGTCCACCCAGATGACCTCATTTTACATTGATTACCTCAGTAAAGACCCTATTATCTCCTAATAGGGTCACATCCCTGGCTACTAGGAATTAGGATGTTAGTGTATGAATTTGGATGGACACATCAATCCATAACAAAGGTCAGTATAAGGCCCTTCTGATTTACATTAACAAGAATAAGCATAGTAAACTGCCTTTGTAATGTGCTATAAGCCGAAAAACATTTATTAGTGGTTGCAGGTGTGTTTTTAGCAATAATATATGTTTGCAAAAGTAAGAGGACAGTAATGTCACTTTTAGTTTACACTGGGCTAATAGAATGGTGTGATAAATAGATTAATAATATGTTGGGTGTAAGAAATGAATATAAATTAGTGAAAACACTGAAGACATAAAACATCTGTTTACACAGTACTCATCCAGCGTATTCTGAAAAGCCTGAGTTAATGCTTAATTTAGAAATTGATAAATCATATGTTGTCCCTGAAATTGAGTGCAAGTTGCTAACTGGGTCTTCCTATGCTTCCTATGTAGATGTATGCAGCATCTACATATCTACATGAAGAAAGATGAGGAAGATATTTTTATTTCATGCCTTCTATGTCTCATACTCAAAGGTTTTAGACTCTATTGACCAAAATATGAGGCAACTGACCTTCTGTTACAGAAGTGCTACTCAATGATGGTACTATAAAAAAAAATTCTCTCCTTACCCCAATTCTGTTTCCTAAATACATGCAATGGAAGTGATGCAGTTTATCTTTTAAGCTATGGTCTCTTCACTCTGCTAGATGGAATGGGAAAGACAAAACTGCAACTCTCAATGATGAGCTTATGCTCCAGTGAAGTAGACAAAGGAATCTCTGTATGATTGTACAGAATTATTACATTTCCTTCTTGTTTTTGGTAATTTTCTACATTATGAGCCCCAGTTTCTAGAGATAGAATAAAAAGCTGATATACCCAACTTCCTTGTAGGTTGGTATAAGCGCATGGTCCTTGTGGTGTAGGTAGAAGCACATGGTCTTTTTTCCACCAACCATTTGCACCTAAGCAATGATCAGGCAAATACTTAGAGTGAATGAGTCACTGCAGGGCAGGGGGCAGGGGCAGGCAGAGGCACGTGGAATTCCAGGGTGTCAGGGGTGGAACTCCAGTTCAGAGTGTTATATGAGTGAGTGATACTGTCAGTACCATCATTGTGAGAAGACCACATAGTGTAGTTGGGAATTGTTATTGGTTAAATAGCCTCAGGATCTATATATTTCACCCTCCCGGGAATTTCAAAACCTACCTATAATGTTGAACAATTCCCATGCCTTCTGATACCAGTCAGAGTGCAGTCTGTTATTTATGCCTGAGAACCTCTGAGAAATAAAGTGATCAATTGCAAAATGCCACGTACTGTGAAAAAAAATAAATTGGCAAGAGAAAGAAGCGGTCCACAATCTGTTTTGCTCACAACTCCTCCAAGGAATTTTATCGTTTTAAATTTTAGATTCAGGTGGTATACTTGCAGCTTTATGGAAAAGACAAACCTAGATGGATATGTTGCATAATGCTGTGATTTGGACTTCTACTGAACCAGTCATACAAATAGTGAACATAGTACCCAATAGGTAGTTTTTCAGCCCTTTCTCCTTTCCCTCCTCCCCACTTTTAGAGTCTCCAGTGTCTATTGTTTCACTCTTTATGTTCGTGTGTCCCCAATATTTGCTCCCACTTATAAGTGAGAGCATGCAGCATTTGATTATCCATTTCTGCATTAATCCGCTTACAATAATGATCTCCAGCCATAACCATGTTGCTGCAAATGACATGATTTTGTTCTTTTTTTATGGATGCAAAGTATTCCATGCTGTTTATGTACCACATTTTCTTTAGTCCATCCACTGTTGATAAACACGTAGGTTGATTCCATGTCTTGGCTATTGCAAATAGTGCTGTGATAAATATATGAGTTCAGGTATCTTTTTGATAGGATGATTTAATTTCCTTTAGGCATATACCCAAGGATGTCCATTCTCATCACTCCTATTCAATATAGTACTGGAAGTCCTGGCCAGAGTAATTAGGCAAGAGAAAGAAATAAAATGTTATCTATATAGGAAAAGAGGGAGTCAAGTTATCGCTGTTCATTGATGATAGGATTTATTTCTAGAAAATCCTAAATATTACTGCAAAAGACTCCTCGACCTAATAAATGACTTCAGTAAAGTTTCAGGACACAAAATCAATGTAAAAAAATCAATAGCATTTTAATACATCAACAATATTCAAGGTAAGAGCAGAATCAAGAATGTAATCCCATTTACAGTAGCCACACACAAAATAAAAATACCTAGGAATACATCTAACGAAGGAGGTGAAAAATCTGTGCAAAGAGAACTACAAACTACTGTTGAAAGAAATTATAGATGACATAAAAAATAGGAAAACATCCCATACTCCTAGATTGGAAGAATTAACATCATTGAAATGTCCATACTGCTCAAAGCATTCTACAAATTCAATGCAATTTCTATCAAATTACCAATGTCATCTTTTCACAGAATTAGAAAAAAAACTATTCTAAAATTCATATGGAACAACAACAGCTAAAAAGAGCCCAAATAACCAAAGTAATCTTAAGCAACATGAGCAAAGGCAAAGGGTATCACATTGCCCAACTTTACACTACAAGGCTACAGTAACCAAAACAACATGGGATTGTTACAGAGACACATAGATGAATGGAACAGAGTAGAGAACCCAGAAATAAATATGCACACCTACAACTAGGTGGTCTTCAACAAAGCTGACAAAAATAAACAATAGAGAAAAGACCCCCTATTCAATAAATGGTGCTGGGAGAACTGGTTAACCATATGCAGAAGATTGAAACTGATCTTTAAGAAATCACTTTTATTTTATTTTTTATTTTTATTTTTTTGAGACAGAGTTTTGCTCTTGTTGCCTAGGCTGGAGTGCAATGGTGCGATTTGGCTCACCGCAACCTCTGCTTCCCAGGTTCAAGCAATTCTCCTGCCTCAGCCTCCCGAGTAGCTGGGATCATAGGCATGTGCCACCATGCCTGGCTAATTTTGTATTTTTAGTAGAGACAGTGTTTCTCCATGTTGGTCAGGCTGGTCTCAAACTCCCGACCTCAGGTGATCCACCCGCCTGGGCCTCCCAAAGGGCTGGGATTACAGGCGTGAGCCAACACACCCAGCTTAGATCACTTTTATACTTCTTTGAAACAAAGTGTTTATATGAATTAAATATTAATTTTTATTTCCCGTGACAACATAAAGTGTCTAAATATTTATTTGTATTAAGTCATAATTTTATATATTATTATACAACTAATCAAAACAATATAAAATATTCATTTGTATGTTTGTTAAATACCAGACATATAATGTGCCTCTGAGTGAGATGAATAGGATTTCGCTACTCTCCAGTAGTTTGCATGTAATGAATAAATAAAATATATTCTTAGAAACTCAGTAAGGGATGTCATTTTTTTCATTTTAATATCTATAAGCTTTGAGAAATCATGTTAATTGACATAAATAACTATATGGTAATTGAAAGAGTTGTCTTATAGCAAATTCATTTATTTATTTGAATGTCTTTGAATTGCGTGCCAAAAATGACACTGAAGGAAAACCTAATTCAATTCTCAGATGACATATTATAACCTCAGAAATAATACCACACATCTACAGCCATCTGATCTTTGACAAACCTGAGAGAAACAAGAAATGGGGAAAGGATTCCCTATTTAATAAATGGTGCTGGGAAAATTGGCTAGCCATAAGTAGAAAGCTGAAACTGGATCCTTTCCTTACTCCTTATACGAAAATTAATTCAAGATGGATTAGAGACTTAAATGTTAGACCTAATACCATAAAAACCCTAGAGGAAAACCTAGGTAGTACCATTCAGGACATAGGCATGGGCAAAGACTTCATGTCTAAAACACCAAAAGCAACGGCAGCAAAAGCCAAAATTGACAAATGGGATCTCATTAAACTAAAGAGCTTCTGCACAGCAAAAGAAACTACCATCAGAGTGAACAGGCAACCTACAGAATGGGAGAAAATTTTTGCAATCTACTCATCTGACAAAGGGCTAATATCCAGAACCTACAAAGAACTCAAACAAATTTACAAGAAAAAAACAAACAACCCCATCAAAAAGTGGGCAAAGGATATGAACAGACATTTCTCAAAAGAAGACATTCATACAGCCAACAGACACATGAAAAAATGCTCATCATCACTGGCCATCAGAGAAATGCAAATCAAAACCACAATGAGATACCATCTCACACCAGTTAGAATGGCGATCATTAAAAAGTCAGGAAACAACAGGTGCTGGAGAGGATGTGGAGAAATAGGAACACTTTTACACTGTTGGTGGGATTGTAAACTAGTTCAAGCATTATGGAAAACAGTATGGCGATGCCTCAAGGATCTAGAACTAGATGTACCATATGACCCAGCCATCCCATTACTGGGTATATACCCAAAGGATTATAAATCATGCTGCTATAAAGACACATGCACACGTGTTTATTGCGGCACTATTCACAATAGCAAAGACTTGGAATCAACCCAAATGTCCATCAGTGACAGACTGGATTAAGAAAATGTGGCACATATACACCATGGAATACTATGCAGCCATAAAAAAGGATGAGTTTGTGTCCTTTGTAGGGATATGGATACAGCTGGAAACCATCATTCTCAGCAAACTATCGCAAGAACAGAAAACCAAACACTGCATGTTCTCACTCATAGGTGGGAACTGAACAACGAGATCACTTGGACTCGGGAAGGGGAACATCACACACCGGGGCCTATCATGGGGAGGGGGGAGGGGGAGGGGGAGGGATTGCATTGGGAGTTATACCTGATGTAAATGACGAGTTGATGGGTGCTGACGAGTTGATGGGTGCAGCACGTCAACATGGCACAGGTATACATATGTAACAAACCTGCACGTTATCCACATGTACCCTAGAACTTAAAGTATAATAAAAAATAAAAAATAAAAAGAAATTCACTTTCGAGATATAGTCAACAGGATTTGCAGATGAACTGAATTTTCTCCCCCCCCCCCTCTTTTTTCCTTTTCTTTTGTTTTGTTTTGTTTTTTGAGATGGAGTTTCGCTCTTGTTGCCCAGGCTGCGGTGCCATGGCACGATCTCGGCTCACCACAACCTCCGCCTCCTGGGTTCAAGCAATTATCCTGCCTCAGCCTTCCAAGTAGCTGGGATTACAGGCATGTGCCACCATGCCTGGCTAATTGTGTATTTTTAGTAGAGATGGGGTTTTTCCATGTTGGTCAGGCTGGTCTTGAACTCCCGACCTCAGGTGATCCGCCCACCTCGGCCTCCCAAAGTGCTGGGATTACAGGCTTGAGCCACCATGCCCAGCCAGAACTGAATTTTCAAAGTATCAAAGAGAGAGAAATAGTGATGGGTACCCTGGAATCTGGATTAATGTCATGGCCATTTATTGAGATGAAAACTCCTGGAGAATGAAAATTCATAAGGAGGAATTTAATTTGAGCATGCTAATTTGCTATGAAATTAGTATAGATTAAATATCTTATTAAAAATAGATCTCGGGCTGGGCACAGTGGCTCACGCCTGTAATCCCAGCACTTTAGGAGGCTGAGCCGAGTGGATCATGAGGTCAGGAGGTCGAGACCATCCTGGCTAACACAGTGAAACCCCGTCTCTACAAAAAATACAAAAAAATTAGCCGGGGGTGGTTGTGGGCCCCTGTAGTCCCAGCTACTCAGGAAGCTGAGGCAGGAGAATGGTGTGAACCCGAGAGGCAGAGCTTGCAGTGAGCAGAGATCATGCCACTGCACTCCAGCCTGGGCTAAAGTGAGAGAGTCCGTCTCAAAAACAAAACAAAACAAAACAAAACCAAACCTCTCATATTGAATTAATAAAAAAACTCAAAAGTTTAAGAAATATACCTAAATCAAAATAGCAATAAAATGTTAAAATAAATAGATGGATTAAAATCCATCTGAGAAACTCAAATAGGAACAGTGCAGTACTATTAAACATTAACACAGAATCCAAAGTAAGAGTCATCAAATTAGTGGCTATATTGCATTGACATGTTCCACTATGAGTTTTTTTGCACCTATACTTGTAATATACACCTCCTAAAAACTATTAATCAAGGACACAAAAAAGTACATATAAAATAATTTGTAATATTATATTATTAACTATAAATTTAACTTTGTTATCCACATTTTTAATATGGATATGGAGAAAAATATTGGCATATGGAAAGAAATATACACACTGAATCACAAAGAATATCTCAAAAAATCATAAAATGCCACATTTACAAGTATCTATTTTCCTACAAATACATACAAAATATATTTCAGTTAAAAATAAATAACAAAAGCACAATCACTAAATCTCATTCACCACTATACATACTTTACAATTTAGAAATTAAAAGTATTCCATAGTAACTTTTAGATTAAAAAGATAATAAACAAATCAAATTATAGACTATGATGGAATAATTAAGTATTTCGTAGTAACAGAGGTATTTCTATTAAAATAAATGGGGAATAGGGATTCTTGTAAATAGTATTAGTAATATTGTTTTAAAAGTTCTAGCTGTAAGGCATGAAAAAAAGTCAACATTATAGCTTGTGTAAAGAATAAAATAATTTAGTGTGGAACAAATAAGTTTCTTTTAGATATTTTTGGAAAGGCTTTTGGAAAGGCTTTCTATTTCAAAAATAAATAAATTTTAAATATATATATGTATGCATATCTACACGCACACACAATAAAATTGGATCTCCCTTTACAACTACATTAAAATAAACTATAAATGGATTAAATATTAAAATTTTAAGCCAAATTAAATCTCCCAACACTAAAAATTATACAAAAAGTTATACACTTGACTACATATAAAGTCAAAATTGTTTTAGTGTTAAAAAATTAGAAGCTACTTTAAAGGACAAACTAGTGAAATATTCAAAACTCATATAATAACTTTTGGCATACTTATTCTTTGTTAAAAAATAATTATTTTAAATATCTATTAGCCAAAAGGACAGAACATGTGGATTCAGTTAAATAAATTACAGCATAAAACAGAAGAAATAAAACTGGTCGTTAAACAAGAAAGCATATTTAATCTCACAAGTAATCAAATAAATTCATAATAAAATATTGACATAACAGATTTTGGCCTATCAAATTTTCAAAGAACAAAATGGTGAAGAAACTGTGAACCTGAATTCTGATTAAATGCTGCCAAGAGTGTAAATTGATGAATCCTTTCAGGAAGGTAATTTTCTATTATGTATCAAGATTTTTTAAAATACTTAATGTGAATTTGATCCCTCATTAAGAAATTATTACTGATATGGACAATAGAAATCTATGCAATGATGTTCATATGGGGAAACATTTGTGGTATAGGTGAAAACAAAGGATACTTAACTTACAGGAATATCTCACTTTACGGTACTTCACTTTATTGCACTTCATAGATGCTGCATTTTTTGCAAACTGGTTTGCGGCAAGTCTGCACTAAGCAATTTTATCAGTCTATCAGTGTCATTTCCCAATGCTACACAGAGATGGCATTTGTACATTCTGGATCTCTGTGTCACATTTTGATAATTCTCACAATGTTTCAAGCTTAATTATTATTATATCTATCATAGTGATCTGTAATCAGTGATCTTAAACTTTCTATTGTAATTGTTTGGGGGCACTACAAACCACTCCCATATAAGACAGCAAAATTAATTAATACATGTACGTGTTCTTACTGCTCCACAGACCAGTCATTCCCCTATCTATATGCTTCTCCAAGATCCTTCCTATTCCCTGGGATACAACAATATTTAAATTAGGCCAAATAATAATCCTACAATGGCCTCTAAGTGTTCAAGTGAAAGGAAGAGTCCCGTGTCTCTCACTTTAAGTAAAAAGCTATAAATGATTGAGTGTAATGAGGAAGACATGTCAAAAGCCAAGATAGGCTGTAAGCCGGGCCTCTTGCTCCAAACAGTTAGCCAAGCTGTGAATACAAATCAAAAGTTATTGGCAGAAATTTAAAGTGCTAGTTCAATGAACACACAAATGATAAGAAAGTGAAACAGCCTTATTACTGACATGCAGAAAGTTTCAGTGGTCTTGACAGAAGATCAAGCCAATTATAACATTCTCTTGAAACAAAGCCTAACCCAGTGCAAACTCTCAATTCAGGGAAAGCCTAGAGATAGATGTGAGGAAGCTGTAGAAGAAAGTTGGAAGCTAGCAAAAGTTGGTTGATGAAATTTAAGGAAGGAAGCCATCTCCATAACATCAAAGCACAAGATGAAGCAGCAATGCTGATGGAGAAGCTACAGCAACTTATTCAGACGATCTAGCTAAGATAAATGATGAAGATGAATACACTAAACAACAGATTCTCAATGTAGAAGAAATAGCCCTATACTGGAAGATTTCATCTAGGTCTGTAGTAGGGAGAAGTGAATGCCTGTCTTGAAAGCTTCTAAAAACAGTTTGACTCTCTTTTTAGGGGCTAATGCTCCTGATGACTTTAAGTTGAAGACAATGGTCGTTTACTATTCAAAAAATCCTAGAACCCTTAAGAATTATGCTAAATCTACTCTGCCTGTGTTCTATAAGTGGATCAATAAAGCTTAAAAGATAGCACATCTATCTATAGCGCAGTTCACTGAATATTTTAAGCCCACTATTGAGACTTGCTGATAAGAAAAATGCCCCTCCCTCCCCTCCCCCACCGGGCGGGCGCTGCGAGACGGGCTTGGCCGGGGCTCAGGCTCCGGCCCCGGGCGGTAAGTGGGGAGCAATCTGTGTGGGGGGAGCGGCGTGGAGGGGTGGCAGCTGCGTGTGCGGTACTGTGGGGGCGGCGGGGCCGCTGGGCGCCCCTTCTCTGCCTCCTAACCTCGCCTCTGTGCTTCCCTCTCACCCGCTCTGTTCCTCCTCCCATCCCGCAGCTCCGTGCCCGGGGCCCTGCCAGCAGAGGAGACAGGTATGTGCTGGTCACTTTCGAAGAGCCGCCCTATGCTATCAAGGCTGGATGGAAAGAAAACCATGCAACGTTTATGAATGAACTGAAAAACCTTCAGGCTGAAGGACTTAGGACTCTTGGCCAATCCTAAGGACAGCTTTTGATTTATTAAATTTAAATAGATTAGTAACTGGCATAGACAACTATGGGCAGGGAAGAACCCCTTTTTTCTTGAAGTCAGAAATAATTATCACAATTATTGATGGGAGCAAGTTGACCACCACCAGTGGAGTCCAGGATGAGATTCATTTACCTCTTAATTCTCCTTTTCCTGGAAGTGAATTGACCAAGGAACCTTTTCGTTGGGATCAGAGACTCTGTGCATTAGTGTTGGCGGTTGCCCGGCACCATGTCGGTAGAATCAGAACAGTTGACAGGTGTGCCTTTAGATGACTCTGCAATCACACCAATATGTGAAGTGACAGGCAGCCATTCATATTTTGTGTGTTCTCCAAGAACACTTAATCAGTGTCTAGAGTCCTTGGTGCAGAAAGTACAAAGTGGGGTGGTAATAAACTTTGAAAAAACAGGACCAGATCCTTCCCCTGTAGAAGATGGGCAGCCAGATATTTCAAGGCCCTTTGGATCTCAGCCTTGGCATAGCTGTCACAAACTCGTATATGTCACACCAAATGCTAAAACTGGGATTCCTATAGGTCATTGGCCTGTTCCAGAGTCTTTTTGGCCAGATCAAAATTCACCAGCACTACCACCTCATACATCTCATCCTGTAGTGAAGTTTTCCTGTACAGACTGTGAACCAATGGTTATTGATAAACTTCCTTGTGACAAATATGAGTTGGAACTTTCACCACTGACTCTATTTATCCTGGAAAGGAAATCTCCTCAAACATGTTGGCAGGTGTATGTGAGCAATAGTGCAAAATATAGTGAACTTGGTCACCCTTTTGGTTACCTGAAAGCCAGTACAGCACTGAACTGTGTCAACTTATTTGTGATGGCTTACAATTATCCAGTCCTTCTTCCCCTCTTAGATGACTTGTTTAAAGTGTGTAAGGCAAAACCAACATTGAAGTGAAGACAGTCATTTGAAAGTTGTTTGAAGACAATGCCTCCTTACTATCTCGGGCCCTTGAAGAAAGCTGTTAGTATTATGGGAGCACCTAACCTAATAGCAGACAGTATGGAATACGGACTTAGTTACAGTGTCATTTCACACCTCAAAAAACTGAGTCAACAAGCCAAAATAGAACCTGATCGAGTCACTGAATCTGTAGGCAAAAAAGGTGGTACAGGAAACTGGAATAAAAGTCCGGAGCTGATCACATGGTTTATCAATGGCATATAGGGGAGATTTTCAACAACTCCTTCAGGGAATTTCAGAGGGTGTCCCTCACAGACTGCTAGACCTTAATATGAAGGAATACACTGGGTTCCAAGTTGCTTTGCTGAATAAGGATTTGAAGCCACAGACATTTAGAAATGCTTATGACATACCAAGATGAAATCTTTTGGATCACTTAACAAGAATGAGATCTAATCTTTTGAAGCACACTTGCAGATTTCTTAAAGGACAGGACGAAGATCAGTGCACAGTGTTCCTATAGCACAAATGGGGAACTACCAGAAATACCTCAAGCAAGTACCTTCTCCACTAAGAGAACTTAATCCTGATCAGCCACAAAGGTTGCATACATTTGGCAACCCCTTTAAGCTGGATAAGAAGGGTATGATGATAGATGAAGCAGATGAATTTGTGGCTGGACCTCAAAATGAACATAAACGACCTGGAGAACCAAATATGCAAGGGATCCCTAAAAGACATTGGTGCATGTCTCCACTACTAAAAGGGAGACAGCAGAATCCTGTTGTAAGCAATCATGTAGGGGGAAAAGGACCACCTGTACCTACAACTCAAGCACAGCCAGATCTTATTAAACCTCTTCCTCTTCATAAAATTTCAGAAATTGTTGCGGGAAGTCAGGGACCCCGAACGGAGGGACCAGCTGAAGCTATGGCAGAAGAACATAAATTGTGAAGATTTCATGGACATGTATTAGTTCCCCAAATTAATACTTTTATAATTTCTTATGCCTGTCTTTACTGCAATCTCTGAACATAAATTGTGAAGATTTCATGGACACTTATCACTTCCCCATTCAATACCCTTGTGATTTCCTATGCCTGTCTTTACTTTAATCTCTTAATCCCGTCATCTTCCTCATAAGCTAAGGAGGATGAATGTCGCCTCAGGACCTTGTGATTGTGTCAACTGCACGAATTGTTTGTAGAGCATGTGTGTTTGAACAATATGAAATCTGGGCATCTTGAAAAAAGATCAGGATAACAGCAATGTTCAGGGAACACCAGAGATAAGACTTCTGGCCGTTGGTGAGCTGGATGGAACAGAGTCATATTTCCCCTCTTTCAAAAGCAAATAGGAGAAATATCCCTGAATTCTTTTTCTCAGCAAGGAACATCC
This sequence comes from Papio anubis, assembly GCF_008728515.1. Taxonomy (NCBI): domain Eukaryota; kingdom Metazoa; phylum Chordata; class Mammalia; order Primates; family Cercopithecidae; genus Papio; species Papio anubis. The sequence continues at coordinate 38,524,148 of NC_044980.1, read as the reverse complement.
CTGAGAAAGAGAATGCACCCTGAGGGTAGGCCTATGAATGCCCCCTCAAGTCGTGCTGTCTTTTATGGTTGAAGCCAAAGGGTTGAAATAAGCCCCAGTCTCCTGTAGCGCTCCCAGGTTTATTAGGACGAGGAAAATTCCCGCCTAATAAATTTCAGTCACACAGGTTGTCTGCTATCAAACCCTGTTACCTGATAAGATGTTATCAATGACAATGTGTGCCTGAAACTTCATTAGCAATTTTAATTTTGCCCCATCCTGTGGTCCTGTGATCTCGCCCTGCCTCCACTTGCTTTGTGATATTTTATTACCTTGTGAAGCATGTGATCTCTGTGACCCACACCCTATTTGTGCACTCCCTCCCCTTTTGAAAATTGCTAATAAAACTTGCTGATTTTACAGCTCGGGAAACATCACGGATCCTGCCGACATGTGATGTCTCCCCCAGACACCCAGCTTTAAATTTCTTTCTCTTGTGCTCTTTCCCTTTATTTCTCAAACCAGCCAAGACATTTAGGAAATAGAAAAGAACTCATGTAACCATCGGTAGCAGGTTCTCCTGACAAGAAACCACTAAGGATTCGATAGTACATGATGTGGTTGAAAATCATGTTGCAGACCAACTTTCATCAGACATTACACCAAATGCTATGGATACTGAATTTTCAACATCTTCTCCAGTCAGTTTACTGGAACGGCTAACCAATCATACAGAGGCAGGCTCTTGGTCATGACCATTTAGGAACCAATGACCTCACTGTTGGTGGATTTTTAGAAAATTATGAGGAGCCAAGAGATAAAGAACAATGTGCTAAAAAGAATATACCAGCATCTTCACTCAACAAAGGAAAGAAAGTGATGCATTGCAAAAGCCATGAAGAGGTCAATACCAAACTAAAAGCACAAATAATGAAAGAGATCCGAAAGCCAGGGAGAAAATATGAAGGAATCTTCACTTTACTGAAGCATGTGCAAGGCAGTTTACAAACAAGACTAATATTTTTACAAAATGTCATTAAAGAAGCATCAAGGTTAAAAAACGAATGCTAATAGAACAACTGTAGAACTTCGTGGATGACACTCATCAAAGAGCCAATCGGATCAACCATATTAACAACAATTAAAAGAAAATAGAATGTGGCCACTTATTTCACTATCTTCTTCAAATACAAAGTAAATACAAGACTGTTGTGATCTTGCATTCATTTTATGGCGTGCATTGTTGACTATTTGAAATACTAAAAGCAAATCTACAGATCCTTTTCCCATCATTTTACAGTGACCTTTTCTTCATTTTGGTTTATTTTTGTAATGTGAAAAGCACCATTCTAAAAAACATTTTTATTTAACAAACTAAAAATATTCCTCCAAAAAAAAGAAAGATGCCTTATGAAATATTAATGCTCATTGGCAATGCACCTATTCACCCAAGAGCTCTGATAGACATGTACAAGGAGAGTAGTGTTGTTTTCATGCCTGCTAAAACAACATCCATTCTTCAGCCCACGGATCAAGGAGTAATTCATCTTTCAAATCTCATTATTTAAGAAATACATTTGTAAGGCTATTGCTTCCACATATAGTGATTCTTCTGATAGATCTGGGCAAAGTAAATTCAAAACCTCTGGAAAGGATTCACCAGTCTAGATGCCATTAACATTTGTGATTCATGGGCGGAGGTGAAAGTATCTCTCACAGGAGTTTGGGAGAAGTTGATTCTAACCCTCTTGGGTGACTTTGAGGAGTTCAAGACTTCAGAGGAAGAAGCAACTGCAGAGATAGGAGAAATAGCAAGAGATCTGGAATTCTATGTAAAGCCTGAAGATGTGACAATTCCTACAAGCTCATAATCAAATTTGGAAGGATGAGAAGCTTCTTTTTACGGATAAGCCAAGAAAATGGTTTCTTGAGATGGAATCTATACTTGGTGAAGATGAGTTGAACATTGTTAAAATTACAAGAAGGAATTTAGAATATGATATAAATTTATGTGTATATATGTGTATATACACATATATATGTATAATATAAACTTAATTGATCAAGCAGCAACGGGGTTAGAGAGGATTGACTCTAATTTTGAAAGAAGTTCTACTTCTTTCAAACAAACAGCATCGCATGCTACAGAGAAATCTTTTGTGAAAGGAAGAGTCAATCACTGTGGCAAACTTTATTGTTCTCTTATTTTAAGAAATTGCCATAGCCACCCCACCCTTTAGCAACCATCACTCTGATTAGTCAGCATCCATGAACTTCAAGGCAAGACTCTTCACCACCAAAAATTTACAACTCTCTCAAGGCTCAGATGATCATTAATTAGCATTTTTAGCAATAAAGTATTTTTTAAGGTTTCCACATTTTTTTACACATAATGCTATTGCATACTTACTAGACTACAAGATAGTGTAAACATAACTTTTATATGCACTGTGAAACCAAAACATTTGTGTGACTCACTTTATTGCAATATTCGCTTTATTGCAGTGGTCTGGAACTGAACCTGAAATAACTCTTAGGTAGGTATACATAAAACATAATTCTTAAAAAACGTTGTGTTTATAAATATGTTAGAAGATAATAATATTAAATATATTTAAAATGTAATGTATTTTTGGTGGTTAGATAATGACAAGTATTTTGTGCAGCATATATTCCATTTGCTGCAATGAACAACATGTCTTTCGTGCCAGGGGAAAAGTCATGCACTTAACACAAAAACCTTCTATTGCAAAATGTAGTCATTATTTTAACATTGCCTCTGCATATGTTTTCTTTAAGAAAATAAGGTGAACAAATGATTGCCGGCTGTTCAAATGATAAATACTCCCTTAAAATAAGTATTGCTCTATTAAATTAATTAATTAATGGGAACATTAGTCAAATTAATTATAACTATTAGTTATCATGGTATTAGATTATGCTTGTCTCTCTTCCCTTGTAAGTTTTGATTATGAAAATTTTAATAAAACTCACTGTAAAAGTATTTTGCCTTTGAAACTTTAAAAAAAGTTACTATTGTAGCACATGCAACTGCCTTTAGCTAATGTCCTCTTTCCACCTCCAAAATTTAATCATACTGTACCTCGAGCAAGAAGCCCTGAAGTCTGTAAATAAGCTTAGCAAAGGCCTGACCTGTAAGCATACAAACGTTAGTTGCTTGTCATTCTGAATCTTTTGTGCCATTTGATTTTCTTCACATATGCAACAACTTTCCATCAAAAAGTAAATCAACAGAAACAGCTAGGCAAAAATAAATAACTAACTAACCTAGCTAGCTACATTGATAGAGAGATAGCAAACAAATGATCAAATGATTAAACAGTCTGTGCTGGCTCTTTGTTTACCCCTCCAGATCAGTCACCACAGCCCTCCACTCAGTTCTGTGCTATGGGAGTCTGACCTCTCGGATTGCATCAGCTGCACCCAGCGCCCTCTGGCTTCCAATTTAGTTTGTTTAATGGAAGGTACAGATTGGCTAGCAGAGGAAAGCTCCCTCCCTACTGGGCCTTAGGTGGCAGTTGCTGGGTTTCTCTTCCAGTGGACTTCCGGGAGGTCCTGTCTTTCAGCTATCCTAGCCTAAGGGTAGTGCTGGCTCCTTGCTCCTACCATTTATACTTTCTTTGGCTGCTCCACATCCTTGCTGGCATTGATAGACTCTAACTTCAGCTATCGTGATAGATGTGTATCTGTATTTCATTGTACTTTAATTTGCAATTCTCTAACCAATTGTACCTAGCCATTTGCACATCCCTTTTGTTATCCTTATTGATCATTGGAATATACTCTCTTGTGAGGAGTCTTTGCCTGTTTTTTTAAAAAATCAATTGTCAGGCCAGGCGCGGTGGCTCACGCCTGTAATCCCAGCACTTTGGGAGGCCAAGGCAGGCGGATCATGAGGTGAAGAGATGGAGACCATCCTGGTCCACATGGTGAAACGCCATCTCTACTAAAAATACAAAAATTAGTCGGGCATGGTGGCGCATGCCTGTAGTCCCAGCTACTCGGGAGGCTAAAGCAGGAGAATCACTTGAACCCTGGAGGTGGAGGTTGCAGTGAGCCGAGAGGTTCAGGCTGGTGACAGAGTGAGACTCCATCTAAACCAAAGAAAAAAAAATCAATTGTCAGTCTTTTTATTATTATTCTTTTGTAGGAGCTCTTTATTCTGAATATAATTCATTTATCAAATATGAGTCTATGCTTTGCTTTTTAAAACTTAATGTTAAAATGTCTTTGAATAAAAATAAATTCTTAATTTTTAAAAATTTTTTATTATACTTTAAGTTCTAGGGTATGTGTGCACAACGTGCAGGTTTGTTACATATGTATACATGTGCCATGTTGGTGTGCTGCACCCATTAACTCGTCATTTACATTAGGTATATCTCCTAATGCTATCCCCCCCTCCCCACACCCCACAACAGGCCCTGGTGTGTGATGTTCCCCTTCCCGTGTCCAAGTGTTCTCATTGTTCAATTCCCACCTATGAGTGAGAACATGCGGTGTTTGGTTTTCTGTTCTTGCGATAGTTTTCTGAGAATGATGGTTTCCAGCTGCATCCATGTCCCTACAAAGGACACGAACTCATCCTTTTCTATGGCTGCCTAGTATTCCACGGTGTATATGTGCCACATTTTCTTAATCCAGTCTGTCACTGATGGACATTTGGGTTGATTCCAAGTCTTTGCTATTGTGAATAGTGCCGCAATAAACATACATGTGCATGTGTCTTTATAGCAGCATGATTTAAATAGCAGCAGGGGTTAAATTCTTAATTTTAATGCAGTTCACTTATAATCTTTTTTGTATGGTTTGAGTTTTCACACTCTGTTTAAGAAATCTTTGTTTAAAAAGATCTTCATGAAACATCAACTATTTAAAGATCTTAAAGATTTTCCCCCATTTTCTTCAGGAAGAATTATGGTTTTTCTTTTTATATTTAGGCATATGATTTACCCCTAATTTTTGCCTATCACATATATCATAGGTCAAAGTACATATTTCCCATATAGATATCCAGTTGACCTAGCTCTTTCTAACTTACAGAACTACAACAATGCTTTTGTCACATATCGTATCATATATCATGTGTGGAACTGTCTCTGGGTTCTATATTTTAGTTCATTGGTATGATTGTGCTTGTACTAATCTTACATTGTCTTAATTTCTGTGCTTTTATAACAAGTCTTTACATCTGGTACAGTATAGCCTTCATTTGTTCTCTTTTGAGCTTACCGTAAGTATACTAGATCTACATTTTTATAGAAAGTGCACAAATTTTCAAAAAAAAGATGGAATTTTGATTGAGATTGTATTCAAGTCATAGATAATTTTGGAAAAATTGACATAAAAAAGATTGAGTTCCAAATTTTCCTTCCATCCTGTGGGTTGCCTTAAACACAGCCTTAGCTGCATTCTATATGTTTTTAAATATATGAAAATAACCTTTTCTTCATTGGAAACTCCTTTCAGTGGTTCAAATATCCTGCAACTAGATATACAGTTAGTAATTGCCTACTACAAGTGAAGCACAAGGCCCAAGATTGAATAATTTTAAATGATTTTTTGGAAGAATATGGAGAGGAGATATTGGAGAGGAGTGTAAGAGAGCTAACTTTTCATCTTATTTACTAGGAAGACGACAGATGACATTTAAGACAAAAAATAAGGAAAAATTTTGATAAACATGATATTTTCAAATATGTAGGTAAGTACCAGAAATTAAGAAACTTTTAAAAAGCTAAAATTGACTAGCCCAGGTAAACAGAAGTAGTGAGTACCAAAAAGTGAGTTAAAGGACTTTTTCCTACTGCATAACTCTAATTTTTAAGTTCCATATATGTAGTTGTTTGACAATAAACATCATTTTTATTTAATTTATTAAAGAGGCTTTTAAAGAAGATAGAATTTTGTGAAAGATTTGATATTTTCCTTGAAGAACACAGTGTTTTAAGTTTAAAATATAGCTAAAATACATTTATGCCACAACATTTCCTTAAGGAAATTATGTTTCTCAGAAAACATTGAAATGTCTAATTTCTTCTCACATCTGATTTGTTAACAACTAGTTGCAATATAACATTAGACTCAAATTCTAAGTTGTCCAAACAAGCACAAGTCTGAAGTCTAAAATTAGCTACTATCTATTGGATTGTGGCCCAGGTAAATCCCTTTGTTCAGTGGAGCAAAAATACTATACATGTGGAATAGTTTAAATATTATTTTAAATGTATTATTATTGTATGTATTTGGCTTATGTTTCTAAAGGAAATAAAGCATAGACAAATGCACAGTTCACTACTGCCCTCTGCTGCATGGAAAGGTGGGGAGAAAAGGGCTAAGAGAAGACCTGCTACCTGGCCTGCAGTCATCTGACTTGGGACTACAAGCCATGTTATGTCTTCTAGTAAAATGACTCCACCAGTCATTCTCTCTGTAAAATATGCTGACTGAGAGTCCTTGCAAAATGGACCTTGGTTTAAACTGCTAGCACTTTTCGAACACCTTCAGATTTTGAGAGAAAAGAGAGTCATTAAGAAAATAATTCAGACAAGATGTTGATGAAGCAGCTACCATTTCAGAGACAGGTCGGGAAAAAAACTCTTATTACTACTAGGTCAGTATGGCCAGTCAGTGATAAAATCCTATTGTTATAAACTGACATAAGCCAATTTGATCCTTTAGAAGCAATGAAGTCTTTTTTCGGTATGTGTTAAAAGTCTCCAGCTATGGGAAGGGAAGACTACACTCCTCTCACTAACAGGCAGCCTGCCGCAATAGAAGCAAATCTTTAACCGTTTTCTGCCAAACATAATGTTTATTGGCAAACAGGAAGAAGTTATCCAACCTAGTCATGCAAGCTGGGAGGTTTCTCTGTCCTCAGGCACTCCCACAAGCAAACGTCAATGCCAATTTTTCAGCAGAATCGGCCAACTCTCTTGTGAGGCCACAAAATGACTCCTCTATGAAATAAAGTAGGATAGTGGTGTGGGGAGTGGGAGGCAGAACCAAATATAGCATCTACTCTGAAAGACAGAAATATTTTCTTACACTGACAAAGTAACATTATTATACATAATAAAACTAAAAATTATTTCTGAGTGTTATCTCACTCGTGGTTCTTTTTAAAAATCTTTTGCAACATTTAAACTGTATCCCTTAATGCCGTTCTGGTGATGATGTCACTTGCTGGATGGTCTCTACCAGCAGAGATTTCCCACATTGGTTGGGGATATATTCTTGGGTCCTTTATTTTGAGACGGATGAAATGATCTCATTCTTTTTGTCAGGTAAGGTGACAAATTCCTCTGTGATGGGAGTGGGGACACTGGACAAAACAGAGCTTTGGTGTTGAGTACTTTTTCAGATATCTGTTGGTCATTTGCATGTGACCTTTAAAAAAAGGTCTATTCAGGTCCTTCGCCCACATTTTTATTTAGGTGCTTGTGTTTGCTGGCTTGTGTTTCTATTGATTTTCATGAGTTCCTTATGTATTTCGGCTATTAGTCATCTATTGTATATATGGTTTGCAAATATTTTCTTCCATCCTGTAGGTTGCCTTTTCATTTTGTTGATTGTTTCCTTTGCTGTGCAAACATTGGTAGTTTGATGTAGACCCACTTGTTTATATTTGTTTTTCATTACCTATGCTTTGAGGGTCATCTTCGTAAAATCATTCTCAAGACTAATGTCATGAAGCTTTTCTTGTGTTTTCCTCTAGGATATTTACGACTTCAGATCTTATGTATAAGTCTATTCTTAGTTGAACTTTGTGTATTGTGTAAGATAAGAGTCCAATTTTATTCTTTTGCATATGGTTATCTGGTTTTCCAAGCACCATTTATTGAAGAGACTATGCTTTCCCCCTTGTGTATCCTTAGTACCTTTGTACCCATGCATGGATTTATTGCTGAACTCTCCATTCTGTTCTATTGGTTTATGTGTCAGTTTTTGTGACAGTAACATACAGTTTTGATTACTGTAGCTTTATAATGTATGAAAAAATTATGTGCTTAACATCATTAATCAGGAAAATGCAAATCAAAATCACAATGAGGCATCACCTCACACTTCTTAGGATGGTTATTATCAAAATGTCAAATGACAAGTGTTGGCAAGAATGTGGAGAAAAGGAACCCTTATACTGTTGATAGGATTCTAAACTGCTCTAGCCATTATAAAAAAGAGTATACAGGTTCCTCAAAATATTAAAAATAGAGCTACAATATGATTCAGCAATCCCACTTCACTGCTGAGTATGTATCCAAAGGAATTAAAAACAGTTCTTGAAAATGTATCTTCGCTTCTATTTTCACTGTAGTTTATTCACAATAGCCAGTATGGAAACAACTTAAGTGTCTGTTGATGAATGAATGGATAAAGAAAAAATGGTGTCTGTATATTTACGTTTATATACAATGAAATATGATTCAACCTTAAAAGAGAAGGAAATCCTGCCATGGATGAACTTAGAGGACATTATCCAAAGTGAAATAAGCCAGACACTGCAAGACAAATACCACATGACCTCACTTACATGTGGAATCTGAAGTGAAACTCACAGAAACAGAGACTGGAGATTGTTGCCAAGGACTGGGGGATTAGAGAAACGGGGGATTAGGTCAAAGAATACAAGCTTTCAGTATAAGATGAATAAATTCTGGAGATCAAATGTACAGCATGGTAACTATAGTTAATAATAATAATAATAATAGTCTGATGCAGAAGTCATTGCGGATTTGCCATTACTTTCAATGGCAACATTAGATACTTGAAATTTGGTAAAAATAGATCTTAAATGTTCTCAGCACTATAAACAAAAAGAATATAACTCTATGCAGTGAGGAATATGTTAATTAGCTTGATCATGGTAATCACTTTACAGTGTATATGTATATTAAAATATCACCTTGTACACTTTAAATTTATACAATTTTTATTTCTCAATTATATTTCAATAAAGCTGAGATAAGACCACAGCAAAACAAACAGCTCTGGGAATTACAGATTCTACTATCCTGGATTCTTACATTTTATTCCTGCAAGGTGATGGTCCAAAGTGGCTGAGGAGAGAGATCAGTGACTTCCCTGAGTTTACAAAAAATAAGATGTACTATGGTTTTGTGTCTCCTTTCTAATAATTATTTGATATTTGACAGATACATGTTTCAACTTGCTTTTACTACGCGTCCATCTGGTAGAGAGTCTACAAAGAAGCTTCTAAAAGCTGGAGGGATTGATACCTGTTCCCTCCAAAAGAAAAACCCTGATGATTTATAATGGTTGTCCTTGCTTAAAAGGGCAATGCATTATTATTACCAATAGATGACGTGAGTTATCTCAAAAGATATTGGAGCTGCTGTGAACAGTAACAGCAAACTTGGAATACTCTTGTAAGATAACCAGAAGGTAAAGTACAACTACAAAGCAAAACATCAAAAACAATATATCTAACTATGCTAATATTAAAAGATGAGTCAAAGTCAGAGAATAATGGAACTGATCAGAGAAAATTTGCTAGAGATGAGTGTTTGGTCAGATCTTAAAGGAAGGAAGAAATATGATTGACTCGACAGAGTCAGATTGCAAGAACAATCTCTAATGTGTTAGAGAGATTGAAGAAATTCTCTAGGATAATACAGATAAGCCATGAAGATGAAAACTACAGAGTACATAAAGAGAATCTAATGAAATGAGGATGCCTGGTACCTAAGCCCTTGAAAGATGATTTTGATCCTAGCAATACATGTAATCTCTGAAGTGACTCCACTACACAACTTTCCAGCAACATGTGACAAAGTCCCCTTTCAAGTTGAAAAATTTTAGAATGTTTTAGTTATATAGAATAGAATGCATTAAAATTACATTTTGGCATATACTTGTATTTGTATTTTAAATGAAAATATAAAATCTTAAGTATTGAAAAATTAATGTAGCATGTTAATACATGGAAGAAGAACAGACACAATTGTTAGAGGAAATATAAGGACTGCTACAGTGATCAATAACATGAACAATGAATTGTATATTTCCTTCCAGTCAAAGAAATAAAACCAATAAAGCAATTTACTGAGGAATCACCGTAGTGGGAAAAAAGATCAAGGGGTTTTAATGTGCTTCAAAGGCGGGGTTCATTATAGTTCTGCTAATTCAGGATTGAAAACCACATCCTGGATAAGACTGAATGAGTTCCTAAGTCTGTATTTAATTGGTTTTTGAAAATTCCTATTGTTTTTGGTTCAGGAAAGAGCCTTCAGTTAGGTCTGCTGAGGTTCTAGTGTACTGATAACTCTCAGTACACAAAGAACAAAAGTTCTTTGACATTTATCATCTGCAGCTGGAGGGGTTCTCAAAGCTCGTAGTCATTTTCCAGGTTCAGTGAGTTGTGATGAAATACAGAATTCAGTTTTGGTATCTTTAAGTCAAGTGTTGCTTTAAGTAGAAAGATCTTTTACACAATGTGTAAATTATCCAAATTGGATTTCTGTGTGGTTAAATTTCTCTCTTATGTCTTCATCTTCCCCACTTCCTATACCTCATGACCCAAAACAAACAAGGTTGGCAGAACACAGATCCCATCAGGTGTAATTTCTGGTAAAGTTACCATGAATAAAATTTCCAGCTATACAGCTACAAGGTTCAATGCTTCACATTTCTGTACCTCAAATCTATCATAGGATGGTGTGGAATTATAATGTTTTCCATTTGCTGGAAATGGTCTGATTGCATGCATCTGGAATAATTTGTTCCTTCTGTTCTCATACAATTTATTAGATTTATCGAAACCATGAAGTTAAATTTGGATTCCTGGGAAAGGAACTATTAGGAATTAACATGAATTTACAATAATGCTCAATTCTATACCTCTTTCCTTTGACCAGAATAAATTAGCTAGTTTCACATTGGCTAATACTAACATTTAAAATGCCACAAAGTATGTCCCTTCCTTATTCAGAGTGAGGTGGAAATGTAATATGTAATCAAAAGCACAATGATTCAACTTCTCCTTACTGGAGAAGCACTGGCATCTTCCATAGGGGGTTACATTCCCTTATGATGCTTGCTAACTGGCATTTTGAAATGCCACATTTCATATATATGCCCTATTTTCATTCAGAGACTAATAAAGTTAAAAAGTGCAAGGAATTATATGTCAATAGTCAATACCAAATGCAAGATTTTCCCTCAAATGCCAGTCCATCCACTAATTTTCTACAAGAGACTTAATAAACAAAGTTAATCTGCCTGTGTTACCCATGGACTCCAGCTGTGTAGGCTCAGACAGGCTATTTGATTTTTACATGCCTTCGTTTCCTTGTTTGTAAAATAGGGATAATAATAGTACTTGCTCATAGAGCTTTTGTGAGGCATTTGTAATATAATACATGCAAACCTCTTATAATAGAGCCTGACACATACTAAGTACAAAATATGTTAGCTACCAATATCATTGATATTGAATTTTGTACATTTCGGTGACATCCTATTGCTTGTATTACTGCACCATATGATTGCAAACAACCCGCCAGATCAAAAAATAGAAAGAATAATTCTCACAGACATTGCCTTTTATTTTGAGAGATTATGAATAATCAAGTTAATTTCTTTAATAAAGTATCTGACATGGGAATTTAGGGTATTAATTACTTCCTTAGATGGACCAAGAACAAAGGTAGAAATGAAAGAATCCCCTTGTTTGACACATCCTGATCACTAGCTATGCATATTTTTGAAGGAATCGGCGGTAGAATTAAGGACAATACTGCTTTTTTATGCATTCCTTGACCTTCACATTTTTCAAAGCCAAGCAAGTATTACAGGTTGAGCACTCCTAATTTAAAAATCTGAAATCCAAAATGCCCCTAAATCTGAAACTTTGACTACTGGCATGATGCCCAAAGTAAACACTCATTGGAGATTTTCAGACTTCAGATTTTCAGATCAGGAATGCTCAATCCGTAATGCAAATATTCCAAAATCCCTCCAAAAAAGAAATGTCAAATCCTTCTGATCCCAAGCATTTTGGATAAAGGATATTCAACTGGTACTTCTGTAGCAAAAACTAAAGTAAGCAAACAAAAACCCTGACAATATTTTATAAAGGAAAAAGCCAAAGAATACATTATTTTAATAATCTCATTCGAAATTTGAACTTCAAATTTCAAACTTGGAAAATAAAATTTTATGGCTGTAGAAAATAAGCTTTAGTTTTCTAAGTCATTTAAAAGCTGCAAATCATTATCTGATAATATACATAAACGAAGAGTAGCTACAATGACTTGAAAAACAAATTCATTTTCTCTGAAAAACTTGTTCAAGTTTTAGGTATGTGAGAGACATCTGCTCCAGCAACACACTTACAATAAGGTGAATACAATGTATGAATATTAACAATATCTGTTAGTAGTCAAATCTTGATGCTACCAATCCCTACTTGTCTATTGATTGAGTGTCTCTTTAAATACATGCATCTGAGGTTTCCCAAAGATGTGCATAAACCTTATCTGATCAGTTCTCTGGCCTTTTGCCCCGTTTGCTACTGATGATGTTCAAAGTCTGGTTTGACTTCTTTGCCACGGCACCACCTTGGACCTGAAATCTACTCCTGAACCATTACTAACATCACCACTCTTTCAAGATGATGCTCAATTTGGGGAAAGGCCCTACAGCAAAAGACATACATACCTTAAAATCTCTTGGTAGTTAATGATAAGAGATTTTCCCATTTGCCACACAACTAGATATGGCAGATTCTCATGGCCCCAGACACCCACTGAGAGAGGCAGCTTAAGCAAGTTGCCAGTTTCCTTGACCTTGAGTTACCACCACAACTGTCACCTCTGCTTCTGTGGCGAAGTCCTGATTTACCCAGGCATCAGTATTGTATGTGGTGAGATGAATATTTGCCACTTATCTATTGTGTTCATATATCTATTCTGCTCAGACAGGGGATACCCCACAGCAAAAGTTGCATGAACCTCAAAATGTTGTAGCTTTTTCTATGCTCACATTCTTAGCCACTCCGTCGCAGGCCATGCAAACACCCCCACAGTACCCTACTGGGATGAGTTTCAAAATCAGTTATGTTCTCATACCAACAGGACTCATTGCAAATTGGGGACTCACAATTCCAGACTCTTCCTCCCATTTGGGGTCCTATTGTCCTTTTCTGTGCTCTGGGCACTGTTGGGGTCACTCACATTAATCAGACATGTTTTGTATATCATTTCTTAGTATATTAATGTGAGTTGTAGTCTCTTTCCCCCACCCCAGGAAATCAACTCCTCTGAAAATCCACAGATTGAAATAGATACAGTATGTATCCACTCTTACAGACATAAGAATATGAGTTTCTGTCCAAATTCTCTACCAGGTAAAATTTCTTTATTATTTTGTTGACTATTTAGTGCAGGCGGGGTCTCATTCCTATCTCAGGCTGGAGTGCAGTGTGATCAGCTCTAGCTTCACATCCTCACGACTTTCCTGGTTCAGTGATTCTCCTGCCTCAGCCTCCCGAGTAGCTGGACTACCAGGTAGCCACTCACCTGGTGTGTTTTTGTATTCAGCCAGAGCGGTTTCACACGTGTTGGCCAGGATGGTCTGTTCCCCGGCTTCACGATCAATGACCCCTCAGCCTCAAGTACTAGGATTGCAGTGAACCACCATCTAGATAGTTTTGTAAAGAAAAATTTCAAAGAAAAATTTATGACTCCGTATTATATTCCCTTAAAAAGTGGGTTAATTATCTAACTCAACCTCTTTCCTTTCCTTTATCCCCAGGTGAAAAAGGTGTTAATTCTACATGGAGCTTAAGTTTGAAATCCAGCCTAGCTGTGTGTATGGACTGGTCAGCTGTAGCTGTACACCAAAGAGATTAGTAGCTAGCTGGATAGGTGTAGCAACAGCTGTACAGATGGAGCCATGTAGCTATGCCTGAGATTGAAGAGTGCCCCTTCAGCTATTACTGGGGTGGTAGCTAGCTGTTGGAGTGTGCTTAACATAAGAGTGAGCAACTAGCTGCTTTGGGAGATGAGCAACTAAAGCTGGCATACAGATTAGTGACTGTAGCTATAGCATACAGGTGGAGTAGCCAAGCTTTGGGTGGGCAGCAACTAACTGTGCAGGTGTGCCTTCATGCATAGGTTGGTAGCTAGCTTCTCTGAGACTGGGCAACTAGCTGTATTATGGATGAAGCTGTTAACTAGCCTATGGGGTGACAACTAGCTTCAATGCCCAAATTGGTAGCTAAGCTGTAGGGTGGTAGCAGCTAATCCTCTAAGTCAGGCCTTCAACTCCTACATAGGTGTTAGCTAGCTCTAGATGATATAGCTAGCTAGCCTGGGTTAGTAGCTAGCTATTCTCAGGATAAGGCCTTCTTCTATGGGATGAGTGGCCAGCTGTGCTGAGATGACCAGCTAGCTGGAAAAGAAAGCTGGGGAACAGAGCAACTAACTTCAATGGGTGGTAGCTGGCCTTCTGGGGTGGGTAACTAGCTGTTATAGGGTGATAGCCTTCTTCTTCATATAGAGATTGAGCTAGCCTTCAACTTTGTATAGAAGTGAGCAACTAGCTGTATTGCCATGGCTGGGGTGCAGGTGATACAACTAGCTGTATAGGCATGGTCTTTTAAAGGTCTCACTTAAAGTTATTGATGTTTCTGACTTTTTGTTTGTAATACCATTATTTACATAGGTAATGAAAAAAGTCCATATATTTATATCTTTTTATTTAAAAATAAAAGTCTAGTTTTAACATTGAAACAGTATAGGACTATATAAGGTAAAAGTATGGGAAAGAGAGAGACAGAGAGTTAGAAAATGCATAGGAAAATCATAGAGCAAATATGCCAAAGTACTAGCAGTGGTTTCCTTGGAGATGTTGTTGAACGGGACATTTGGGGAAATTTTCATCCTTCCTATAATTGTAAACCGGTGTGATTGAAGCTGAGTTTTACTTTTTTGGTAATTTAAGGAAAAAGTGTAATTTTAAAAAGCAGTGACTTGTTTGTTCCTTTAGGATACACATTTTTACTTTTTGGATGGCACTCTGTTTGTACTGAATAACTTCTCTAAATTTTGAAGTGACATAAATAGAAATAACAGTAACAATTTGGGTTTTTTTGTTTGTTTGTTTGTTTCGTTTTGAGACAAGGCCTTGCTCTATCACCCAGACTGGAGTGCAGTGATTTGACCACAGCTCACTGCAGCCTCGACCTCCCCAGTACAAGTGGTCTTCTTCTGTCAGTCTCCCTGGTAACTGGGACTGCAGGTACATGCCATCATGCCTGGCTAACAGTTTCGGTTTTGTAGAGATGGGATCTCACTGTGTTGCCTAGGCTAGAGCAACATCTTTTACCACAGATTATTTTCAATGTAAACATTTTGCTATTCACTACTGTGTTATCCCTATAGACTAGTTTTTCGTTCTTGCATGTTTTCCTCACACCAACTCTCCGACGAAATCAAATTCAGTTGGCTTCTTATCAGAAACTAAAGTTCTCTGTGTTCCAAATGAGAAAGGAGCCTCTTTCCTATAAATTCAAAATCCACTTATATTATCTTTAAAATGTAGTCAAATATGAAATAAAATATCTTAGATATGCTATTTTATTTCGTGGAAAACAAGATAATTCACCCATTTCAAGACGACTATCTTGAAATAGATTTAATTTCATATTTTCATATGAAGCTCCAACATTCATTCCCTTTCCTCTTTCTCACTGACACATTTTCTGATGGAAAAGCACCTGGCATAAAGGTCAAGTTGTGAAAAATGATTCCATTTCTGTTGTAAACAGCAAGATGCAATTTCTCACTTCGTTTTTAGATAGCAAGAGCACCTCGTGGATGTTTTTGAAAGCTACAACTGATAAAGTTTGTTTTGCAGGAGAGATTGCTATGATCGGTTTCTCTTTAACCTGTCCTTGATCTGATTTATGAGCCTCTTTTAGGAAAAAAATCACTCCCCAAGGCAGAAAAAAAAAGTCTGTGCTCCCGTTTCCTACCCCAACTCACACTAAGAGAGTCTAAGGAAAGAAGAGTAAACATGGTCCCAGGAATGCAGACTTGAGGTTTGGTGCCATCAAATAATGCTTGTGGCCAGTGCTTGTGTCTAGATATAAAAGAAGAATAAAACCGTTTATTGCCACGTTTTGCTTCTTTATGCCTTCTTAGATTTCTTTGTTTGACAGTACATAATGAAGATAAATGGAAAGGGAAACATTTCCAGCCAACACTGGGCCTGAAAAGAATTACATTAGATTAAGAACGAAGCTAGTGGAGAAGACCAAAATGTAGTCTCAGACCAAGGGAGGACCAGGGCATGGGCTCATGGCACTGGCTAACAGGGAAGACTATAAGGACCTTTGCATAAGTTGAGTTCTTTTATCTTTTATCAATAGGAAACAGTCATTGGGAGCTGTCTCAGTCCATTTGGGTTGCTATAACAGAATACTATAAGTTGCGTAGCTTCTAACAATAGACTTTTATTTGTCACAATTCTATAGGTTGAGAAGTCCAAGATCAAGGTGCCGGAAGATTTGGTATCTGACGAGAACCTGCTGATGCCTTGGTGGACTTCTCAACCTTCAGCCACTGTGGGCTTTATTAAGAAATACACCAAAGATTTTTCTTGGTTGGGCGTGATGGCTCACGCCTGTAATCCCAACACTTTGGGAGGCCAAGGCAGGTGGATCACCTGAAGTCAGGAAATCGAGACCAGCCTGGCCAACTTGGTGAAACCCTCTACTAAAAATACAAAATTTAGCCGAGTGTGGTGGCACATGCCTGTAGTCCCAGCTACTCAGGAGGCTGAGGTATGAGAATCACTTGAACCGGGGAGGTAGAGGTTGCAGTGAGCTGAGATCTCACCACTGCACTCCAGCCTGGGCCACAGAGTGAGACCCTGGGTTCAAAAAAAACAGAAGAAGAAGAAGACTTTTCTTGAGCAAGACCAACACTTATTGACATATAGTATCATGCAATAGTAAGCATAACAATTATGAGGCTAAATTATTAATTAACTTGGTGGTTTTGAAAATTCTAATTTGTCTTCAGAGCCAAGATGATGCTTAGTCTTCTTTACTTTTTCTATTTGTCAGCAAGGAAGAATGAAATCTGAGGTAAATGAGTGTTTTGGGAAATTCTACCCCAAAGATTAAAAAAAAATAAAAATAGAAGTCCATGGGAGTTTCAGTTACCAATACAGATGGAGGTTAAAAACTACCATTATAAGAAATTTGAAAAATTTGCAATTGTGTTTTTGTTATGCGGTTTATAAATGTGTGCAATTTTGTAATTGTTTTTGTGATTGTTTGGAATTATTAGAAACCTTCCTGATTATTCTTGTGGACCACAAATACTAAGGAAATTGGGGAGACTGTATCTTATTTATTAGTTAAATTTGGGAGAGCTGAAGGGAACTTCAAATGTCTAGAAGAGAAGTAATACAAAATAAGAAGAAAGCAGTTGCGTCCTTAGGATGTATTGAAAACAATATTGAAGAATATTCGTAGCTAGTCTGATTTTGCATAATTTTAGGAAAGATTTTAGCAATGAAAGGCATTAGTTGAAATTTTTAAACAGAGTTATAATTTATTCACAAAGTTAATGAAAACTTTTTGATTTCTGTAATGTTAGGTTAAAAGTTTATACAAGTAGGAAGTGCCAGGTGCTGTTCAGTAAAACCTGTTTCATTAAGTTTTCTTGAGAAAGAAAATATGAAGCCCAAACAAAATCAAAGGTGAGTATCCCCAACTTTCCCTTCCTTGAATTATCTCAGACCTCATACTGGCAGAGACATACCTGAACTAAGGGTTACATTAGTTACATTGGTAAAGGACAATCTGATCCATTCACTTGGCATAATTCTAGGAATAGAAGCATATTTTACTAGTAAGTTGTAAATTTCCTATCAAATGTGTTTCCTCTATATCCCTGCACCAAATGGTGAGCAGGCTCTGGGAAAAGTAGAAAGAAAATCTTCTGAGAACTGTCTTCTTAAATCATTTGGCCGGGAGCGGTGGCTCACGCCTATAATCCCAGCATTTTGGGAGGCCGAGGTGGATGGATCACCTGAGGTTAGGAGTTTGAGACCAGCCTGACCAACATGGTGAAACCCCAGCTCTACTAAAAATACCAAAAAATTATCCTGGCGTGGTGGCATGCTCCTGTACTCGGGGGACTGAGGCAGGAGAATTGCTTGAACCCGGGAGGCAGAGGTTGTAGTGAGTCGAGATAGTGCCATCGCACTCCAGCCTGGGGGACAAAAGTGAGACTTTGCCTCAAAAAAAAAAAAAAAAATTACTTTAATTCCTATGGCTCATCTACAAGGTTCTAAAAAGGGTTCTAGAATATGAGCCAAAATAGCATATAGCATCATGCAATAATAAACATTACAATTATAAGGCTAAATATACATGAATTCAGAAAGCTGATGACCACTCCCCAATCCAAAAATACAAATAATTTCAGGCATTTGTACACGTCCTTCTGCAGCCTGGAATAGCTTAGTAGTGAGCCATGGCAGTCATTGCCTGCCTCCCATATCTCCCTCTAAGGGAATCTGTCCAACCACAGTCCTTGCTGCCTAAGCAGCCACATAATCTCATTCCTCTCATTTCCAATCTTGGTTAATTGAGAAGGTTGTTCCTGATTAGATACAGTCTATCCATGGGACGCTTAATCACTTGGCCTATTATGCAAGTTAATCATATTCTATCTGTTGGCAACTGTAATGGGAGGTAGAGAATTCACAAAGGCAAGCTGGAGAAACAGGAACAAATCTCCTAGAGTACCGCAAAGTCATATAACAAATGCAAAATCTTAGACTATAAAATCCATAAACTACAAATTCTAAGCTTTTAATAGATCCTGAGAATTCAACCTCTCCCCATCATCAAACTTTAGGTTTCATGAGAACTTGGTGTGACTCCTCTTCCTAAATTTCCATGAGAATCCATCTGTTTTTCCAAGGACAGCCTTATAATAAATTAAGTGCTTCCCATTGCAACTATAAAAACCAGAACAAAATGCCTATACCTTATTTCCCAGCAAAGTAAAAGGTCTCTTCCAGATACTATTTAAAATTTGCAATCTCCATGCTGCATTCTTTTTATCAACCCTATCCTATGCATTCCCTCCTAATATAAATCTACAGTTTGTATATTATAAAGCAACTATATTTATTTTCTCTAGTTGTTTTCCTTTTATTTTTTTTTTCCGAGTTTCACAAAAAGTAGGAGCAAGTTTTCCTTTCCAGTACTCCTAGAGAGCAAATAATACTGTATACCTCACAGGAGCTTTAAAAAACATGATATAGGAGTTCCAGGTTAACAACAAGGAAAATACTAGACTTGAATTAAGAAGATCAGTAGCCCAAAGCTTTTACCTTACATGATTCCAGTTGCCCTTCACTTCTAAATATGGACCAATCAGCCACCAAAATTCTCCAATTGCCACACACTCTGGAGTAAACCCAACACTGCTCATCATATTGCTCCCCTCAGTCACCATCATAAACCCACGCTCCCTAGATCACCACATAGATGCCAGTCTTCTATTCTTCGGCAATGCCGCTAATCTGACTTTATCGCCCAACCTTCTCCTTCCTCCCAGATGTTCCCATTATGGCTTCTAGATATCCTGGTCCATCCTCAGCAATCTTTCTTCCATCCTCAGCTTCTTTCCTGAAAATGTCCTACACCTTCTTGCTCTAAATAAAATCAGGCTCTTGCCTGAGAACATTTCTTCCTACTTCCCTCTCAAGTAAAGATATGTTACTCTGTATTCCCTATGATCCTTACAGTCCGGAAATGGAGTGGATCTCCTCATTGCTTCCCATTGTTATTTCCAAATTGTTTCACATCTTCTTTCAAAATCCCTGCTTTTTTGACGCACATAACATAGTGCTTGCCATTGTCGCTACACTGTGAAATGTCATCTACTAAGCCTATCTCATTAGTAGACTCTGCCACCCCATTCACCAGTCATTGTGACTTTAAAATCGGCATATAGTCATCTGACACCCTGCCCTCTCAATTATTGTAATGTAAGGGGCCAAAAAATCTTGTCTTCTCCTTACCCCAGCCACCCTCATATGGCCATATCCCTGATCGCACTATCTCCAAAATCTCAATTTCAGTCATCCATTCTTTGATGGTTAGTTAAAATTTTCTTTTATTCCACAGCTAATTTTAATCTAAATACTAGTTTTTTCATTATCCATAACCCCTCCTCTATCTTACAAAGCACACATTTCATCATCCAAAAATATAATGACTCCATTACAAAAATTATTCTTCTTTATCATACTGGACTGGTAAAAACCCAAGCCTGGTTAAACTCAACTGTCTACTTACTTGACACAGTTGTTCCCAAGCAGCTAAAAACATTAGTCCAATTCCACATGCTTGCTGGCTGGACTCACTATAAATTAGGTTCAGTATGATAGCCATTTAACACTGCTCTAGTAAATTCACTTTCACCCTCTCTGAGACAACTAGTTAACACCTTGCTCTCTTTAAGTCTGTAAAGCTCAGTTGCATCTCACATATAGTTGTCAACTTCAGATTCATATTTCACTGAAACAAATAGATAAAATCATTTTCAAAAGCCAACTTCATCTTCCCACTCCCAATTTCCTTCAGTTACCACCACATACAAACACACATGCACACACACACTTTCTCTCTCTGTCTCTCTCTCTCTCTCTCTCTAATTTTCATTTTTTTCCACGGGATTAGAGCTCCTTTTTCTGATTAATTCTACTCTCTCTCCTTGTGCCCTAGATCCTCTTTCCTTGCCTTTATAAGTATGTTGCTTTTAAAATTATCCCCTTTCTCTTCTAGCTCATCAATCTCTCCCTCTACACTAAATCATTTCTCAACTTAGAAATATGTCTTCATGTCTGCATCATAAAAACAAACTAAATCCTTCTTTGATCCCACAGGAGCTTCTAGCCACAACCATGTGATTTCGATCTCCTTCACACACACACACACACACACACACACACACTGCCTCTCAAACCTTGACTATACTCATGGTTTTACTTTCCTATATCTCATTCTCTTCTCAATCCACTCCAGTGGAGCTTTAGTCCTCAGTATTTCATTAAATTGGCTTTGCTCAGTGTCAACAAGAATCTGAATCTTGTCAAAGCCAATGGCCACTTTTCTGTTCTCAACTGTGACTTTTCTCAGCAACATTTGACACTGTTGACCTCTCCCTCCTTTGTTCAATACATTTAACACTGTGTGACCACAGACTTAATTGTCTTCATATTTTAATGAACACGTTCATTTCTCTCTCTCTCCCCCTTTTTTTTTTTTTTTTTTTTTGAGACGGAGTCTCACTCTGTCACCAGGCTGGAGTGCAGTGGCACGATCTGGGAGGTGCAACCTCCACCTCCCAGGTTCAAGTGATTCTCCCGCCTCAGTCTCCTGAGCAGCTAGGAATACAGGTGTGTGCTGCCACACTCAGCTAATTTTTGTATTTTTAGTAGAGACGAGCTTTCACCATGTTGGCCAGGATGGTCTCGGTCTCCTAACCTCGTGATCCGCCCACCTCGGCCTCCCAAAGTGCTAGGATTACAGGTGTGAGTCACCGTGCCCAGCCTCTCTCTCTCTTTTCTCTCTTTCCTCCCCCATTTTCTTCTCCCCATATGATCTCTAAATTGATGCACTCCAGGACAAGACTAAAGTCTCTCTCAAGCCCTCTTCTATTTCCTATAAGCCTAGGGCATTAAATGCAGCTGTATACCAAAGGCTCCCAAATTTATATATTGAACCCCAAGCTCTCCACTAAACCCCAGACTTGAACATCTACATTTATAACTCGTATGTTCCACAAATATCCAATAATCCAATCAGATTTGGGATGACTCACTTCCTTACTGTCTTTAGGTCTTTCTGCAAACATCACCCCACTGCGGAGGCCTCCCCAACAAACCTGTATAGAAGATCAACCCTACCTTAAGTCTTCCTATTCGCCTTGTAATGTTAACGTTTTCTCCTCACTTATCATCATTCGATATGTATTATTTATTTATTGTCTGTCTCCCCCACCTGGAAAACTTGTTCCATAAAGATAGGGACTAATTCCCACAGCTATTTTTCCAGTGCTAAGTACAGTCATAGGCTGGTAATATGCACTCAATAAGTATTTGTTAAATTCATATCCCTAAATATTCCTCACACTAAGCCTTTCTTAATTCAGAAAATTACTGTATACCCATTTACTCAGAATAAAAACACCCAGAATTATTCCTGATTATTCTTTTTCCCTCCTCCTGCCTTTTCCTTTCTATCAGTCTAATAGTGACACACGCCACATTCCTCACTAGGTTAATTGCCACCCACTTCAGTACAAGACACGGCATTCTGTCTCATGGGTTTATCTCTGTAATCTCCTAGCTATTGTGTGTGTGTGTGTGTGCAATTCCAGTTTTGCCCCTCACAAGCAATCCTCCTATACACTATAGCTGAATGGATTTTCTAAACCATAAATCCAGTCACACCACATCTGTTCTCAAAATCCTCTAATGGCATTTCACTGAAGTTACACAAAATTTAAACTATTCAACACAGTATGCAAGGTGCTACGTAATCTCCCCTCTGCCTATAACAACATCGTTATCTCTCAACCCTATCCCTTATCATTTCTTTTGGACACACCATAATCTTTCCCACCTTAGATCCCTGTGTTTGGAACACTTCCCAGAGTTTTACCCAGCTGATTTCTTTCCAAAACTCAGACATTAAATGACTTCTTGTCAGGCCTTCTGTGACCATCCTTTCTTAAAGCATTTAGTTTGCCCCTGACTTCAAACACTGACACATTATTCTGGCTTTTCCACACATAAGGAGCATCTGAAATTTGTTTTATGTTTGTCTGTTTTCTGGCTTCTGGTTAATCTATCATCTCCATTTAGGAGACTGTAAGCTCCATGAGGGTAAAGACTCATATTTACTACTCTATCTCCAGTACCTAGGACAGTGCCTGGCACACAGAGATACTCGATAAATATTTTTTTTTTTCTGACTACTTTGAAATTTGAAAACATGGACAAACCTCAAACTACACAATTAACTCATTTTGTGGCTGACTAAATTATTTAATACCTTTACATGTTACTTTTTATGATGTAACAATGATAGACCAATAAATCCTAAGAACATTATAAGCCTCAACTCAGATCATGAAATTGAAAGTTCTTTGCAAACCGTAAAGTACTATAATTACACTTCAATCACCATCTATCGGGACTGCCTACATTATTAAAATCCTATGAAGACCAATTGGGGTTTACAGAGTGCAGACCCAAATGTAAGTTAAAATGACATTTTCCACTACAAAAATATATGCTTTTGTGTAACAATATTTAAAGTTTGAAATAGTGTGTCAATGTGTTACTCTTGATTTCAAGGATTAAAAAAATGACATTCAACTTTGTTTTTCATGCAACTCATTGTAACTTTATTTCATTAATGAGGAAATATCCATAGAGAATTTGGCCCAACATTCTTAATTAAATCTTGAAATCTCAGACATGCTACTTGTGAAAAATCTACCAGTATGCCTTACCACCGTGGCCCTTTCTAACGATGCCATTTTGTTAACTATTTGCACATATGCCTAGAGTTCAGTCATGGGGAAACTCTTGAGTCACAAAAGAAAATAAAGGCAACACTTCAGTGGGATAGTCAAACATAAATTGCAACTCCATCACACAACTAATTAAAGATACAATTGACTAACAATTAACCAATAAAAATGACAGGTCTATAAATCTAAAAAAAATTGATTAAATTTTAATCAAAGTGTTAGGAAGATCTATTGGAAAATTAACTGACCAGAATTGTTCTGTTGAAATGAAAAAAAGCAGTGACCTGGAAACAAGAAATGCAGATTCTATTCCTGGATGTAGAACTTACTAACTCTGATGGACTCTTCTACCTCTCTGGGGATAAATTTCTTTTTCTATAAAAAATGAAAGATACAGATCTATTTCTGTAACTGACATTTCATAAACATCTTCACAGTGACAAGGTCCAGGATAAGAGAGGCTACAGACTAGAAAGGATAGCGTTAAGAAGCTGGAAGGAACCATCAGGCCCAGACACACATATCATTTAGCCAGGAGGATATCTGGGCACGTCCAGATTCAATTCCTAGCTTCACTGCAAACTCCATGAAAAACTGCTGGGAATTTTTGTATTACTTTTGTCCCCAAACTCCAGACAGTTTTGAATATTACATGAGATAAGGGTGGGAAAGCACCTTTCTCTCTTGGAAAATTCCAAAGGATAATTATAAATACTTTCTATAGCCCATAATTTCAGGGTTGCTTATGGGTATTTATTTAAATATTTGCTCAGACTTTTGCTATCATAGATGATATCATGGATGACAGATTGCTTCTCTATTTATCAGGCTCTAAAAGGAATGTACACACTTTGACATAGCATGTTGGGAAAACCAGAACTCCTTAACTGAAAAGAAAACAAATCTGAACTTTGTTATGTTTAAAAAAAAAAAATGTGTAACTCCAATACGGCATGGCTTGAAAGATATTTGGCCTCAGTCAATGTAGATGTTGCTAGTTTAGGTGAATTTAAATTGAACTGGAAAATTTCCTTGGAAACTTTGTACTTTGTCATTTTCCTACAAATCCATTTGGGTAACTTTGAGCAATTATGGTTTTTTTACACTTTTCATTTCCCCTTCCAAATCTCCTTTCTCAAACAACAGAAATTTCATTAATTACATTTTACATTCATTAGTAAACACAGTCAATTCAAAGTAAGGGTAGTTGTCATGAGATAAATGTTTGGATTCCAGGTTTAGTCTAGTCTTGCCACATGGTATTTGCTAAAAAGCCTGTCTCTAAGCTATGCCATTTAACCCAGGGGTTAGACTTTAAACTTTGAAGTTCAATGGTCAAAATGCTTTTACTTACGAAGAAAGATAGTATTTTATTTTCTAAGCATTAAAAATACTCCAAGACTTTTGATTCAATTATACTTTCTTTTTTCCCCTCTTCAAACATATATGGATATACATGTATAAAATGCATTATTTTAAATATGAACATAAAATATTTAATTATCATTTCATTAATGACATAGAATGCATGTATTTTTCACCAGATTTGGATAATAATCAAGTTTATTGTTAATTGCATACTCACGTTTTATCAAGCTCAATTAAATAGCTGAGATAACTGATCTAAGGGTGAAATATAACAGGCAAAAAGCAAGTGTAAAGTGTAGCACAGTAGACTATCCAATCACCATAGGTTTGAATTCACTTAAAAATATAATTAATTAAAAACAATAATTTAAAAATAGGCAGACATAGGCATTACATACACATGTAACCATTATACTACATAGCTCCCTTCGCCTTCCCGGAAATTTAGGAAGGAGATGGAGGATATAGGCAAAAAGAGAAGCTAGCAGTAGGCAGCAGAGACCAGGGAAGGAAAAAGCAGAAGGAACAAAGAGAGGAAGAAATACAGAAAATGGGGCAGAATAATGAGGCAACAGAATGAGGATAATTCAATGTCTTGCCGATTTTTCTTTCCATGCCTTCATGCTTGATACTTTGTGTCTAATAAAAAAACAAGTTTGGTGTGTTGTAAATATTTCGTCTCATGTCAGCCAAGTTTCTTCTTCCATTTAACTCATGGTTAAGTAAGTGGTGGCAGGATGATTTTTCATACTGACGCCTTCTCCCAAAATGTAACATTTTACAGAGAAGACAGCACATCAGCTTCCAGGATGTCACAATTACACATTTATGATCTTTTCTGTATTCTCAGTTTTTGGCATTAATCAGACCTCTAGCTCAATGGTGACATGAGCTTGATGATCTTCATATTAGACAAATACCATGACATATGCACTCTTTTTATATTATTAATGAACATAGGCAAAGAAATGTGCAGCATAGGCTTAATAAGATAATGAGAGAATTTCCATTTCTATTGTTATTTTTTACATGTATTTGGCTTGGCTTTTATTTTAAGGGATAGAATTGCTTTATGGGGGGGAAAAAAAAAAAAGCAGTAGGCAAACTCTAAGGATCATTAGGTCTCAGGGTTAGCTCAACCCTTAACTAACTTAAAGAATTTTAGTATTCCTCAGTGAACAGTTTGTTTTTAACATATAAACTCCTTATTTTTTCTGCTCGATAAACTGTAAAACAACAACAGAAATGCTGTTCATTATTAATTTTGCATTAATGTTGCCAACATTATATCATAATTTATTACTATTTTTTAAGTTTCACAGTACCAATATTAATTCCATTTCTTCTGTCCTCATATATCCCATGTAAGGGATTTTCTTTATGCAGTGCATTTCTTCCCTGAGATCCCATTCCAAGTCTGTAGCTCTGCTTATGTGGGCAATGAGCTCTCCTTCACATCTCGGGGAGCCAGTAGAGTTAAACTAACCTATTTACAATAACAACCATGTGTTGCTATGAGATGTGCCTTAAGAAGACTGAAAATCATTATTTTTGTCATGTGAGCAGAAGGTATAAATAAGGTGACCAGAAAGGTTTTATTTGTGTTAGCAACAGATGCAGAAGAGCAAAACAGCTATTCTAATAATATTGCCCATATGCTGGTGCAAACAAAAGAAAACTCTAGCAGTCCCAGGCTAAGTGAATTAGTGCTCCTCAATGATGCCATTGCCCAAGGCAGGGTTTTGTTCTTCCTCTCTGATGTCTTTTCAGTGCCAAATGGCTTGTCAGTTCCCACTAATGAAGAGCCAGGCTGCCTAGACTCCGAGTTGGACAGTTGCCTTATTCACAGGTTCTTAATGTGATATCCCCCACAACCCTGGATGCTCTTTCAGGTCCTAACAATGCCAATAGGAGGTTCTGTGTTGCTTTCCACTTTAGTTTTCAGAATCGCTGCTCTTGTCTACTATCATTTCTAGCTAGAATTTTGTCATCCTTCCTTTATCATTTGCTCCCTTGTCCCCAAATACGAAATGGAGAAGATTGACCACTCATGAGATATACAAGTAATTATACGTAGGTGATGACTGAGGGAAAAAGGTCTGTACTTTAATTTACAATCCCATGAGATGTGTACATTTTTTCTAGCACAATTCATGGGTCTGGTGAACAAGTTTCTCTTTTCCTTACCTGGTCACCAACTTATTCACATAAACATCAAAAAGAGTCTTTAAAGAGCATAGAAATTCTCTTCTGGGGAATGTGGAGGCATAGCAGGGAGGAAATACTAATGCTTGCCTTGATATTGGTAATATAACATAGCTTGCTTGTCCATGTATCTAAACATCAGGATTTTTGAAAAAGTTTTTTTACTCTGACTTGTTTCTCCTTGGCTCCAGTAACCTCCGTAGATTTGTAGCACTGTAGATAAGATTTTGATAGTCCACATTTACCCACGCATAAATCAAATACTTTTTTGAGACTCATTTTACATACAGTATGTTATAGTAAATACTGTGAAGAGTACAAACATGTGTTAGTGCATTTACCAGATAGATCAGAGTCTAACAGAAGAGCTTAACACCTACAAGTAAACAATTTTTATATACATTTTATTCTCTTTCATGGAGAGCGACATTAGCATCTTTTGAGCTCAAGCTAGAAATCTCAGCATCATTCACAACTTTTCTTCCTCATGCATCACACATTAATTATGAGAGCCTGCATAATTCTAAATTTCTAAATTCTAAAATTTCTTAATGTTTCCCTTCTTTTCACTGCCAATGTTCATAAATGTAATCTTTATGTACGAGTGTTCATAAACTCAAACTTTCTTGGTTGATCCAGTGCAACTAATTATTTGTTCAATATTCTGAAAGTCTATGGAACTATTGAAAGATTTAGAGCCAAGGGAATATGTATGACTGGTCTTACAAAAAAAACAGTGTTGTTAATTTGGGATCGGGATCATCAATGCACAGATTTGCTAGAAGGGTAAAAACAATTTTAATTCCATGGATAAGGAGAAAAAAGAGAGAAGAGGTTTAAATCAGAAATTATTCACAAAGAGGAATCCTTAGAAACTTAGTTTATTACCTATATTAGGGCCATAGGACATGTACGTCAAAATATAAATCCTCAACAAATTTGCATAATTTTCACTGAGTTCAGATAATTTCACTAGGTGTTTGTGATGGACACAGAGGTGTGTCACGCAGATTCCCCTTTGAGACCTGAGTGATAATTGACATAAACATACTAGGGAGTTGAAAGAGCCCTTGTTTCGGAATCAGAACCTGTGGCATAAGAGATATCACAGTGGGGAATGACAAGTGGAAGCCTATAAAATTCTCCTTTCTACACCTGGTCAGGTACCAAGCCAAAAACATCATATCCAAAGAGAGGACTCACAGGCAGATGATTTAGCTAGCTGGTCAAGGGCTGGGAAGAGAGAAAGACTGGAAAATCCGGGAAAAAATAACTGAAGTAGAAGTATGTAGCTAGACCTACTGGAGGAGGGGCTAAATATGAATATTTTTTGTGTCATATGTTAGCTCCTAAAGAGATTTACCATCACAAAAGAAACACTAAATCACCAAGCACACAAAATGATTTGGCTAGTTGATATCAGCTAGCATCCGTCATTGGCCACCCCAGTGCTGGCATGATAAGTATATCAAAAGATGGCCACAGTGGTAAAGATGAGGCAAGGTTGATAGAGTTACTGCCACCACTAAACACCTAACCTACCAACAACAAACAACGCTGAACCCCCAACAATATGCCACCATTCCTTGAGGAGACCAACTGGCCACTTCCATCACTATTCACTAGTGCACAGGCCAGCTACTTGTTTTGATAGATGCTGATAAATATTTGGGGTATGGGTTTTTCTTTCCTGCTAATAGGGTCCAAACTACCACCACTACCCAAGGGCTTGTAACGTGTTTGATCTACTAGTACACCTTCCCACATAACATCACAAATCAAGAAGCCCACTTTACAGCAAAGACTATGTGGGTAGGGGCCCGTGACCATTAGATTCATGGATCATATCACGTATCAGACTAGCCAGAACCTACTGGCCTCCCCACATGCTGGAACCGCCTCCTGAAGGCATAGTTGAAACATCAGCTCAGATATAATTCTTTTTGAGGATGATGTCTACATACTCTAGGATGCAGTATACGTTTGAGTCACAGAACTTTGCCTGGTGCTCTGCATCCAGCAGGAAGAATACAGGGGTCCAGAAACAAAGAGGTAGAAACAGGAGTGGTCACGCTTATTCTCACTTACCATTACCCACTTGGGGAATTTGTGCTTCTCATCCCAAACACAGCCTCTCCAGAGTAAAGAGTTCATGGTCTACTAAGAGGGGGCATTTCCTCTAGAAGACACAGAAACAGCCCTATGCATCTGTAAGTTATGGCTGTTCTCCAGGTATTTTAGGCAGGTACCAGCAGGTGAAAAGTGCTAGAATGTTGGACAGTAATTAAGATTGACCACTGGAGGGAGGTGGGGCTGCTGTTACACAATGGAGGCAAGGAGGACTAAGTTTGGTCTCACACTGGGCATCTCTTGTTACTAACTTGCCCTATTGTGATATTAAATGAACAAATGCAGCAATCACAGTCTGAGAAGCCATGGTGACCATGGGCTCAGACCCTCAGGGATATTGTGTCAAATCGTGACAACTGATAACCCACTGAGACCAACAACAGTGTTCCCTGAAGTGAGGGAAATCTGGAACGGAAGTGAAGGAGGTAGCCTGTGACAACTGGTTGTGGTCCCACAGTTAGCTCCAGTAGACCGGGCTGTAGTATCAGAAGCCTAGTGGAGTTCTCCGCATATAGGTAAGTAGATCCAAGCAGTGCATGACTCTGATGAACCCAAAGATGTACCACTTTGATCCCTTTTGAGAAAGGTCGTACTGCCAGCTGCAGGGAATGTGGCCAGCAGACAGCCTCCCGCTGTCAGCCACTTCAAGGACTGCCTCATCAGCTTACCCAAGGGCAGGTCTTTCCTAAGGGGGCCCACATTTAATGACTGATTGAGGTGGTTGTGATCCAATCTTTCCCAACACTCTAGGGGCCGTGCTAGCTCCAGAGCTCCAGAGAGGAGGCTGCTATTAGACCTGTGCTGCTACTTGACTTGTCTTCATGCCCCTGAGTGCTATTTCAGGGTATGGCTACAAGAAAACTCAAAACTTGAAAACAGTGATAAACATTTTTTGTTTAAAGTCTTTTGAATGATTTGGTAACTACAGTGAAAAAAGGTAAACAAGTTATAAATTCCTTCAGCGGTGGGAGCCTGTTCTATTGACCTCTAAATCTTCAGTGCCTGCTGCGGTAGCTGATAAATAGTATTAAATTGCAATGAACTGAGTCATACTGAATTAGAATGCTGAAGGGATATAAAATATTTAATGTTTTACAAAAGTTACTTTTAAAAGTAGCTGATAAATAGCATTAAATTGCAATGAACTGAATCATACTGAATTAGAACGCTGAAGTGATATAAAATATTTAATGTTTTACCAAGTTACTTTTATATTAGAAATCCTTGGCCGGGCACAGAGGCTCATGCCTGTAATCCCAGCACTTTGGGAGGCAGAGGCGGGAGAATCACGAGGTCAGGAGATCGAGCCCATCCTGGCTAATACAGTGAAACCCCTTCTCTACTAAAAATACAGAAAATTAGCCGGGCGTGGTGGTGGGTGCCTGTGGTCCCAGCTACTCGGGAGGCTGAGGCAGGAGAATGGTTTGAACCCGGGAGGCAGAGCTTGCAGTGAGCCGAGATCGCGCCACTGCACTCCAGCCTGGGTGACAGAGTGAGACTCTGTCTCAAAAAAAAAAAAAAAGAAAAGAAATTCTCACTTGATCCTATTTAGTTATATTCTTATAGCGTGTAACATGTGTGATAACTACCACCATCATCTCACTAAGTTACTACACTCTTGCTGTTGAGGGACTCCTGGTCCCCACTTCTCATCTGCCATGAGGGAATATTCATGAAAGTTATTTATGGCCACCCTTTTCACCTTCTCACTCAACTTGTGAGGTTGGAAGAATAACAGGCTGTGAGTTTGGTACCTTCTTTATTTTGTAGCAAACTACCAACAGCAGGCACACATTTTTGCCTGTTTTATAACACATCTATTTCTATGGGCTGTTGAATCGAGGACAACTTGGGCAATTATTCCAATTTGAGAAAAGATGAGGAAGTTTTAGGAAGTCAATTTTGTCTTTAATCCAAGCAAAAAAGAGCTCTATCAATCAATGATTGTTGAAAACCAGCTCTATCGATCAAAAAATATGTTAATGCCTATCAAATGAAATTTTATATACAAATATCTCAGATGGGGAGAGGGGTATGATTCAGCTCCAAATTCTACCTGACCCTTCAGACAATGATTATTTCTTTCCCTATTTGTAAGGATCTGCTTCCCACTGGCACCCATCCCATCTCCCAACACTCTTCATCAACTCATCCTCATAATCCCTTGTGGCAGAATCGGTTAGAGTATTGACTCATGATCAGTGTGTAAAACTTTAGGGCTGGGGAATGTAAACAGAAGCAGGAAACATGATCCTCTCTTACCTCTTGTGTTTATTCCCACCTATAACCTTCAGGCTAGGTAACCACTGCTCTGTTAGGGTGAGGAAGGTCTCTGTGATGACAGTAAGCCCTCTCAACTACTGATATTTCATTCTAAGACTTAGATTGAGAAATGTTTATTTAGCATAGAGAAGATGATAAGTCACTTAAAATAATGAAGATCTTATTTTCTTATTATTTTACTTCACTTTTCTTGAGGAGAGTAAAACTTTTGCCTCATAATTCTCTGTCTTATCTACCAAAATTAGTATCTTTAAAAAAATATTTCACTAGCATATTAAATTAATTTTCCATAGATCAAGTTTCTTGGCAGCTCCCCCAGATTGCAAGTATCATGGAGAAAAAAATAAGGAATTTGCATAAATCGCTGGTTAAATCCAAGATCTGTGGATAACTCTCTGGCAACTTCAAGTTTTAAAATATATTTTTGAGTCTGTAGTGATATTATGGTCCTGGAATGCAGTCTTTATAAGTTCTTTTTAAACATAAACAATTTTTTCCTATATCATTGAAGCTTTCCTTCACATTTGTTTTTTTAAGAACAAATCTTTAAAGTCTGAGCTTAGCAAAAAATCTTTAAAAAGTCTGAGCTTAAAGGTTTACCATAATTAGAGAGAATGGTGTGATTCAATTTTACATTTGTTGTATCTGTTATCATTTGTTTTAATGATAAAATAGAAATATGTATGTATATTTCACTGCTATTTAGCATGATAGCACATGTATTTTTCCATTTTTAAAATGCCATTTTTTCTTCTCTCTCTCTCCAACATTCATCTGTATCCAAATAAACAGGTCAATAGCCTGGTGTGTAGTTTTTCATTTTCACATAATCACAATAAAAAATACAGAGTGCTTTCATATTGTTTTTACAAGTCAACTTATATATGTTGACTTTTGACCAGCTTTCTCACTTAATAATGCATTAAAAATCTTCAAGTCAGAACGTAAACATCAGCCATCTTTATATTATTGCTTTGTGTATTTTTAAATGAATATACTTGTCTGAGAGCAATTTCAGAATTACAGAAAAATTGAGCTGAAACTACAGAGACTTCCCACAAATCTCCAGACAAACATAGCTATACAACCCTATTATTTACATACTGCATTTGTTTAGTAGTACTAAACTAAACTATGGACTTCAGCTAATAATAATGTACCAATAATGTACCGTTATTGACTCATTAATTGTAAAAAATGTACCATACTAATGCATCATTTTTTAAACAACCACATGAGATTATATTGGATTTCTGCCTTTCTCAACTTATGAGGATACCAGTCGATGATAACTTTTTACCACTATAAATTGTGGTGCAATAAATGTCCTTGAACATTAACTCTTATGAACTAGAATTTTATTTCTATGAGACAAATATTCACCTCCCTTCTCCGTTCATTTAATTGGAAATATAAGCAAGATATCTGTCTCCCTTCAACTTTGCAGAATTATTAAAAGTATAGTACATCTAAATTAAAACAGCTTTTTTTTTTTTTTTTTTTTGAAGACGGAGTCTCACTCTGTCGCCCAGGCTAGAGAGCAGTGGTGCGCTCTCGGTTCACTGCAAGCTCCGCTTCCTGGGTTCACGCCATTCTCCTGCCTCAGCCTCCCGAGTAGCTGGGACTACAGGCGCCTGCCACCACACCCAGCTAATTTTTTTGTATTTTTTTTAGTACAGGCGGGGTTTCACCGCGTTAGCCAGGATGGTCTGGATCTCCTGGCCTCGTGATCCACCTGCCTCGAGCTCCCAAAGTGCTGGGATTACAGGCGTGAGCCACCGCACCCAGTATAACAGCTATTTTTTATTGCATACCATGAGCCTCACACCATGCTTGATTTTTTATTAATAATGCTTTTGAATTGTTAAAATATACATAACATGAAATTTATCATATTGATTCTTTTTAAGTATATAGTTCAGTAATGTTAATGCATTAACATTGTTGTGCAACTGATCTCCGTAACTCTTTTCATTTTACAAATCTAAAACTCCATACCAATTAAACAATAACTTTCCATTCCCTGTTTGCCCCATTCCCTGGCAACCACCAGTCTACATCTGTCTCTATAAATTTGTTTGAAATACTTCATATACTGTGAGTTGTACAGTATTTCTATGTGTGTGACTGGCTTATTTCATTTTGCATAATGTCCTCAAGGTCCAGCCATGTTGTAGCATGTATCAGAATTTTCTTTTTGAGGATAAGTAATACTCCAAGGAAACATGTATTAAACTTTCTTTATCAATTCATTCATCAATGGGCATGAAAGCTGCTGCTTCTACCTTTCAACTATTGTAAATAATGCTTCTATGAATATGGGTATATAAATATCTCTGCTAGAACCCTATTTTCAATTATTTCAGGTATATATGCCCAGAAGTGAAATTGCTAGAGCATATGGTAATTCTATTTTAAATTTTTTCAGAAATTGCCATACTGTTGTCCATTTCAGCTATACCATTTTACATTTCCACCAACAGGGCACAAAGGTCACAATTTTTTAACATCCTTGCCAACACCGCTTATTTGTGTTTTATTAATAATGGCCATCCAAACAAGTGTGAAGTTAATTCCCTTTTCCAGTTGGTAGTGTGTAAAACTGCAAATGATGTTTCAGTATTTGCAAGTTGCAAGTATATCTTGCAACTTTGCTGAATTCATTAATTACTTCCAACTGTGTGTGTGTGTTTGGGTGCACCATTCAGAATCTTTAAGATTTTCTATGCATGCGATCATATCCTCTATGAACAAAATTTCTTCCTTTCCAATTTGGATGCCTTTTGATTTCTTTTTCTTGTATAATTGCTCTGGCTAGGACTTCCAGCACTATGTTGAATTAAAATGGTGAAAATGGGCATCTTTGTCTTGTTCCTGATCAGTGGAGCAATTCTTCTGGATGAGCAAAGTGATTTATGTACAATGTTCTGCAGAACCCCAGGGTTCTTTGAATTTTCACTAGACTATAATCTCCAGGGTTGAGTGAGGACTGTGTGAGTGTGCCTTCTAACACCACATCACACAGAATAGCTGTGTTTTTATCTTTTGCATATTGAGTTTATTTATAAAATTTAATAAAGTCAAAGAAGTTCACAACTCAAGAAACTAGGAAAGCCATTTGATTAAAACTGTCATCTGAGATAGGTGTGAAGGTATATGCCTGCAGTCCCAGCTACTTGAGAGACTGAGGCAGAAGAATCTCAAGTCCAGGAGTTTGAGGCCAGTCTAGGCAACATAATGAGACTCTATATATCAATTTAAAAACAAAAACCAAAAACAAACCAACATTAAGAACATTGTTCTTAAAGTCTTTTACCCATGAAAGAAAAGGTATGAAAACATTGCCTTTCATTATTAGAGTAACAGCATTCATGATCAGATACCTAAATTCACTCTTGCATAATAGAGAACATAGTACTGAGGGATTTGGACATAGAAAGAAGATCTGGAGACATATTTCTTTGCTGAATAGCATGTGTCACTGTAACAGGGCAAGATATAAACACATTTGACTTAGAGAGATCACAAAAAAGTATTAGGAAGAGCAGCAAAGTGTGCCAGATTTACCTTATGTATATCTTCCTTTGAAATATTCTTT
Organism: Papio anubis; assembly: GCF_008728515.1. Lineage (NCBI taxonomy): Eukaryota > Metazoa > Chordata > Mammalia > Primates > Cercopithecidae > Papio > Papio anubis. The sequence goes on along the minus strand of NC_044980.1, from coordinate 38,488,964 downwards.
GCAGAAATAAGTATAGCCTTGTTCAAGTAGGTTATGGTCTTTTAAAAGGATGATGAGAAAAAAAACACAAGTAAAAATTCCAGTAGGAAATATAGCTATCATTCAGTATTCATGGAGGATTGGTGTCAGAAACCCAAAAATATCAAAATCTGCAGAAGCTGAAGTTCCTGGTATAAAATAGTGGAGTGTTTGCATGTAACCTACACACATTCTCCTGTAAATAAACTCTAGATTAGTTATAATATCTAACACAATGTAAATGCTATGTACACAGTTGTTATACTGTATTGTTTAGGAAATAATGACAAGAAAATATGTCTTTACATAGTACAGAGGCAACGATCTATTATTTAAAATATTTTTGATTTACAGTTGGTTAAATCTATGGATGCAAAACCCATGAATACAATAGATGAGCTGTATTTGGAAAACTCAAAATAGGATAGTCGGAGGAGGGTTAATTTTCAGAGTGGTTGTTAACACAGGGGAGCCAAAAGGATACTCATCTGAGGCTTATGATAAGTGAGCTGTTACTATCCATAGTGAGGAAGAGATGAGTGGAGGGAGGGGGCAACTTACAGTTAGAGAGAAGAGAGTAGCAAAAATTCCTCTGTGTTGCAAAGATCAGTGACCATTAGTAAAGGGTTACCCCAAGGCACCTGGCAGGGAGGAAGCTCAGGAAATAAATACTCTCACCTGACTCTTTCTCTTTCCAATCTCCTACCCAGTGGGCTCCTTGCTAATGGAAGCCAGCAGTAAATCAGCGAGCCTGTCATTATAGTCTATGCTGGTGGCTTCCTGGGGGCACTGAGCAGGTTGGAGTAGGGTGAATAATGGAGGTGGATGCACAAACAGCAGGGATCCTATGCAGAAAATAACTGGTATAACTTCAAAGGATTGAAATGTGAGTATTTTCTCTGTCTCTCAATCTTTCTTCAAAGGGCTGAAATGTGAGTATTTTCTCTGTCTCTCAATCTTTCTCTCTCTCTCTCTCTCTCTCTCTATCTCTTTCTCCTCCCCCATCACGGATGTGAATAATAACAAATCTTTGGAAAAAATCACAACAAAATATTTACACAAGCAGTGAGTTTATAAATAGAAAATTGATAGCAACAACAATTTTAAGAGACTATATATCAGATATGTTGTTTGTCCCTTGAAGGCTTTGTTGGTAATAAAACATCGACTGAGTCTGTGAGTGTGAGCCAGTGTGACAAATCCTCTCTTCTTAGGGACTAAACAGTGGGTTGACAACTCCATAACATATAGACAGCAGTGTTGGTCAGTTTAGTGAAAAATCTGGTCTTCCTGTTAGTTACCTGAATAACTCAGGGAAACAAGCATTGTGTATTTTTTTTCCCTCTGAACAGCTATCCTATGAAAACCTGAAAAATAATAATAAAACATTAAATGTTCTAAGGAGATTTTTAAAAATTATGTTTGAAAACATTCCTGGGAGACAAGTCCTACCAGGTTTCAAGAAATAAGTTTGCAGCCAGGAGCACAGGAAGGGAGTGGCAATCATGAGTTAGAATGAGGCTGAAATACAAATCCTTTTGTCTCTTTAGTCCCCATAGCTAAGCTGAGCCCCATCTCAGGCTGTAGTGACTGCTGTGGGACATGGGAAAATCTGAGTCTAGCTGGAACACCTTAGCCCCATTTTTCTTTTTTCCTACAAAGCTATATTTGGTAATCTGGAGCCTTTGTGTCTGGATTGAATTTCCTAAGTGGTTCTGAAATTTACCATCTGCATAACTGAGAAAACTAATTAACTTTATTTTGCCTCGGTTTCCTTACAATAAAATGGAGCTATTAAAACTATGAACTTGGCCAGGCGCGGCACCTCACATGCCTGTAATCCCATTAATTTGGGAGGCTGAGGCAGCCAGATCGCTTAAGCAAAGAATTCGAGACCAGCCTGGGCATCATGGCAAAACCTTGTCACTACAAAAAATACAAAAATTAGCTGGGCATGGTGGCGCAGGCCTGTAGTCACAGCTACATGGGAGCCTAAGGCTGGAAGATCACCTAAGCCTGGAAGGTCAAGGCTGCAGTGAGCTGGGATTGCTCCACTGCACTCCAGCCTAGGCAATAGAGTGAGAGACCCTGTCTCAAAAAAAAAAAAAAAAGCAGAAACAGCCGGGCGCGGTAGCTCACACCTGTAATCCCAGCATTTTGGGAGGCTGAGGCAGGCAGATCACCTGAGGTCAGGAGTTTGAGACCAGTCTGGCCAACATGGTGAAACCCTGTCTCTACCAAAAATACAAAAATTAGCTGGGTATAGTGGCAGGCTCCTGTAATACCAGCTACTTGGGAGGCTAAGGCAGGAAAATTGCTTGAACCCGGGAGGTGGAGGTTGCAGTGAGCCGAGATCATGCCACTGCACTCTAGCCTGGGTAACAAGAGCGACACTCTGTCTCAAAAAAAAGAAAAAGAAAAGAAAACAGAAACAAACAAACAAAAAAACCTATAAACCTGATAGGTGTTTGAAACAATTTAAAAATATAATCTATGTAAAGGCACATACATAGGGTTTAGTAGATATTTTGTCTATTATAAAAAAAAATAGTATTACTTGACCAGGTTACTCCTCTGGTAAAAATAGAATCTAGATTTTCAACATATTTACAGACAACCTCTGTTAATGACATGACTTCATTATATCTAATCTCAACTTTCCAAAAGACCACCGAAACAAACTATTGATCAAATGAGCTCTAAGTTCATCAGACTCAACTACAGATGGAAAGGGTCCCAAGACAGAGTCTTAAGAGTGTTTTAGAATGAAAGTCTAAGACAAAATATTTATAGGGTTGGGAGATTTGGTCTCAAGTGATCTCAGGCAAATCTCTCAAGACAATGAATGAATTGGGAATGAGTAAAATTTGTCACTAAGGATCTCTTGCTAAAAATACAAACTAAATAAATGTACATTATGCCAGTTCTTTCATTCTATATATATTGCATAATCAGCACGATATTCCAAGGTAATTAGCACATATTTGTTCCTTAGAGGTTATTCCAATACAGTGCATGCTCACATTTTAAATGTTTTCTACTTTGAATTAATAGAAAATACTAAAAATATAAGTAGTGGGACCAAATGAGGATGGAGCTTCGTAAGTAAAGTTTATCCTACTACAACATGCAGTGTGAATGGGTTTTTCAGCCATAGACCAGATGACTGATTCTGAGATGAAGAAATGAGAATTAAATGTGAATTTAATAATAGCATTTGGCTTTATCATGAGGAAAAAGAGAATAAATTGTTATAATCTTCCATTGAAATGCACTGCTTCTTATATTTTCTTGTACAATATAAAAACTCTGAAACAACATTGAATAATTTGAAAAAGTCTCTAATCTTCTAATAATTTTCAATACAAAACAATAAAAACAAAGACAGAAATTTAAACTTTCATATTAGAATCTAGAAATGTGAATGATTGCATAGCTCTTATTACTGCCAAATTATTTTATCTGGCTTTGTTTCATTATATAATATTATATAAACCAAATTTCTCACTTAATTTTTTAATAGTTAAAGTCTTCTTGAAATATGTTTTAATCTTACTTAGATTGCCCTGTATGCATGTCATTCCACAAAAATGCATGTTAATCCGTGCTAAGAATATACTTGTTTCTCTGATACCTAGATTGTCTTCTCAGAACTGAATATAAATCAAATATCATAGGAATTAATTTCTGCAACCCCGACTGTCTTCTCAGAACTGAATATAAATCAAACATCATAGGAATTAATTTCTACAACCAATTCTGTCACTTTCATTCAAACAGTGAGTCATTACCTAATATTTTAATTATTGTTATTGAAGTTTGAGATAACTGGGAAAACAATTTTTTTATTCCTTCCAAAATAGTTAATTTCACTAAAAAGTCTGGTAACCAAAGGAACGTATAAATAGAAGAACACACACACTGAACACCTAACTAAATCACCTAACAGGCATGGTGGTTTTTGCTTACAATTAGGGAAATTTTCAGTCAGAAAGGAAGGAAAAAAACCTTTAAATTGAGACTGCTGTAAGCAAATCAAGGTCCATATAAATGTAATAATAAGAGCAAATATTGTCTTCGTGGCAGTTATGAGCCTGATATGTGCTAGACAATTTCAAGCTGTCTATGATTTCATTATTTTAAAAAGAGAGGAAACTTAGCTTCATAAAGGTGATAACTTGCCCAAGAGTATATATATCCATGGTGTGATAGAGCTTCAATTATATTCTGACCCCCAAAGCCATTTCCTACTGTGTCATACTACATTGTCTCAAAATCCTATTATGTGAATTCTGAAGTTTGTACTTGGAGAACAAAGAATGTTTCCCATGGACCAAATATAAACCATTTGGGTAAAAAGTCAGCCTACAGTTGCCTTACAGCCTGCCTGCCCAAGAGGGCCTCCTGGAGGAATGTGAAGATCTCAGCAGGAAAATAAAGAAAAAACAATAACGAAACCATAAAACTAGGGACCATACTAGACATCTATGAATAAAAATCAGAAGCAGATAACTGGAAGAGACAATTTGCTCCTGATAGGAACCCATGAGTAACAGACTGCCAGTAATGGTGCTAGGGTTTGGTGGCCTTCAGAGATTTCATGGAAACTTCTCTTAATAGAGAAAGAATCAGCTTTAACCAACTATCAAACCCAGAGGATGTCAATCCTAGATAATGAGAAAGTACAAGTTAAGTAAGATTTTTCCTTCTATGGTAGACTGAATAATGTCTTCCTGTCCGAAACGTACACACCCTAATCTCCAAAAACCGCACATGGATTTTGCAGATGTGATTAAGTTATAGATGTTGAGATTAAAAGATTGTCCTGACTTATCCATGTGGGCCTAATATCATTACTTGGGTCCTTATGCAAGGAAGGCAAGAAGTCAAAGGCAGAAGGAGAATGCAACGTCAGAAGTAGAGGTTGGATCTGATGAAGAAACCTAGTGAGGGGAGGAAGAGGAGGTTAATTTTAGGTAGGGAATTAAGCAGAACAGCAAAAATAAAGTAGTTCATGGCTTCTTCCAACTGTAGGTGTCTAGCCCAAAGAAGTTCCAGGGTGGCCTGCGTATATTAATTACTGAACTAATTAAGAAGTGACCAAAGGATGTTTTGTTACCTAGGGGTTTGGGGACTTGCACTGGACTTTACCTAGTGGTCAGAGATTGGCAAGACTGTACAAGAAATGGAGAAAATAAATAAAGCTGTTTTCTGATTATATCATATGAATCCTAATTTTCCAAAATTATAGTACCACATGTGAACAGGGCCCCCTTTGAATTAGGTGACTGAATTAGTTTGTCTCTTCATTCTCCAGGGCTTAGACTTCCTCCTACACTCCTATTTTCCTAACTCCTGCCAAATCTTTGCATTGCCTCCTTTCTCCAGTATCTGCTCCAGTGAAGTTCTCAGTGTCCAGGTTCCCCACATTTTTCCCTGACTACACTAGGTGTTTCCAGCCTTTCATAATCCCTTTTGTTTATAAAAATAATAACTTTGTAGTAATTGTCAAAGTATATTTTTAAAACACAATTGTCACACACACAGCACATATCAAAGTTTTACTTAACTCAGTAATGAGGAAGCTAGTAGAATGAAAAATGAAAACCAGGGATTTAATATGGTCAATAAAAAATGGTGCTGACATAGGATTGCTAAATTAGATGACAAATGGATTATACTTTACAGGGCAGTATAGCTATAACTTTGGAAGTCATCAACCATAATAAAAATAAAACAATTCAGTGTACCTAATCAATTCTCTACAACTCACATTCTTAAATACAGAGTTGTAAAATGCCTGTGTACTAGTCAGTTGTGATTACTAAAGTCAACCAAAGGTACATTTTCTTTTTTTTTGAGACTGAGTCTGGCTCTGTCGCCCAGGCTGGAGTGCAGTGGCCGGATCTCAACTCACTGCAAGCTCCGCCTCCCGGGTTCACGCCATTCTCCTGCCTCAGCCTCCCGAGTAGCTGGGACTGCAGGCGCCCGCCACCTCACCCGGCTAGTTTTTTGTATTTTTTAGTAGAGACGGGGTTTCACCGTGTTAGCCAGGATGGTCTCGATCTCCTGACCTCGTGATCCGCCCGTCTCGGCCTCCCAAAGTGCTGGGATTACAGGCTTGAGCCACCGCGCCCGGCCTAGGTACATTTTCTAAGAGTCATATGACTCTGAGGTAGGTGTGCTAGAGAATGCTCTGGCAAAATTTTAAAAGGTTGCATAATCATCTTTCTGCTTCATCTCCAAGATGAGGATAATTCTTTCTAACATCATGATAGACTTCTGATTAAAACAAAATTTATGTTTACTTAATACTTATGCTAGATTGTGCCACATCAGTTTGGTTAAACTGGGATTTGTATTTTCCTGAATCATCTTCTCTGAGTGGTGGCAGATGTGATTTGGAAGGTAGAGGTTTAATATTAGCCATGATGCTCAGAAGGACATTGGGGTCAGTTATGGTGATGCTCATTTGCAGAGGTGCCTAGAAAATTCCCAACTCATCTTTATTGTCCTCTGTTGTGACCAGCTTGCCATCCCCACTGAGGGCCACGCTAAATAACAGCTTCTCCAGGCCCACAAACAGATGTTTGGCTACAACCTCATAGAAGTAATGCCTACACAGAGGTAACAGCTTCTTGTAGGCATCTCCATGGCATCCCCCTCTGCACAAACTTCATTGTCTGGGCAAAACTAGTATTTACCTTCAAGCTCTGACTTACCCACACAGTAGTTGCCAGTGTTTTTGGCAGACAACTGGTTAATGACTCTGTCTGATCCCCTTCCTCCTGGTCCAGACCTTCACTTCACTCGCTCCTCCAACAACCTTGTAAGGTCTAATCACTATAGTAAATCTCTTGTTCCCCAGATATTCAGAGTGGCTCTTTTTTTCTGACTAAACACAGACTGATGCATTCCTATTATTTTACAACTATGATCTCTAATTTCAACTCACTCAGATGAGATATTTCCAACCATATTCTGACACAAGTCTATTCACTAAAATGATGATATGATGATGATGATGATGATGATGATGATAACTAACACTTGCTAGAAGGCTGGCATGATTGTAAATGTTTTGCTGCCAAATGCTCAAATGTTTCTCAACTCTTAGAGACTTTGTCCATTGTCTCTCAAAAGGATATTATGTTTTAGAATGTTAAAAAATATTACTCTCAATCCTGGGTCATATTGGTGTGAAAGGATCAGAGGAAAATCTAGAGGGATGATGTGGGTAGTTAAGTTATTCGAGTAGTAGGGCAGCCCCTAGGTAACTATCATTACTGGTTTTCTCAAATATTAAGAACCAGTGGTAAAAAAGGATCATGCACACATTTTTGACTCCAAAGTTGGAATAACAATACTTACTGGGAATTTGTCACATGTCAAGTACTTTGCAAAACTGTGTACATATGTTACCTCATAAAACTTCCCCAAGTCCAATAAATAGAAATTGTCAAATTCTTTATTTGGGTGAAAAAAAAAATGAGATTGATAAAGATAACTTGACCAAAGCCACGCATTAAAATATATATAAAATTGTAATGGAAACTGCTAATTGTCTTTCTATATTCTATGAGTTTTAGCCAGACAGATATTCACAGTAATAATGACTTTATTCCCATCCTCTGTTGAAACTAGGTATTGCCATTTGACTGTATTCTGGCCAATGGAGTCAAAGTCAAAGTGGAAGGAAATGACCCTATAGAAAGAAGATGTGTTCTCTTTCTTTTCTCCTTTTCTGATGCTATAAGACAGATGTCACGGCTAGATCTCCAGCAGCTATCCTGAGTCATGAAGTAACCTTGGGAATGACAGTTGAACACAATGGAGCAATATGCCATAAGAACCCCAAGTCCTTGGTCCTTGTGCAGAACCTTGCACCAGTTTACTCACCCCATTTACTACATAGAAATTCCCTGTTTCGGAAACTCAGCTTCTTGTCTAGAAGAAACCAAAGTTTCCAAAAGCTGGGAATCCATTTCCACTTCATTAAGGACAAATTCAAAAGCACTTTTCTACTTTCACCCTGCAGGCTTGTTTTCAATTTAAGTCTGCAATACGGGGGAAAAAAAAACATAATCCAATGAACATTGTCTCATTTCTTATTTAAAATACCAAGATCTATTCAGAACGGAATAATATAGAGAAAACAGCAAAATAATCTTATTAGAACTTGGTCAGACCTTGACCCCAGCGGGAGTTCTCCATACAAATCTCAAATCCAATCCCCCGGAACAGGTCTGGAAAGGCCCAGTGGAGCCCGAAATCAGTGTCTATAAAGATTCAGGTTGTTAATGGGATATAGGTTCAGTTGCCCATATCTGTTTTCACTATTTTTTGTATCATTCTTAGATAAAATAAGGCTCAAAGGATTTGTTTTTAAGGTAGAGGCCCTTGGACCTCCTGTTCGAGTCTTTGGTGGGAGCTTCAGCATCTCCTTGGCTCGAAATGGACCCCAACTGCTCCTGCACCGCTGGTGTCTCCTGCACGTGCGCCGGCTCCTGCAAGTGCAAAGAGTGCAAATGCACCTCCTGCAAGAAGAGTTGCTGCTCCTGGTGCCCCGTGGGCTGTGCCAAGTGTGCCCAGGGCTGTGTCTGCAAAGGGGCGTCGGAGAAGTGCAGCTGCTGTGCCTGATGTGGGGACAGCTCTGCTCCCAGATGTAAATAGAGCAAACTTCACAACCTGGATTTTTTTTTAATACAACCCTGAGCCATTTTCTGCATTTCTTTTTATATTAAATATGTGATTGTTTTATTGTCATAAAAGAATTTTGACTTGAATCTTAAAAAAAAAAAAAAAAAAAAAGGTAGAGGCCCTTTTTCTACTGCCTCTTCTCTGCAAAAGCAGATAGCTCTGTTGCATATTTGACTTAATAGAGCTACTGCTTTTAATGTATTAATCCTTGCAAATAAAAATTGAGTTAAGTCAGCCTGTCTGAAATGGAGCCTCCAAAACAATGAATAACAAATATGCAGTAGATGTCATAACCCAACAGTCTGGCAGTGTGCACTTGTCTTCATTTGTAAAGTCTCTTTATGTTCACATATATCTGAGGGGCCCAACCAGGGTTACAACAAAAATTAACCTGTCAAGAATTGCCCTCATTCTCAGGAGCTTAAGATTACAGTCCGGTTTCCAGTTTTTTTAATTTTTAGAGCACCAGATGACCTATTTCTACAGTAAACACATCTTTAAGACCATTAGAAAAGTTGCCCATATTGGTATGGATGTAAGCCAAATTAAACTGAAAGACATAATACGAGAATTTCCGGGTGATGGTTTTATTTACTTGCATATAATCATCCTCTCATTGTATTGAAATTACTGCTACTATGGTAAGTGACAATGTGCTGAGTTCAGCTCTGATTTTTAAGAAAAAAGAATTTTTTCTTTTCAACTAATATGAATACTCACATGCTTGACAAAGACTTTTCAGATTATTGTGTAGGCTCAGTCCTCTCCTCACATGCATTTGAGAAAACATATATTCCTGGTCACATGGGAGGAGAAAAATATGTTTATTTTAATAAACATATTAAACATAAAAAAATAAAGAAATAAAAAAATATGTTTATTTTTCTGAATATATGCCTGAATAGATGCCTTCTCAGTTTAAATTTGTGGAAAGTTTTTTTTTTTTTTTTTTCTCTTAATACTTGGAGATGAAGCATTTGGGGGAAAAAAGGTCATGTACTTGCAAAGAAGGATTGCAAGGGATATAAACTTTAGCAGACTGGCTCACCAAATAAACATAAAACAAGTGCTTTATGATAAAATTGTAAAATATTAACCAGATTACTGAGTTTAGACTTAGTCTACTCATAGTAGAAAACAATTTTCTCTCATAAATATCATACCTACAAATGTCTTCATATCATCAGATATCTGCATTGCAAAATTCAGGTATACAGCTGTTGTGTTAGGAAGTGAGAAAGTTAAGGAAAATGCCAGAAATTTTATTTATTTGGAAGATTAGAATTAGATAGGAAATATGCTTTGTTGCTGCTGCTGTTGCTGTTTGCTTTTTCTCTTTTTTTAAATTTTTGGATTTATTTCCAGATTCACAGGGATCATTTTCTCTGTTACTCAGAAGTGAAGTTCTCACTTATCCACAATGGCAGCAAAGAAGAGAAGAAGAAGAATGACATTCAGAGTAGTTTGAAGAAAAGAGGATAACCAAAGAAATGAGGCAACAAATGGCGTATTAAAAAATTCAGTATTATCAGAAATACAGAGTAAGAAATAAATGCAAGAATATAATCCCCTGTGAAATTCCAGAAATGTGGGACAGGATTGAGACTTCCCACAAAAGGTAGATTGGAGAATTAAGCTATTTATTTGCATATCAATAAAGGGAAATTCCACTGGAGCACTTAGGGATTAGACCATTATTCTAAGTGAAGTAACTCAGGAATGGAAAACCAAGCATCCTTTATTTCCACTCATAAATGGGAACCAAGCTATGAGGATGCAAAGGCGTAAGAATGATACAATGGACTTTGGGGATTCTGAGGAAAGTGTGGGAGGGGAGTGAGGGGTAAAAGACTATACACTGGATACAGTGTCCACTGCTGAGGTGATGGGTGCACCAAAATCTTAGAAATCACCACCAAAGAACTTACTCAGGTAACCAAACACCACCTATTCCCCAAAAACCTATTGAAATTTTTAAAAAGGAATATTAGGGAGCTACAAAAAATATGCTTTCAAAGAACATTTAATGAGATGGAAAAATTATAAAATCAGATACAAAAACTGCATATACAGAATAATCCCAATTATATATAAAAATATACTCTTGGGAAAATGGAAATATGTCTAAATATCAACAGTATAGTATTCTTGGGCAGCAGAATCAAGGGTGACTATTTTCTCCCTTATATATTTCTACATTTTCCAAATTAAAATATATAGTCATTGATTAAAAAAATACTGAATCAGACAAATCAAAATCAAGGACTGTTTTATAAAACAAGTGGCATATACTCTTCAAAAATATCAATGTCATGAAAGAAAAGGGAGCTAGGATATTATTCCATAGTAAAGATTAAAAAGACTTGACAACTAAAACAACAAAAAATACATGTTTTAGAACCAGACTTCTGAAGATTATCTCTAAAGCCAAAGGGGCCTTGTACACAAATCATCAGAGAAGATAATATTTTTGGAAAGCAGAGAGAAGGATGTTTATTGCCCTTTATCTTATTGCATTAAAAAAAAAAATCTATCTTGCAAATTCAAATATGCCTTACAATAACAAAAAAGCCAAATCTCTCTTTAGAAGAATTGCCCTAATGTGCACCCTGAGCTGTTCTTCACTTAATGATTTTTTCGTCATCACTCAAGGATGGTGTTTTCTATCTCCACAAGTAAAATTAAGCATTTCTTCCTTTGTACATGATATTTGTGTGGTAGGAGTTCACAGAAGAGAAGGAAATTGGACAAGGTATATTAGTTAACATGATGTCTTGCTGCTTAACCAGACATTTCTCAGTGGCTTAGCATGATTTACTGGAAATCTATATGGATTTCCTAGTTTCCATATAGAAATCTATATGGAAATCCTAGTTTAATGGAGTGTTTATAATGGAAACTTCCACTCTGGGTCTTAGGGACCTAGGTTGTTTCCGTTTTATGAGTATGTCATCCCTAAGGGCTTCAGAATTTTTTGCCATGTTCTCAGAAGCTGGCCAGGAGATGGAGGAAGAAAAGATCATGCACAGAGACACTTCATGGTTACAGCCTTGGAGTGGCATATCCTTCCATTTGATATTTCATTGGCTATAACTCAGTCACATGACCCAACCTAAGTGGCCACAAGGAAGGATGGGATATGTAGTCTAGCTGTTCATCCAGAAAGAAAAATAAATGACTTTTGTAAACATCAGGCTAGTCTCTGCCAAAATGTGCACGCCATTAGCTGCAACACAGCTTCTTTCTTCTTAGACACACATATTTAATCACTTTTTACAAAATGCCTTCAATTTCTGGAATAAAAGACATGTTTGTAGTCAAATCTAATAACTAAAAAAGTTCCACCAGCAGCCATACTATGTAATCATAGCTGTTTTGAATATTTCCTGCCTCTGCTCACCTCTTTTAATACTGACTGCACTCAGATTTTGAAGGATGTATTTAATAAAAGGACATCTGGCTCCTTCTAATAACTAAATTATCAAAATTTTATGCATGTATGTCATACCCTTATGTGTTTACTTTGAAATAGGTTCAAGTGAAGTTCATTTGGACAGAAAATGGACAGAAAAGCCATAATGACTTTATGCATTAATTAGCCTGGTCTAATGGTGATAGCATTGAATGAATCAGCAGTCCTGCTTATAATCCCTTTATGACCCAGCTTGGCCACCGGCAGTAGTTTTGAAAACTCAGGGCTCATTTTCTCTAGTTGTCATACAGAAATGATCCTAGGTTATTACAATTCTCTAAGCTCTAAAATGTGACAAACTCCAATGCTGCTGAAGATCTGCAGTGACTCAAGAGTGTAGCAGAGTGGAAGCACAAAATGTTACCCCAGGAGCTGGTGTTTCAAAAGGCTAGACTCATACCTACAACTAAAATGGTGTTTCAACCTTTGAATCATCTGGTTAAAAAGGCTTGGTGTCAGTGCTCAGGAATCTGCATTTTAAATGCTTTGAAGCCAGTTCTACCTGTCCCACAGGAGAATGATGAATCTATGTTTGCTCCAAAATGGAGTGTGTGCATGCACTCATGCATAGATCATCCATTGGACTAGAATAAGAGAAGAAAAAATGGAAACCACTAAGTATTTTCAATTTTTATGTTAAAATAAGAATGAAATTAAACTCAGCTAATATTTAATATAATGCTTGATGCTGTCATGTTTACTCAGTTCCCTCTAACATAATGGAGAGAATTATCCTGAGGGAAAAATGGGAGTCATACAGCTTAGAAGGGACCCAGTTAAGTGGATTAATGGATTATACTATGTGCTTCTTATTAAGGCAAGTCTTACAAAAATGGGAAGAAGTCTTTAAAAGATTCTTCCAAGAAACCAGGGGTTATGTGTGTATATATACACACACATATATATACATATATACACACATATATATGTTATGTTCAACCCATGATTGATCACTTGTACATATATATGTGTGTGTATGTATATATATATACACACACAGTATGTTACCTAGCAAGTATTTGGGGGAAAAAAATAAAGGTTCTTCTTTCACTTCTTTAATGTAGGAAGGCTTTTTTTTTTTTTTTTTTAACAATTGAAGAAGTAATTGCATTTCTAAATAAATCTGGGCTATGGGAAGATCATTCTGAAAATAGATGTTTGGAGAAGTTTCCATTACTACATGATTCTGATGCAGAAAGCAAGTCATATGTGCAATGTATAAAATCTCTGGAAAAAATTACTCTGTGTAAAGGTTAATTTTACATGCCAACTTTCTTGAGTTAAAGAGACACCCAGATAACTAGAAAGCATTATTTCTGGGTGTGTATGTGAGGGTGTTTCTGGAAGAAATTAGTATTATCCTTCCTCACTGATATGGACAGGTGTCTTACCATCCATTGAGGGGCCAGATACAACAAAAAAGTGGAAGAAGGACATCCATTTTTTCTGCATTTGGACATCAGAACAGGTTCCCAGGCCTTCAGACTCTGGCTGAATTTCACTGCTGACTTTCCTGGTTCTCTAGCTTGCAGATGGCATATAGTAGGACACCTGGCATTTATAATCTTGTGAGCCAATGTCCCTAATGACTCTCCTCTTATATATGCAGTCGACCCTCCCTATCCATGGGTTCTACATTCATAGATTCAACCAATCACAGATGAAAAATATTCAGGATAAAAAAGGATGGTTGCATCTGTACTGAACATGTACAGACATTTTTCTTGTCATTATTCCTAAACAATACTGTATAACAACCATTTACATAGCATCTACATTTTATTAGGTATTATAAATAATCAAGAGATGATTAAAGGTATACAAGAGGATGTGTGGTAGTTACATGAAAATACTACATCATTATATATCAGGCACTTGAGCATCTTTAGGTTTTGGTATCTATGTGGTTCTGGGTGGAACCAATTCTCTGCAGATATTGAGGAACGACTGTATGAATATCCTATTCATTCTGTTTCTCTAGGAAAATCTGACTAATAAATTTGGATATAAAATTTTCTAACTCATTTAAAAAATTTTCCAAGTGAGTTTCAGTGGATTTTGAACTCATTAATAAAATTGTACAAATCTAATTATTTTGTATTAATAACTAATTGACCTTGAGGGCCACATAGACTTACTAATAAAATCACCAAGCAGACAAACCCCTTAATTTGTGCCTGAGGTTTTTGTTTTTTGTTTTTTGTTTTTAAGTATCCTGAATTAGTAAGTAAGGATAATCAACGATACATTTTTTTTTACTTGAGTTTGCATACATTTGTGGGAATCTTCATCAGCTTATGACAGACCATAGAAATAATTGTCACAGAAAAGTTGCATAGGGATTAAGAGAAAAATTCTGATTTATATTTATCACATTCCATCCCCCCAAAAAGTAAGTCTCTCCAGATACATTTTTATTTGTGGTGGCTGCAAATAACGAAAATTTAAAAATGCTTCTTATATTGTTTCCTCTTTACACTTATTTTAGTTTCTATTTTCATTTTTATAAAGATTTGCATAATAATTGTAACAGAAATACCTAGAACTTACTGGAAATTTCACAGGATTTTTCAGGTGTCGCTTCAACATTTGGAAACTTCTGTGGCCACAGGTGCCTCTGCTTGAGTTTCACTCGCGCCCACTCGGGGTCCAGCGGGCTGCGCTCGGTTTGTACTACTAGCCCAGATCCCATGCCCACCGAGGGTGGGCTAGGCGTGGAGTGGAGACGGGTGTGTGAGCAAACAAGCGCAGGATCCGGCCACTGCACACAGCCAGGCGCACCAACTGCTGCAGTGAGGCAGGCAGCTCCAGGCACCGACCGGCACAAGCACTGGCTCCATGCAAGGCTGTGACTGGACCAGGTGTACTGCAAGCGGCTTCCGCTGTGGGCGCCAGTGTCTGGACAAGGGGAGCGCTGTGGTGCCTGGAAACTCGGAGATACCAGCAACCACGGAGCCCCAAGGGGTTACAGGGAAAGCGAGGCGGGGGAGGACGAGGTGGGGACGGCAGAGGGGAGCGGGAGCTGGGGCGGGGGCGGGGGCAGGGCGTGCTACAGGTTTCTTGTTCCTGCCGCCCGCAGCTTGGCGACTGGGGTAGGGGCGGAGGGTGTGTTTTCAACCCGTTTGTGTTATAGCTCATTCAGTCTATCTTGCTCCAGTCCATGGCTCCTGGACTGGCCTGGCCCTGCCACCATTTCCCCTCACGTGGGGGGGCTGCCCTATGCCGGCAGAGGGCAACAGGGCTATAGTGTTACAGCTCTAGCTCAGGGAATCCCAAGGTCTGGGCTCCCAGAAAGGTCGCTGCTCTTCACTACAGCCTCACGAACAGGAGTGTGTCAGCGCCTGCAGCTAGGTGAACCAGCCAGGAACGTGTTACAGCCCCTTTGGCTGTGATCCACAGCTCAGGGAGCCAGCCAGGAGCATGTTACAGCCCCTTTTGCCCGCACTTCGGGGGCCGCTGGTTAGGAAAGTGTTACAACCTTTTTAGCTCCCACCGTTTGATAAGTCCCAAGTTCTTGTTCCATATCCAGGAAGAATGAGGTTACTTGGACAACTACAAGGTGCCCAAGGTGGAGAAGAGTTTTTTTAGTGACAGAACAGCTCCCAGTGGAGAGGAGACCCGAAGTGGGTAGCTTCTACCTGCTGGTAGGTAGTCCGGACGTGTGTTTGAGTACAGTTGAATCTGGTTGGTTGGTTGTTTTTTGAATTTTTTTGAGACAGACTTTCACTTTTGTTGCCCAGGTTGGAGTGCAATGGCAGTGGCTGAGTGCAATGGCAGTGGCTCACTGCAACCTCCGCCTCCCAGGTTCAAGTGATTCTCCTGCCTCAGCCTCTCAAGTAGCTGGGATTACAGGTGCCCAAAGCTATGCCTGGCTAATTTTGGGATTTTTAGTAGAGACGGGGTTTCACCATGTTGACCAGGCTGGTCTCCAACTCCTGACCTCAGGTGATCCACCTGCCTCGGGCTCAAATCTGGGGTTTTTATTGGCTCAAAATGGAGGACGTGTGTGCTGATTGGTCCATGGGCAGTCCTGGAAAAAGCATCATCTGATTGGCTGAAAGGCATCAAGGAAGTTCTCACTACGGGTTGTGGACTACACCCGGCACTGGCAGTCCAGTTTTCAGGTTTAGGTTGTCTCTATCCTGAAGGTAAGGCTTCACCAGTGACCCACCCCTGCCTGCCTAGGAATTTATCTGCCTCCGACCACTGTAAAAAATACATACATTTACTGTAAGAACATGCTCAGTTACTACATGCTCAGATATTTTTACTGATATATGAGAATAATCAAAATCCTGGAGACACAACATTAAGACTACAAAGAGGCGTGTTCCAGCTTACACAGTAAGAGTTTGTACAATACATTAAATATCATTAGCCTCTGTATCTCACCCTTACTCCCTAAATATCTTACTTCAACTGCTTTTATCTTACAAACTTACCCAATTTCCTTTATAGTGATAGTAAAATAATATACAAATGAATTCGTGTAATAATCTCATCCAACTCGCTGGTCCTCTCAAAGAAACCCAAAACAAGTTCCTCGAAAATCAAGTATGGTGCCTGATTAAATCATAGTTATATGCTAGACAGACATTTTTAACATAATTATGAATTATGATTCTTTCAGCACCCAAATTTTAGCCTGCATTTACAATGTGAAAACCAAACTGCTGCATTATGAACAACAATAATAGTAATAAGCATAATGATTATATATCATGACATTTCACACATTTAAAATAACCTAATTCTCTGTCTAGGAAAACTGCAGCTTCAAAGACTTGAGCCCTGCATTTAGAATCAAAAGACCTACTTTTGTTATGATTTTATTTTATTGTCTAACTGGAGACAAACCATTCCCCACCTCTGCTGTAATTTCTTCACAGAGAAATTGAGGATATCCACTCTGCCCATTGCAAGGAATTGTTAAAAGGATCAAATACTATTCACATGTTTCATATAAGCTATAGTAATTTATTGGTATAAAATAGTATTGTTATTTGATCACATGGCCCATGTACAGAGTTTAGACATGAGGTTGTAGGAATATAAAGAGCAGAAAGATATACAAAGAATGGGAATATAAAACTTATAATGCTCAGTCAAAAAAGGCATGGTTTAGATGGGCAAATGTTATAATGGGTTAAGTCCCAGTCATGTTCAAGCCTGTGAACTATATACACTGCATTAGTGGCTCAACTAATATTTTGTATTTGAATACTAAATGAAGCTGACATCAGCAAGTAATCAGGGCATTTGTTACATAATCACTTACCTAGAAAATCAATAAGAATTCAAAACAGATGGACTCATTGGCTGTTATTTTTGAAATGGTTTGCTGCCCTAGGTTGTAATCATTATGTCTAACAGTGATTATGAAACAAGTCACTAAAGTAATTTCTCTAATTTAGCTTCACAATAATAGATCATAATTTGTCTGTATTTTGCATTTTTACAGACATTTGCCTCCTTAAATCCCAGGAAGTTTTGTAGAGTTCAGTTGAGTCTATATATCACATTACTCAGTATCTGTAGTAAACAGCAATATAATTCACGATCAATTCATAAATATTATTTTGCCCAATTTTATATAACATTAAAGGGCTTCTGCTGGGCAACTGTTTTGGAATAATAAGAGTTGAACTAATGTTGATCATAAAAGAAGAAAAGGAGCATAAGTATTTGAAACAGATGTTTTTCTGTAAGTACCAGATAGTAAATATTTTCAGCATCTCATACACTCTTCACTGCAACCACTCAACACTGGCATTGTAGTATTAAAGCAGCTATAGACAATACATAAACAAGTGGGCATGGCTGTGTTCCAACAAAACTTTATTTACAAAAAAAAAAAAAAAGACCAGATTTGGACTGCAGAACATATTTTGCTAACACTGATCTAAAGATTGTTTGATCAAGTGCAGTGGCTTACACCTATAGTCCCAGCACTTTGGGAGTCCAAAGCTGGAGGATTGCTTGAAGCCAAGAGTTTGAAATGAGTCTGGGCAACATAGCAGACCTCATCTCTACAAATTTTTTTTAAAGCCAGATGTGATGGTGCATGCCTGTAGTCCTAGCTACTTGGGAGATGGAGGTGGGAGGATTTCCTGAGCCCAGGAGTTCAAGGCTGCAATGGGCTCTGACTGCACACCTGCATTCCAGCCTGGGTGACAGAGCAAGACTCTGTCTTTAAAAAATAAAAAGAAAGAAATAAGCGTTTTCTAAAAATTATTTGAGAGCACTACCAGGCATTGAGTTAATGAGTTTTGTAGATTATTTTATCCCTTTGTTAAAACTAGTCCTTGTCTATTCTAAAATTAACTGCTTTATATTTTAACTATTGTCACCTATTTCTACTTTTTTGTACGTATTATTTTTTAAAAAGATATTTGTCTTCTTTATAATACTTAATCTCACTTGTATTAGCTTTCTGCCCAGAGTATGTTGCATTTAGCTATAAAACATACGCATAAACCAAGAGCATCAGCAAGGCATTATGCTGAATGGAGTAAAAAGTAAAGATGCTTTTCTTCTTAGAATTCAACTTCAGGAAATAAAATGGTACAGACAGAAACGATATGAGGGACACTCAACAAGAATTAATAATTTTTATAAAGGTGAAACCGGCCCAATTGTCCCATAGACAGTTTTGTTGTTGTTGTTTGAAGAAACAGAGAAACTGACCCTTCTGGTCTTAAAGCTTGAAACTTACATTTGTTTTATGAGTTCCTTCCTCAGGAAATTACCCTCCAGCCTCTCAAAAATGATCAAAGAACTGAAATTCACCAGATCACTGCATGCAGACAATGAGATGCCAGAACCCTCATTCATCATGATTGCTTCCTTACCACTCCCCAGTTTCGTTTTCCCACAGTTACATTTCTTCCTTGATACACAAACCCTAATTTTAGCAGGGCAGGGAGATGGATTTGCTACTGATCTCCCATCTCCTTGGCTGCAGCACTGATTAAATCCTTCTTCTCTAGCAATGCTCATTGTCTCAGTGACTGACTTTCTGTGGGGCCAGCAGCAGGACCACCAAATCCCTGGTGTTTTGGTAACAAAGGTAGTAGAAACATTTATTCTAACACTTTTAAAACACTAAGGAAGACTTTATTCAAGAGTATTGCATGGGGCTATTGCAATAGGTGAGAGAGACTGGGATTAATTCCAGATACAAGAACAAGTAGAATCATTGGAATATAGCCAATGACTAATGTGAGGGGGTCAGTGGAGAGAAAGTAAATGACGAAGACATCAAGAGTAGAGGTACTCTTGCTAAGCACACCAAATAATATTATTGCTAAAGACAGGCCAGGGACTTAGACATCAAGGGTAGGAGATGAAAAAGGGTAATTAGATATCAAGGGTAGGGGGACTTAATAAACAAATTTGGCAGGATTCTTGCTAAAACTTACTAAGCAAACCAAAGACAGGACAGGGGTCAAGGTCAAGGCCAATTTGAAAAGCTCAGCACTTTTAGACCTAGCTAAAGTCTGGCTAAGAAGAGAGTCTTTGTCAGAACTAATAGGCCAAAAGAGAAGATAAACTGAAAATCAAATGATGATACAGTCATTTAAAAAATAATCGAGCAGACAATGTATGTCAGGCTTCCAATGTGAATATTTTTTAACACAACACTTCCACAGATTTTTAAATAATTACTGCAGAAGATATTCTTTTTAATATTATGGAAATGGAAGATGACATATCTAATTTCAGATGCAAGTAATCTGTTCATTTTAGCCTTTTTTATTTTACCTCTATTTTATTGTTGTTACTTCCTTTCATTTTTATCACACTCAAAAATTTCATTTTTACCAAAGGTAATATCTGAATTGACTGTCAACTACATATTTTTCTAAACACATTTTCTTACAACTATTTAGATAAATCAGACATTGAGCCATATTTTCCACATTTTATATTTTACACTACCATATTTTCATATTATATTCAATATAAATGTACAAAATTGTCATGTAAAGATTAGTTTTAAAAATTTACATTACTCATTTTCAATTTTGATAACACTTTCTAAGATGTAGACATCCTAGTACGCCAAGATGATTCAGCAAGTTTAAAATAAACCCACTAAGAATCTTCAATATTGTAAAAATAATGTCTTCTCATGGGAAGAAGCTGTCAGTGGCATCTCACACGTATCTCTTTGGCATCTCTCTTTGGATATTGAGAAAAGCTTTCCTAATTGTCTCTGTGGGAGCTTGGACTTGGTATTTAGATCAGAACCTGCCAAGACTGAGCAGCATTATAATAAGTATTATAATCCTGACTCTTATTAAATGCTTTTTCTCCAGAAGAGTCCCTCTAACAATTCAAAAAACTATGATGGGCAGACTTTGAACTTAAAGAAAATAACACTTAAATGCACTTCCCCAGTGAAGAAACATTTAATTTTTCTTACATGAAGGCTTAAATTACCCATTTTGCTTTTATTATAAGCATCACAGTCATAATAACTGAGTTTTAAAGCTTTAGATGGTGTAACTTCATTTCGTTTTGTGTTTTTCTGGGTTGCTAGATCTCCATATGAGTACCTAGTTCATAGAGAAACTAATTTTTCCAGTGCCATACACACTGTTTTGGCTTATCCTAATAGCTTTTATTAGGTGGTATAGTATTCTTATTGTGATGAAACACATATAACAAAATGTATCCTTTTAACAGTTTATAAGTGTCCAGTGCAGTATGATTAACTGTATATACATTGCTGTACAACTGATCTCTAAAACGTTTTTCCTCTTTCATGACTGAAACTCTACACCCATTGAACAACTCCCTGTTTTCTCCTCCCCCGCCAGCCCCATTGTACATTCTGATTCTATCAGTAAGATTACTTTCGATACCTCGTCTTAGTGGAATCATGCAGTATGTGTCATTTTGTGACTGGCTTATAGCATAATGTCCTCAAGGTTCATCCATATTGTTGCATATAACAGGATTTCTTTTCATTTTATTTTATTTTATTCTATTTCATCTTATTTTTGAGATGGAGTTTTGCTTTTGTCACCCAGGCTGGAGTGCAATGGCATGATCTTGGCTCACTGCAACCTCCGCCTCCCGGGTTCACGCCATTCTCCCGCCTCAGCCTCCCGAGTAGCTGGGACTACAGGTGCCTGCCACTACTCCCAGCTAAATGTTTTGTATTTTTAGGGGTTTCACTGTGTTAGCCAGGATGGTCTCGATCTCCTGACCTCGTGATCCGCCCACCTCGGCATCCCAAAGTGCTGGGATTACAGGTCTGAGCCACCGCACCCCACCATTCCTTTTCTTTTAAAACTAAACATTACACTATATGTATATACCACATTTTTTCATTCATCTGTCAATGTACATTTGGGCTGTTTCCACATCTTGGCTATTGTGAATAATGCGATAAACATGGCTATCCAAGTATCTCTTTAAGATCCTGTTTTCTTCTTTTAGATATATACCTAGAAGTGAGATTTCTGGATCATATGGTAGTTTGATTTTTAATGTTTTGAGGAATAACTTTACTGTTTTCCACAGCAGCCATACGATTTTACAGTGCCATCAAGAGTGTACACGTGTTCTAATTTCTCCACATCATCACCGACACTTGTTATTTTCTGTGGTTTGGGATTTTGTTGTTGTTGTCGTTGTTTTGTTTTCTTTTGTTTTTGCTTTTAGAGACCACCCTAAAATGGTGTGAGGTTATGTGAGGTGATACCTAATTGTGGTTTTGATTAGCATTTCCTTCATGAGCAGTGACACTGAACATTTTTTCACATCCTTGTTACCCATTTGTATGTATTCTTAAGAAAACTATTTAAGCCCTCTGCCTTTTTAAAAATTGGGTTATTTTGGTGGTTTTTAATGAATTGTAGGACTTCCTTATGTACACGGGATGTTCACCCCTTACCTGATATAAAGCATAGACATATTTATTCCCATTCTGCAGGTTGCATTTCACTTGTCAGTTGTTCCCTTTGCTATGCAGACATTTTAAAATTTGATGTAGTATCATTTGTCTACTTTTGCTTTTCTTGTGCTTTTAGTGCCACATCTAAGAAATCAACTGCCCATTCCAATTTCATTAATATTTTCCCCTGTGTTTTCGTTTAGGACTTTTATAGTTTCAAGTTTTACATTTAAGTCTTGAGCCATTTTGAGTTTATTTTAGTAACATTAATCATAAAGCATTTTATTCTTCTCACTTTCAATCATTTTTTCTCTTTGATGTTTTCTGTTCATTTTACTGTAAAAGTTTCTTTTTCATTTCCTAGTTTATTTGGTTTTTGATGTTTCAGGTGCTCTTCTCTGGTTTCCCAGTGGTTTTGTGCTTGAGTCATATGTATACTTCTTACATTTCTATTATTTTTAATAAGTACATTAATGTTTGCCTAATTTTAACTTTAAAAAATACTAATTAAATAAATTCTGAGAATATGTAAAAGTCTTAGGCCAGGTGCGATGGCTCAAGCTTGTAATCCCAGCACTTTGGGATGCCGAGGCGGGTGGATCACGAGGTCAGGAGATCGAGACCATCCTGGCTAACACAGTGAAACCCCATCTCTACTACAAGCACAAAAAAAATTAGCTGGGAGTAGTGGCAGGCGCCTGTAGTCCCAGCTACTCGGGAGGCTGAGGCGGGAGAATGGCGTGAATCTGGGAGGCGGAGCTTGCAGTGAGCTGAGATTGCGCCACCACACTCCAGCCTGGGCAACAGAGCAAGACTCTGTCTCAAAAAAAAAAAAAATTCTTGTAAATGGTACTACTTTCACTTCTCAACATAAATATTTTTTAAATGATGCATGTTTTCTGTGTGACTCTGAGATGATGAGTGTTGGCTGGAGTGGCCAAATGAAAACCATACTCAACTGATGTAGGGAATCTTATGACATACTTAAGATTAAATAGGTTATAAAGTTGTGTGTGCTGTTGTTTTAAAATAATATTTTGAAGGACCCTTGTAACAAAATAGCATATATGGAAGGTTTTAGAGCAGTGAAAACACTTGGAGTGTGAATAAAGCAATAAAAATGAGCCCAAGCAGCACAGATGCACAGCTCCTTCTGTCATGCGTATTTTGTTTTTCCTAAAGAGCAGCAGAGTACCTAGCTCATGGCTATCCAGAAAGTATCATTTAAGGAATATTGCTTTGTTTTGAAACAAAATTTCTAACAGCACGGAGTTTAAAATATTCCTATTTTTAAAGCACTCTTCTAACCTTGAGAAATATACAAAGCCATTGAGATGGTTGCGGGGGGCAGCCGCGTGTGTTTTAAAGAGGAGGGTCCAACATAAAGTGAATTATAATTCTTACTAGGTCATTTAAAGTCCTTTTTCTTCTGAATTTCGGTTGCTGAATATTTAGTTATGTTTTGAGTAAATATTCTATCTCCTCTTTTTCTTTGAAGCATTCTTTCTGTCTCAGTCACTGCATATTAATCTTTAATAATTTTAAGTACTCATTTATTTCCCAAACCTTCAGCTTCATGTCAATCAAACTAATGAAAATTGTGATCGGAAGAGGGCTACACTTAAAAATAATGCCATAAGTCTCTATTCTTTAATAAAGCACAAGCCAAAGCAACCAGACAAATAATTAAAAATGAAAACTAAATGTCAGTCTTTAGCAAAAGATGTGGCTTCTCTAGTTTTTGTGCCAACCGTCATTTAGGCTGGGATGACAGAAGAGCCAGGCAGAAAGCCAGGGAAATACCTTTGGCCTGTTAGATGGTGGTCATTTGGGACACAGTTGGGTGGCTAAGTTACCTAGCCAGTCCTTGTTTTTGGGCTCCTACTTTATCCCAGCAACATTCTTTGCCTGTCCAGATAGGTTAACGCTCCATGTCATATGTTCCCACAGCAACCTGTACTTCATATTTCATTGCATGCATCATATGTATCTTACTTGTTTAATATGTACGTTGTCAGACTATAAATTCCACAAAGACAAGGGAATCACACCTATCTTATTCACTGTTGTTTCTCCCAACATATAGGACAGTGCCTGGCACTTACCATTCAGCAAATATTTGCTGAATGAATTAGTAAAATGCAAACTGCCTAGGAGATTCATATCATTGGAATTGATCAGCTTGATGTGATAGTTACCTATATCATTTGAGCAGAGAAATCAGGAAACCCTGTGTTTTAAAAGTCATCTCTCTCTTACTTCCTCCTGATGAAGCTTAACATTCCACCATTAAGGCATTGCCTCTCCAAGACACTCGATCAAATGATATTTATAAACAAAGGCCTTTCTCGTCAGTCTCAAATGATTTCTTACGAAAAAGTCCTTCCCAGTGTAATTTATTCTGGAAGTTAGCTGAGAGAAAAGACATAAAGAAGACCTGAGTATAGAGGACGGGCAAAGGAGGGAAGGAGTGAGCAAATGGTAGGTTTACTAGGAGAAGGAGGCACTACCTGTGATAATTGTCTTGGTCAGGATGCTCCAAGGAAAAGTCTGTGATAGCTAGAGCTTCAACTGACCTAGACAAGAAGCTTACAAAGCAGGAAGCAGTGGGTACTCAGGACAAAATGTGCCCCTTCACTCATTTTCCTTTGTCTGATTCTATTTGTGTGCATCCTACCATGTGGGGATCAACTGTTTTTCATACACCTGTCTCATGTTTTCCTGATGCTACCCAGAAAAGTTGCTTTGTATACTAAAAAGTGTGAGAGAAACAGCTTAGAAGATAATTACCTTTTACAAATTGGCGTGTAGTGCATTTACCTGGAAAGTACTCTTGAAAACAAAGCCCAGTTGTCTCTTTTGTCTGTTTTTCTTAAGCAGTAAGAGTTCAAAGTAAATATAGTATTTTTAGACTGAGAAAAACAAACCGTTCTTTTTAAAATAATCAAGAACATAATAGAATATGGGAAATGGACAGCCCTGAAATTGGAGTCCTTCATTTTTGATTTGGTACTGAGTACATATTGAATGGCATTTTAAAATGGGCTCTGTTCGTCATATACCACTAAAAAGTGCATTTCTTCGTTGGAAAGTTATTAGTTGCTAATGAGTATGACATCAAGCAGAGAAGTGTACGTTAATAGATTTGTTTTGTATTTTATTATTTACTCATGTGATATATTTTTAGTTTTAAGAGTCTCTTGAGTCCAAAATGCATTATACAGAGTTTTCAAGTGTGAAACAGTGTTAGAGCATTATTATTAAATATAATGAAATTATCATAGGAAAACATTGTTTTTTGGTGGGTTTTTTTGTTTGTTTGTTTTGTTTTTAGGAGAGGAGAGTTTAATATTCTAGAAGGGGCAAGAAGAAAAGGAGAAGGAATAGCTCCCCTGTACAGAGACAGAGGGAGGGGGTTCTCCAAAGTGGAGAGAGGGAACCCCGCCTGCACACATACGAGCCAGGTATATATACAGAGGCTGGAGGAGGCAGTGTCTGATTTGCATAGGGCTGAGGGGATTGGTTTTCTAGGCTTGTCATTCACATAGCGGAAAAAGCTGGCCCTCTCACCCTTGGCTTTTAATATGCAAATACAGGGCGCCATGATGTTCTACACACCAGGGGCTTTGTCGGGGAGGCCATGTTGCCAGGAATGTGTGGGGCAAGGGCAAGAAGACAGCAGGAATCGCCATGATTGGGTGGACCCAGTTTCTAATGGCCTGTATTTGCATATCAAAGGTTGTCTCAGCTCTAAGAGCCGGGGCTTTATAAGAAAGGTTTCTGGAGCAGCTTTAAAAATGAAAACTTCCCAAGGGCCCCTTTTCCTCTCTATCTGCCTGAAATAATTTCTTAATATCTCCTTCAACATTCCCCATTGTGGAGATGTCACACTAACTGCTGTTAGGGGATATTGGGCAATGACTCTTTCTGGCTACTTCCTGCTGAGAAGGGGCATTGAATGAGGAACAGCAGCTAGGGCTCCTCCTGGGGTCAACTTAAGGGTCCTTGGAAGAATGGCATGTCCAAGTGTGGTTCAGTCTGCAGCGCCATTTGGAGTTTGATTGCTTCTGTGAGTTGGGTGATCCTCTCCTCTTGAGGTCTCAAGATAAACTCGGAGCTTCTAGGCCTGTTAGAAAGTGACATTCTTTACTGGTGACAGGTTAGGAACCCTGTGTGGGGACTGTGTGGACAATGTATGAGGCGAGTTCTCTGAATAAAGGGGCTTTATCGGCTCTGCATATGAAGCTTGATTCAGATAGTCTCCAAATAGTAGAGGAGCCAGGTGGACAAAAATGAACATACTCCAAATTTTGTTCACAGTACTATACCTTACTTAATTATTGAAGGCCATGGATAGTTTAAAATAAGTTTCCTTCACTCTGAAAAACAAAACAAGTATTAGCAATATTCCAAGCAAAAGATAAAAAGGTTGCTTGAACTTTCTGAGTGCAGTCCATTTAGTTAACTTTTGTTTTGCTTGGTATTTGTGAACATGTCAGTTTTTTAGGAGTCCCCTACATTCTTTTTCTATTCCAATGTTACAATCTTCAAAGCTATTAGAAACCTGCATTTGAAAACACCTGTTAAAGTCCTTAATATGGATTGATTCTAAACCGTCCTTTGAGAAGGAACAAAGCAAGACAATAATTGTCTGCAAATGGCAACATTTCCAGGATAGTTACAGTTAAAAACATGACTGACAAAGAAGTTTATCTCCGTGGTTTACAATAACTTTACCCTTAATTATGATTGATAGTATTTACTTAGACATTAGAATTTTAGAAATTCCATACAATTTTTGAACATATATTAGTATTATTCACCAAAATACAACTTATACATCATTTTGGCAATCTTATGTGACTAAACAAGTCAAATAATCGTGTTTACCTCTTTTCTGAATGTTTCAGGGACCCTCTGAACCATCCAAAAAGCCAAGCATCAGGAAGGACAATTTTCAGATTGCCATAAATTACTTTGCCAAAATGATGACTCAAAAGGCAAAAACCTGTCATTAGCCTATACTAATGACATGAAAATCCTGCTCAAAGTCAGGGATGAGCTGATTACAAAATAAGCCAATTGACTTTGGGTTGCCTTGCAATGAAGTGCATGGTAGAAGCACTACACCGTTTTCTCCCATAGTATCTATATGGTTTTTTCATAAATTGAGCATTGAAATAAAAGCATAGCAAGGAGGTCTTAAGACACTAATCTGCCCTTTAGTAAAAGGATTATAAAAGGTTTGTAGAGATTTCACCTCATGGTCAAATTGATTAAGATAAAATGGAATGATCTATAATGTTTCATTTAAATAAATTGGGGTTAAGAGTAATAAACTAATGCAAGGGTAAAATTTGGCTTTGAACAGGATTTTCATGTCATAGGAAAACACTGTTAAATTTTAAAGTTTAAATGTCTAAGGAGATGAGCAGACATAAACTAGAAAATGTCCATCTAACACAGTGGAGTGGTATTTGAGGCTACCTAAAAATTTTTTCTTTTTTTAAAACATGTTACTGAGAGGCGAAGCCAGCTGAACTTACTGGGTCGAGTGAGGACTTGGAGAACTTTTCTGTCTAGCTAGAGGATTATAAACACACCAATCAATGCTCTGTGTCTAGCTAAAGGATTATAAATGCACCAATCAGCACTCTGCAAAATGGACCAATCAGCATTCTGTAAAATGGATCAGTCAGCACTCTGTAAAATGGACCAATCGGGGATCTGTAAAATGGACCAATTAGCAGGACGTGGACAGGGACAAACAAGGGAATAAAAGCTGGCCACCCCAGCCAGCAGTGGCAACTGGCTTGGATCCCCTTCCATGCTGTAGAAGCTTTGTTCTTTCGCTCTTCACAATAAATCCTGCTGCTGCTCACTCTTTGGGTCTGCACTACCTTTATGAGCTGTAACACTCACCACAAGGGTCTGCAACTTCATTCCTGAAGTCAGTGAGACCACGAACCCACAGGGAGGAACAAACAACTTTAGATGCGCCACCTTTAAGAGCTGTAACACTCACTGTGAAGGTCTGCACCTTCAATCCTGAAGTCAGCGAGACCACAAACCCACCAGAAGGAATAAACTCCGGACATATCTGAACATCTGAAGGAACCAACTCCGGACACACCATGTTTAAGAGCTGTAACACTCACCGCGAGGTTCTGCGGCTTCATTCCTGAAGTTAATGAGACCAAGAACCCACTGGAAGGAATGAATTCTGGACACATTACTATTACACATAACAACAAATATGTAATTCTAGCACTCTTATCGCTTTTGAGTAAACAATTTGTTTATTTTAGAGAGTTTTGTCATCAGTAGTTAAACACAAGCAGTAGAGCTATGCAACTCTTTCATATCTGTACAACTCTTTCACATGACCATCACAATCATCTTGGTTGGGCAAGACATAGGCAGTTAATGACATATAACATCAAATAAACAGTTGACCTAAAGTATGTTGAAGGTGCTGAGCAGAGGGAGGGTAGAATAAAAGAACATGGTAGTGAGAATCAGAAGACTGACAGATTACCAGTTTTTCTCATCTTTGAAACCAAAGTGTTCCATAAGAGGATCAGTAGCTTTTCATCCAAGCTTATTGATCTTGTATTAAAAGTCAATATTAATACATTATTGGCTGGGTACAGTGGATTAAATTCCTGTAATCCAAGCACTTTGGCAGGCAGGGAGGATAGCTTAAGGCCAGGCGTTTGAGACCAGCCTGGGAAACATAACAAGACCTCATCTCTACAAAAAATAAAAATAAAAATTAGCCAGGCATGCTATTGTGAACCTGTAATACCAGTTCAGGAGGCTGAGACAGGAGGATTGCCTGAGTCTACAAGTTCAAGGCTGCAGTAAGTCATGATTGCACCACTGCATTCCAGTCTCGTAGGAATCCCATTTGATTCTTATGAATTTATACTTTGATAATATACAGCACTAATTATGGTAATCTGCATCTTCCTGGCACTATTGTGTACCATTTGTTTTACATTAGAATAGTTGCCCAAAGGACTGATGCAGGTATAGCTGAACATTCATGATGTACATCTAAGTTCATCCCTTGAGGAATTAGAGTTCAAAACAAGGAAAGTACAAAACAGAAAGGAAAGTTAAGAACAATTAATAACTGGTAATTTGGGCCAAAACCATAGTAAAGAAGTTATCTCGGAACTATATTTAGGAATTTCTCAAAAAAAGGAAAAAAAAATGGCTTCTGGGACATTATTTTGTTGCTGTTTTTTCCCCCATTAATTTGAGTTTTTACTACTTGAAATACATAAAGCATATATGTTTTTATGCATAGATAAATCATTATTAAAGGTAAAAGCAATAAATGTCTAAAAAAGGGTTACATTCAATTCTCTTAGCATGCCATTTGGCTTCAGAATTTTTTATGATTATGATGAATTCACTCTGCTACTGATATTAGTGAGACCTGAAAAGTGATTCATTTACGTAATCATAACACTAAATTCAATGAAATGCTTCAGGAAGTAGTTTCATCAACTATGTAGGGAAACCAAGTTAGGATATTAGTCAAATAAATAATGCAAATAATTTTCTTCTGATAATTCAACAGTAAAAATAAGTTTTCTTTCTAAAATCTTTTGTTTTGATTAGGAAGTATGAGGGTTCATTGGAAGCTTAGATGTGTTCTATTTCTGATCACTAATCTAAGGTATGTATAGGGAATTTGATAACAAACTTCAAGAAGCAAAGGCTGTGGTATGCACCCACTTGGCCATAGTTCTGGTTTAGCTATTCACTTACGGTGCAACCAGGGGCAACTTATTTAACTCATTGAGCCTGGGCTTTCTCACTTATAAAATAAATATCTTAATAATCTAACGTTGTTATTGCAGAAAAGGAAGTAATTAATGTTAAATATCAGCCATAAACTATCTTGCTTATTTTGTGTCTTACAGACATATATTTTCTATTATGACCACCACGAGTCACACTGCAAAATCTAAAACAAAAACACATCTTTTGTTTAAATGGAAGCATCCCACATCTCCTTCAGCTCTCAATCAGGGCAAAGGAATCACATGGAATGAGAATACAGAATAGAGCCAACTGACTATAGTTTATGTTCAGTCATCTTGCTTCAAGCAAGTTGAGTGAACAAGGACTCACATTTGCAATATTCTAAGGAGGTATAAAGGGGAGTTAGAAAGGAGTGAAGTGAATGAAAACAGAAACAGAAGGATGAGGCATATTCAGAGAGCCTAGGGAACCCAGTTTGAACAAAAGATATTTATGAATGTGCATTCGATTCATGTATATAGCAACCTACTTAGGAAGGACTTTTGTAGTATAAACCCTCAAAGCAGAAAATCTGTCTTCATGTGAGATTCAGTCATACTTCTTATGGGTATTCAGTATTCACCCAATTCATACTGTTGAATATGGTACTTACATATTCAACAATATGCAAAGTGAAAATAGTTTTATATAAAATCAGCCCATAATTCAATATTCTAAAGTACTTTAAGAATCTCTTTCTCTCTCTCTCCCTCTGTGAAAAGAGAAGCTAAGCTATCATCTGCTCAAACTTCTTGATTTTAAAGATGAAGACCTAAACTCAGATTGTTTATCATTTTCTAACTCACAGAGTTAGTTTAAAGAAAGGTGAAAACAAAAGTTCAGGTTTGCTGACTGCTGGTTAGAAGGAAGGGCCACATGCCAGCAACCATATCCTACATGTAGTCAATTAGTATAGGGGTTTTCCGTCCTACTTCTGCCAAGAGAGTTGATCCATGGCCATTGTGTCTCCCCTTTACCTAGTTTTCTCTCCATGTTTAAAACCTGATCATTCAGGCCGGGCGCAGTGGCTCACGCCTGTAATCCCAGCATTTTGGGAGGCCGAAGCGGGTAGATTGCCTGAGCTCAGGAGTTCAAGACCAGCCTGGGCAACATGGCGAAATGCTGTCTCTGCTAAAAATACAAAAAATTATCCAGGCATGGTGGCGTGCACCTGTAATCCCAGCTACTTGGAAGACTGAGACAGGAGAATCACTTGAACCCAGGAGGCAGAGGTTACAGTGAGCCAAGATCAAGCTACTGTACACCAGCCTGGGTGACACAGCGAGACTCTGTCTCAAAAAAAAAAAAAAAAACCCTAATCATTCAAAACTTCCTCACAAGTCCAGTTACCTAAATTCTCTTCAAAGTTCTTTAATAAAATAATGTGCTGGACATTTTCTATTTTAGAAGGAAACTTCACCACTGACCTCTAACAAAAAGACTAGGCCAGGTGTGGTGGCTCACACCTGTAATCCCAGCACTTTGGGAGGCCAAGGTGGGTGTATCACGAGGTCAGCAGCTCAAGACCAGCCTAGCCAACAAGGTTAAACCCCGTCTCTACAAAAGATACAAAAAATTAGCCAGGAGTGGTGGTAGCGTCTGTAATCCCAGCTACTCAGGAGACTGAGGCAAGAGAATCAGTTGAACCCGGGAGGCGGAGGTTGCAGTGAGCCAAGATTGTGCCATTGCACTCCAGCCTGGGTGACAGGGCAAGATTACATTTCAAAAAAAAAAGACTCCAGCCAAGATGAGTCATCAGGTGAGACTGAGAAGTAACACAGGAACTTGGAGAAGGGCAGTGGGTCAGGTGGCTTAGCTGGAAGAAGAGTGCCACACACTGGGGAAAGAGAATGTCATCTCCTCAGATGCTTCTAGGAGGGTGTTTTTAAAAGTTCTTGAACTGGGAACACTCAAATTTAATTTTCTCTTTTATTTTCATTTATTTTGCTGGCATTAAGTACAAAGAATTGGATTTTAGATTAGTCATAATCTGTGGTTCGTGACATAGTCATTGCTGCTGCATTTAAGGCAAGGCTTGCTTTTACTTCGTTATTGAATGAATTATTTGTAATAATATAAAAAGCCTGAAGGACCAACAACTTCCGACCAAAGCAAGGCCCTTGACAAAAATCTACATGTAGCCATGAGGCTCAATCTATGTCCTTGCGTCCCCTACACCCAAAAAGAAAGTGCTTATATATATATCTGAGTCAGATTTGAGGCACTGTTGTGATAGGCAATAACATTTCTTAATTTTTTGTTATATGGCGCTAACAACCCTTTTTTGAAGTGACACCAATGGCCAATTCCATGATATGTATACAATTAATCTAATTACAGATTTGAAATTGGAGAAGCAGTAGGGCAGTTTAGTTGAAGGGCTCAAATTCTGGAGTCAAACTAACCTTGGCTTAAATTCAAGAGCCACCATGTATTACCACCACTTACTTTTACCCTAGGCAAGTTGCACAACTTCTCTAAGCTGCAATTTCCTGCTTATGAAGGACAATAATAGCCGGTATTGTGAGGACATGATGATATAATCATGAGAACTATTTAACCTAGTGCCTGGCATAAAGAAAATGCTTGATTTATATAAGCTGTTATCATTTTTATCTCCTATTCTCCAGGCAGTACTTTTTCATGCTATCTTTTAAAATGTTTTGACATGTCATAAAACAAATTTCATGTCTTTGTGGATCTTTACTTTCAAAAAGATAATCAACTGTGCAATAGTAATAATATACTACATTTTCTAAAGCTACATGAGTTTTAGAACACCATTGCCTCATCTGGTACACAGAGAGTTCTGTAAGTATGTTCAGGAAGGCAGTATTATTTCCAATTTATACAACTGAGGTTCAGTGTGATTAAGCTGGTAAAAATTTTTCGGGCATGACATGTAGCCTGAAAAAACCTGAAATTCAGTAAGTTTTACATTTCCCCTCAGTCTCTCCTATTCTACCTTGTGAATGTGGACAGTGTTTTAGGGAATCTCTCCTTTATACCACCTGGTCATTTGTCAAATGGGACAAGGTAGACAACTCTTTCTGAAACAGGGAAATTTATCATTTGCTCAGTTTTCTATCATAAACCTCTTCCTTTGAAAAGGAAACATACATCAAAACCATTTCTCTTATTTTTATTACTATTATATTTAATTCTACCTTATATCGGGAGAGCCCACTCCCTATGGTTACGTGAGTTCTTTTCTATTTCCTAAGTGTCTCAGCTGGTTTGAGAAATAAAGGGAAAGAGCACAAGAGAGAGAAATTTAAAGCTGAGTGTCCAGGGGAAACATCACATGTTGCAGAATCTGTGATGTTCCCCGAGCCATAAAACCAGCAAGTTTTTATTAGCAATTTTCAAAAGGGGAGGGAGTACACGAATAGGGTGTGGGTCACAGAGATCACATACTTCACAAGGTAATAAAATATCACAAAACAAATAGAGGCAGGGCGAGATCACAGGACCACAGGATAGGGCAAAATTAAAACTGCTAATGAAGTTTCAGGCACACATTGTCATTGATAACATCTTATCAGGAAACAGAGTTTGAGAACAGACAACCTGTGTGACCGAAATTTATTAGGCGGGAATTTTCCTCGTCCTAATAAACCTGAGAGCGCTACAGGAGACTGGGGCTTATTTCAACCCTTCAGCTTCAACCATAAAAGACAGCACGACTTGAGGGGGCGTTCATAGGCCTACCCTCAGGGCGCATTCTCTTTCTCAGGGATGTTCCTTGCTGAGAAAAAGAATTCAGCGATATTTCTCCTATTTGCTTTTGAAAGAGGAGAAATATGACTCTGTTCCATCCAGCTCACCAACGGCCAGAAGTCTTATCTCTGGTGTTCCCTGAACATTGCTGTTATCCTGATCTTTTTTCAAGATGCCCAGATTTCATATTGTTCAAACACACATGCTCTACAAACAATTTGTGCAGTTGACACAATCACAGGGTCCTGAGGCGACATTCATCCTCCTTAGCTTACGAAGAAGATGACGGGATTAAGAGATTAAAGTAAAGACAGGCATAGGAAATCACAAGGGTATTGAATGGGAAAGTGATAATTGTCCATGAAATCTTCACAATTTATGTTCAGAGATTGCAGTAAAGACAGGCATAAGAAATTATAAAAGTATTAATTTGGGGAACTACTAAATGTCCATGAAATCTTCACAATTTATGTTCCTCTGCCGCAGCTTCAGCCAGTCCCTCCGTTTAGGGTCCCTGACTTCCCACAACAATCTTATTTATTACAGAAAATATCTTCATTTTCTTGGAACACTGATACATGTCCTTTGCCTTTTTTCTTGTATTAATCAAGTTTGCCAAAGCATTTTGAGCCATCTTTGATTTTGAATACAACCTTGTTGTAGGCCCTCCTGAACCAGAAATGATGAGTCTAAAGTGGCCTGAACTTTTTAACACGTTTTAATTTTTAGACAAGGGGCTCTGTAGACAAGGGACTTTATTACTTTACTTATTCATTACTTTATTTATTTTGTATTTAAAGTAAATTAACTTTCATTACTTCATTACTTTATTTCATTTTATTTCATTACTTTATTTTGTTTCCAAAGTAAATTGACATGAGAAATTGCTGCTTTGTTAATAAGTCAGTCTTCCTTTAGGTGGTCTAATATGAACAAAAACTTACTCTAATAAAGTACTTCCAAAATACCCAATTTTACATTTAAGCATTCTTATCATTTATATTCCATTTTTGACATGACCACCAGAATGATCTGTTATAATGTCAAGTATTAGTCATCTACTAAAAGTGCTCCAAAAGCTATCACTGTTCTTACAATAAAGTTCAGATTTCTTTCCATGGGCTTCAGGTTTCTATATATTCTGTCTCTCCTCTACATTTCTGACTTCCTGCCTACCACTTTCCTCTCCCTCACTGCTCCACAGCCACCCTGATTCATTTTTCAGTCCTCTAACCCGCTCAAATCTTTCTTTTCTCAGAGCCTATGCACTAACAGTTCTATGTGGGATATTTCTTGCCATTCAATTCTCCCCTCAAACATCATCTACTCATGATTTTCACACTGCTATAAAGAACTACCTGATACTTGGTAATTTATAAAGAAAAGAAGTTTAATTTACTCACAGTTCCACATGGCTGGGAAGGCCTCAGGAAATTTACAATCATGATGGAAGGTGAAGGAGAAGCAAGGCACGACTTACGTGGCAGCAGGAGAGAGAGCGAGGGGGGAAGTGTCACACTTTTAAACCAGCAGATCTGGTGAAAACTCACTATCACAAGAACAGGATGGGGGAAATCTGTCCCCATGATCCAATTACCTCCTACCAGATATCTCCCTCGACATGTGGGGATTACAATTTAAGATGAGATTTAGGTGGAGACACAGAGCCAAATCATATCAAATGCACAATCATTACTTGTTGAAGGAATGTTAGGATGGATTGATAAAATATAATAATAATAGCTTTAAATTCAGGTCTATCTGACTCTAAACCCATACTCTTTTCACTTGATCTTACACTGTCTTTATGTTTTGGAAACTGTACAATAACTTTCAGTTTGTTCTGGGATCCATCTTCTCTGTTGTAAATTATGCAGTCCTATCTCTAAAGCTTAACTGCCTTTCCCTATAAGGATAAATAATTCTGTGTTCTTTTTGTCTTATTAAGACGGAAGTTAAAACAAGAACTGACAATGTATAGTGCCTAATCTGTGTAGTACCTAATACAACTTCCAGTATCTGTTCTTTGGCTCCATATAGGTTGGGACACCTCAAGCCCTGTGAGACCCATGCTTCTTTCATTTTTCTTGCCACGAGAGGGCATCTGAAGTATAGAGTGAAGATAAGTCACAAATAATTTATTTTTTTAAATCAATAGAAGACTCTTTTAAAAAATGTCTTATTACAAGAAAGAGGGAAAAACACTCAAATTTGGTTAAAGAACACAAGGCTTAGGTTAGGAGGGAAAAGTTAGTCTCATTATAGTTCAACATTTGTTGTTGAGATTTTGCTTTCTTCCAGACCCAAGACAAGGTTACTGCTATAAAGGAGAAAACACCAGAAGAGTGCAGCACTCAAAATTAGCTAATAATAAACAAGTTTGGTCAAAGATATTGAATAAAGAGACACATAAATAGGTAATTTATTATAAATGCAGATATGGAAATGTGCTCAAGATTCTGGGCCCCATAGAGGAAGAATGTGTTAGGGATGTCATCATAAAAGAGATAGTATCTGAGCTGCCTTGTAAACTATCCAGGCACTTCCTATGCAGGGGTGAAGTGAGAAGGGGATTCCAGGAAAAATAATAGCATGGTCAAAATATAGACTTGAAAAACATTATTAGATGTATGTAGCCTTTAAAATAGTGTAGAACTTCAGGATTATAAAGGACAGGCAAGGAAGTGGTGAATGATAAAGTTGGAGAGGTAAATAGGTTCAATTAATGAAGGATGAGATATTCACAGGTAACGAGTTTGAACTTCATCTTGCAGGTGGTGAGGAACCACTGAAAAGATCTTCATAGTAGAATACTATTGTTGAAAAATATCTTTAGGCAAAATAAATTTAATAAAGATTATTTGAGCAAAGAACAATTCATAAATTGGATAGTACTTTGAATCAAAAAAGATTCAGAGTGCTCTGCTGCAGCATTGTCCTATTGGGGTGGAGAGAGGGTGGTTCCTTTCCTCCCCATCTTGAGGGTCTCGGCCAACACCCCTATAACAAAAGGTAGACTTAAGAAGAGAAAAGGATAACAAATTTACTTCATCAGTTTTACATGACATGGGAGCCTTCAGAATGAAGACTCAAAGATACAGGGGAAACTATCTGATTTCATGCTTCCATTTACTGAAGTAGGAACAGTCATGTAGAAATATGGTTAAACAAACAAAAAAAATGTACAACTTAACAGTAATAGACTGAGTGGAAAAATCTGTCAAGGCCTGTCTGTTCAGATTCTTCTTGGCCTCTCTATACATCTACTGGTAGGTTTTTGCTTAATCTATAATATATTTAGAGGGGTAGACCAGTGTTAATCTTCTGATTGGATATGGAGTAACAATGCACTATTAACGTTTCTAATGATTAGTGATGTTGAGCATTTTTTAATATATCTGTTGACCACATGGATGTCTTCTTTTGAGAAGTGCCTGTTCATATCCTTTGCCCATGTTTTAATGGGGTTGTTTGTTTTTTTGCTTGTTGAATTGTTTGTTTATAGGTTCTGGAAATTAGACGTTTGTTAGATGCATGGTTTGTGAATATTTTCTCCCATTCTGTAGGTTGTTTGTTTACTTTGCTGATAGTTTCTTCAATACCACTACTGGATATGTACTTAATCAAAAATAATTATTCTGCAGACAAGACACATGCACTTGTATGTTCATTGCATCACTATTCACAATAGCAAAGACATGGACTCAACCTAGGTGCCCAATAACAGTGGATCAGATAAAGAAAATGTGGTACATATACACCATGGAATACTATACAGACCTAAAAAAGAGCAAGACCATGGCCTTTGCAACAACATGGATGCAGCTGCAGGCCATTATCCTAAGAAAATTAATGCGGGAACAAAACACCAAATGCCGCATTTCTCACTTATAAGGAGGAGCTAAATATTGGGTAAACATGGACATAAAAATGACAACGGTAGATATTAGGGACTAATATGGGATATTGGAGGGAGGAATGGGTTGAAAAACGACTAGGTATTGTGCTCATTACCTGGGTGATGGAATTATTTGTACACCAAACCTCAATGGCATGTTATTTACCCAAGTAACAGACCTGCACATATACCCCCGATCCTAAAATAAAAGTTGAAAAAAATAAAATTATTTACTCAGCAAAAATAAATAGAGAAATGAGTAAAATGTCTAGGTTTCATTGGCCTTATTTCTCCATCTGTAAAGACATGGGGTGGTCCAAATATATGGCTGAGAGGTAAATCCTCAACAGATAAAGATATACCCAGGGGGTGGGCATAAGACTCTAGCTTGTGTGATTTCTTTTATAGAACCATTAGTTGGAATAGGGGCATTGGCAATTTCTAGTTTAACCAAGAGACTGATGCTAAGTTATTACATACTGAAAGGTTGCAAAACACATAGGTACATAGGCATTCTTGCGGATATATTTATTTATGTTCGTGTGTGTGTGTGTGTGTGTGTGTGTGTGTGTGTAAAACAAAACCTTCTTGCAATATGAGCAGACCTGGTCAGCCCAATCCATGATTGGGGTTAGATTAAAACAAAGGTTTAAAATAAATGGGTCCAGAAGTTTAACTATAGAAGAAACCAACTGTGCAATCTAAACAGATGGTTGCATTTGGGATTCTAATTATTTCAGTTACAATGTGGAGGAAAGGATCTCTGAAGTCATGCAAAGATTTTGGCTTAGCATGTAAATCCAGCATTCAGTTAAATTTTCTGCAAAAGCTATTATTGACTGTTACATTGCTTATTTATTTATTTATTTGAGATGGAATTTCGCTCTTGTCGCCCAGGCTGGAGTTCAGTGGTACAATCTCAGCTCACTGCAACCTCTGCCTCCCTGGTGGAAGCGATTCTCCTGCCTCAGCCTCCCGAGTAGCTGGGATTATGGGTGCCTGCCATCACACCTGGCTAATTTTTAAATTTTTTTTAATAGAGATGTGTTTCGCCATGTTGATTAGGTTAGTTTCGGACTCCTGACCTCAGGTGATCCACCCTCCTCGGCCTCCCAAAGTACTGGGATTACAGGCATGAGCCACCATGCCCAGCCTGTTAGATTCCATGCAAAGATAAAAAGGAAGAGCAAGAAATAAGAGAAGAAAAGAAATAGTGAGCTTATGATAGAGAAAGGAAGTTCTTGAGAAAGCTGTTTACATTTAAGATGTCATCTGCTGGAGAAAGATCTTTCTGGTCAGCTTTATCTTTACCAACTGGCATGTAGTTCCATAAATTGAGAGGAGCCCCCTTCAGTTGAGAGACATAGATCTAAGACTCAAGGCCTTGAAATTTTGCTGGAGTGTGAATTATGAGAAAAACTTAGTATCATCCCTTTCAACAAGGTTCAAGGGCAGTCTTTCTTTTGTATCATTTCCAAAAGACCCAGTCTCCAGGTTCTAGATGATGGAAAATCTGATCATGAATCAGTGAGTCACAGAAAACTTCACCTAATGAAAATATGCATTGGTGTAATGTATCAAAACCTCACAATATTGAGTCATATCAGCGATTACAAATATAAGAAATGCATGAGGTTTTATCATTAAGGGAATAGGTCTTCCAGTTACTATTTTATAAAGGTGTCAGCTTGTGCATTGCAGTAGGGGTAGATTTAATTACCATTAAAGTCAGTGATAAAACTTTTGGCGAGGGCAATCCACTGAATTCCATCAATATGGCCAATTTTAGTTTTAGAATTCCATTTGTCCATTCAACCTTTACAGAAGACTAGGATGGCAAAGACAATGAGAGTGTCATTTTGTTTGTAAAACTTTATTTAATTGCTTAATAATTTGTCCAGTAAAATGAGCTCTCCTATCACTGGAAATCTCTCCAAGGACACTTCATGAAGGAAACACATTTTCTAGTGTGTGTGTATATATATATATTTGCCACTGTTGTGGCATCAACCTTCCTGCATGGAAAGGCTCCAATCTATCCTGAGAGCAGGCATACAGTTACATAACACACTGATAAGCCATGGAGGATGGCAGATAAATGAAGTTTATTTGTAGGTATGAAAATGATCTTGCAGATACTAGACATGTACCACCTGGAACCTTAATGGCTTTCTCAAATTAGGAATATGACAAATCAGACACTGGTTATAAACCTTTTTTGCAACTTTAGAACAATAATCCCCATACTTTTTCATAATCTGGACCATTTTGACTGTATTATGATGAGTTATGGAGTGTAGATCTTTTAATAGTGGCTATTTTGAAGACTCGGTGATGACAAGATGGCCATCTGGGCTCTCAGTGAGTTCACATTTAGTGTTATATTTGAATCTTTTAAGTGTCAATTTTCTTTTCTAATTCAGGTGCATAGCATTAATTATTGAATAAATTGTCATAGGTGATTATTTGATCAGAATCAATCTTATGGAATTATTTAGACTGCATACCCCATTACTTACTAACTGAAAATGGAAGTCGGGTAGAGCATTTTCTTAATATTCACTTTCAGTTTTATAAAAAGCTTCAATTTTACTAATAGCAACTTGTGAGGGCAACAAAATAGCAGAAAGAAGCCCATGCACTTGGGGTACATTTTTAATGGGGATCCCATTAAAAGTGAAAAATCCTCTTTGTTTCCATAACACACCAAAACCATGGACTATAGAAAAGCAAGAAAGATAGAAAACATCATGAGTCAAGAGTTCAAATCAAAAATGAAGAAAAAAAGCATTTTTTCTCACAAAAAAAGTATAAAAGACATGAATCAATGAAATTTATTTTGTGTTGTTTACCATTTTATTGCTACACATCAGGCACTAACATGTAGTAAATATTCAATAAATATTTGTTGAATTAATGAAAGAAGAGCAGTCCATTTGTGATAACAGCAGAAATAGAGAGCAGGATGTTGACCCGTATGTTGTTGATGGCCTCCCCATTATGCGTAATTATTGGACTAGCAGGAAATCGAGAGCTTCTTCA
Organism: Papio anubis; assembly: GCF_008728515.1. NCBI lineage: Eukaryota > Metazoa > Chordata > Mammalia > Primates > Cercopithecidae > Papio > Papio anubis. Next base: position 38,448,389 of record NC_044980.1, on the reverse strand, counting down.
GGGAAAAAATACCAACACTTGCATACCAAAGAAGATATTTATTAAAACTGGGAAAAACTAAGATATCAAGCAAGCTGAGGAAGAAATCTCACAGAATCCATGGAAGGCATAGCTTGACCTTCTTTTAAGACCCTCTGGCTGGATAAATGTCTGCACAAGGAGAATACAAAGGCCTTACCTCACATATTTTATTCCGATCCAACCTAACCCTGTAGACATCATGAAATATATTAATGCCACTGAGACACATGCTGAATAGACCAGTCTCTTCTTCATCCTGCCTCTATCCCCAGTTACAGGGTTGACTGCTGAAAAGTCCCCTGACCTATTCTAATGACTTATAATTGAACCAAAATTTCCAGTTCTATGCAAATCAGAACAGATGTAGGGGCTTCTCCAGGTCTAGATGAATGTTAATTTCTAAAGTGAAGCCTGAACTGACTTTTTTTTTAGGGAAAGTGGATGTTTCTTTTAGAATTCTGTTCTTAAGCAAGAAAATCTAAAGTAATGATTTTTTAAAACTAGACACTGTTTTTTCTTTCATTTAAAAGAAGGCTTGAGCTTCATTAATCACCAGGGATGCTGGTTCCTGTCACCTTGCAACTCTGTCATCCTCAACATGTGATCTTCTCATGGTCCAATGTAGCTGCTGGAACTCCAGCCATCGTGTCTACATTTCAATCAATAGGAAGAAGGAGAAAAGAAGAGCACCCCGCCCCTCTTCCAGAACACTTCTCTAAACATATACATAACACTTATCTTCAAATCCCATTGGCCAAAGTTTAGACACAGAACCATAACTAGCTGCAAAAGACCAGAAAATAAATATGTAATCCAGGTGGCTGGGATTGCAGTGGCAATGAGAAGTTCAGGTAAACATGAAGAAAGGGAACCTACATATTTAGTCACAACTAGGAGCTTCTGCCATAGAAAGCAACAACAATCTTCTGTGACATTCTGTCAATAGTACTGAGTTTTCTACAGGCCTAAGTTAGGAATCTCAAAAGGAGAGCTGAGCTTGAAGCCCTGCAACATGCTCTTTGGAATAAAGCTGCCATGACTCATTCTCTACCCAACCAGTATCCTCAACCATGGCCAGTATGAATCTAGGCTTGACTTTATGACAAATAGAATAACATGAGAACCTCAATTATTTAAAATATTTTATAAAAACCTTAAAATACGCTTGATATGGAGTCATTTTATTATCTTTGTACCTGGAATAGGAAGCAGACGCATAAGCTTTTAACAGACACAAAACAGACTTCTTCCTGTTTATCTTTCCTTCTGTCTCTATATTTCTTTGCTTGATAAGTAAACAATCCCAGAGTTTCAGGGATCACCAAAAACAGGGATCAATAAACTGTAGTCTGTTGGCCAATTTTGGCCTACTACTTGTTCTTGTAAATAAAGTTTTATTAGAACACAAACAAACCCATTCATGTACATATTCTCTGTGGATGCCTTCACACTACAACAGCAAAACTGAACAGTTGTGGCAGAGCCAATTTGACCCACAGAATCTAAAATGCTTACTATCTGACCCTTACAGAAAAAGTTCACCAATTCCTGGCTTAGAATCCTAGAGCTAGAAACATTGTAGAAATGACCTAGTGCAAGGGTTCTCATCTTTGATCCCACCAGAAATACAGTACTTCCTTTTTTCTCCTAAAGCCTTTCACTTTAAAAGATTGCTTTGTGATTATTAACAAACTATTAACTAAATAATTTAATGCACATAATGACTTTCCATCGGAATAGCTACTCAGCATGAGACAACTTGTGAATTAAGTTGTCTACAACTTAATATGGACTACATTAAGCTGCTATTACTGTCATAAAAAGTAAAGAACGTTTTATTTCAGACCATGTGTCCTAATGGAGGGAGGCATAACTGACCTCAATTAAGCTTTATTTAAAATGAAATAAAGTGTTCAGATTCCCCTTATGTCCTAAAGAAGTCAGAGAGGCTTGGGGATCCCAGGTTGAGATTCAGAATAGCTAATAAAACCAGCCTAGAGAACTTCTTGCTTAATGTCACCAAGTAAGATTTAACAGTGATTAAGGCCCTATCACAAACTGAAATGAGGTTTGCTTAATATACTATTTCATAGCTTCCCTCCACCCACTATCATATGCAATGCAAAATATAAATTATATTTAAGTCTAAAACAAAACTTTCACATATGCTTGTTGAAATTAAAATTGCTTCAACACAGTACAATAATTGTGTAACTCAGACTAGAATAGAACTGGAACAAAAAATAGCAGTTCCCTGAAGCTAATGATGTAATGGTCATAACTAAATTATTTAACTGATACGAGTATGTGTTCTCAGGATTAAAAGAGAACATTTTCAGTCTAATCCCACCATTTCATACCTGTTTGACCTAAAGGTATCCAGGAAGAATGACTTAGGCTGATTGATCCTAGTGATGAATTTGGAAATTCGGTTTATTTATAACTTTTCATTTGCCTCTTCTATTTTTGATAGTTTTACAAATCATTTTGCAAGCCAAGTGAATAGTTCAGGTCCCTTTAATTGTCTGAACCTTAAGATCTTATGCAAATACATGACATTTGTGAGGTATCATTATCTAAAGCAAACCCTTCAACTAAAAGGGCATTTAGTTTGTGGGGGAGATGAAATATAACTTTACACCTAATGGTTATCTCAACATTTTAAAAATCCATAAGAACATAAAAAAAAATTATCTGAGCATCTTCTCCATATGCTGTCAAATTTCTAGATATTGAAAACTTCCACAGTTGTCTGAATTATCCTGTTCATTTTTAATATAACTTTTGCCTTAAATTATAAGACTGATTAGTGTCAAAATATCCAAAGTTTTGATTAGGGAATAGTTGCTATTACAAAAAATTGTGCCTCAGCAACAATGTGAGATCTTTCTGGACTAAACACAAATAATTCAAAACTGAAACATGTAAAATATGTTCATCACCATCATTAAATGTCATCAGACAGGACTTTCCAATTTGTGATGATTATTCATAAAATTTAAACAAAAGCAAAATAATAGCATTGAACTATTTTCTGTGAGGTATGTTCTATAATACACTTACCTGAATTTAAATAAACACAGTAATAATTAGTTGAAAAAAATCAATAACATTGATTTATTTCCCTGCTCCTAGCTTGTTTCATATACTCTTAAAAGCAGTAACATGTTTTATTGCTTTTTTATGACAATTTAAGATTCTATTCAAAATGCAAATATTCTTGGCATTAGAGAATTGAGAAAATATTAAATCAAAAATAAAAGTTTTCCTTTTATTTCAAAGTAGTTCATTATTCATTATCCTACAATCATTTTATGTGTGATTATTTTAATGCAAGAAAAGAAAGATCTAAAAAATCAATGTGCCTGTGAGGCACTGCTGCCTTTAATTTGTCAAAGTCCAAATTAAAACATTAATTTCTGTAGATTTTATTTCAATGAAAGTCACCTTTTTGAATGTTTTTAGAGTTTTTATGCTTTGTAGTTTACACAAAGACATAGTTTCATTTATTTCTATAGCCCTGATGAAATAAAAAATAAAAATATTCTTCTTACCTATCCCTACAACTTTTAAGAGCTATTAACATCAAAATTTAATTCAGCAACTCTTACGTGACAGTAAAATCCACATCTTTTCTATTTTCCTCCCTTTCCTAAGTTTTGGCCTCTCTCTCGGAGGCACATGTTAACTTTAGTTCAACTACTCCAGAGTACTCCATTATCAAATCTCTCCATCAATAATAAACATTCCATAGGCCTATGTCTTCCCAAGAGCTTTGAGCCTTCAAGTTGATGATTGTGGCATGTACTCAAGTAAAAAAAAAAAGACAAGTATCTATAAAAAACTATCTTTTCAAACCATTCAATAGCATTAAACTTGATTCTCAGAAACTACCTAGGGATAGTTGACTGTGTTAGTCAGGATTCTCCAGATAAGCAGAACAAATAGGACACATAGAAATATATAAATAAAGAGATATATAATTATAGGAATTGGCTCATGTGATTAGAAAGGCCAAGAAGTCCCACTATTTGCTGTCTGCAAGCTGGAGAATCAGGAAAGCCAGTGGTATGATTCAGTGTCCTATGGCCTGAGAATCAAGAGCTCCAATGTCTGTGGACAGAAGATGGATGTCCCAACTCAAGGAGAGACAGAGAATTTACATTTCCTCTGCCTTTTTGTTCTACTCTGGTTCTTAGTAGATTGGAGAATGCCTGCCCACATTTGTGAGGACAGGTCTTTCTCACAGAAGCACGCAGAAATAATGTTTTACCAGATATGTTGGCATGCCTCAGCCCAATCCAGCTGACACATAAAATTAACCACCACAGTGATATGCATGAAAATAGATTTGACAAATCAAAAGATTCTAGAACAAATTACACACTTTCCCCCAGATTTAAGATATCTTGCATTCTCTTCAAAATAAAAGAGATGTGATTATTTATTAAGCGTTGTAGTATGAATTCTGCACCAGTTACTTTGGTGGGTTCTGTGGCATCCTTAAGTGCTCAACATTTCTTGCAAAATCATTTCATGGAAGCATCTGTTGGTGGAAGATACGAGTTTCTTTTGAAACCAGAAATATGGTCCTTACAATAGGAACTGATTAAGTAAAGTATGCACAAGCATGCAAAGAAATACAGCATGGCAATTAAAACTGTGATATTTTATGATACGATAAAAACACCTTTCACATAAAAAATTATTATCATTTTGGTGTCATATTCTTTCATCTGTATTCTGTGTTTCAGTTAATATTATTTTATGGATATTAACAAACATGGATCTACATCATAATTTTGAGCTTTAAAATTAATATAGTAATCCCTGCCTTTTCCACAGTTTCACTTTCAGTGATTTCAGTTGAGGTCCATGGTGATCCAAAAATGTTAAAAAAAAAATTGCAGAAATAATCATTTCTGAGTTTTAATTTACACACTGTTCTAAGTAGCATGATGAAATCTCATGCCATGTCACTCTGTTCCTCCCAGGACAAGAATCATTTCCTTTGTTCAGCTTATCCACAGTATAGATGCTGTCTACCCGTGAAGCATTTAGCAGCCATCTCAGTTATCAGATTGACTATCCCGGTATTGGTGTCACAGTGGCCTCAAAGCCCAGGAGTAGTGATGCTAGCAATTCAGATATGCCAAAGAGAAGCTATAAAGTGCTTCCATTTAAGTGAAAAAGTGAAAGTTTCAACTTAATAAGAAAATTAAAAATAATATGCTAAGGTTGCTAAGATCTATGGTAAGAACAAATCTATCCACAAAATTGTGAGGAAGGAAAAATCATGTGTGATAGTTTTGCTGTCAACGTTATGGTCACAGAGTGTGATAGGGTACTTTAAGATAGAAAAGGTATTAAATTTGTGAATGGAAGACAGTAACAGCAACATATTTGGACTGACAGCAGTGAGGCTCAGTACTAATCACAGATTCAGATATCCACTGGGGTCTTGCAACTTATCCCCCCATTGGATAAAGGAGGACAACTGTATGTATGTATTTTTAAAAAGTAACAAATGGAAAATCTCAAAATTTGAAAGAAAAGAAAAAGGAATAAGAACAAGATAAAAAACAAAAAGAGAAAATGGATAAAAAGTTACTTGAATTTATTTGAAGAATCAAAATTATAGTAGCTCTTGGAAAATGAGTTTGCAAAGACCTTGAGGTAGAATCAATTCTAATTTCCTAAGTGTGTTTGTAACGAGCTATGCAATTTCCTTGTCAGCATAATACTGATAAAGCCTTGTGAGAGCACTAGAGAGAGCTCTTAAAATAAATATGTATTACATTAAGATAGGTACAATTTTATAGTTTCATTATTTACAGTGGGAGGTTCATAATTGATGAATTATTTTACACAGTGTAGTCTTCCAAATCAAAAGCAATTCAAACATGCTTCTTGCTCAAGGATATGAGAATTTACCACACTTGGAAAAAAACATAGACCGTTCTTCCTATGAGTACTAGGGCATTCTTTCTCTCCTATGATGAGTATTTACTGAGTGCCAGTAAGTAACAATGTAGAAGCAAATTATAATACAGGATTGTATCTGTTACCCCATTTGATCCTGAAAAAGTGAATCAATGTAAGTTTACAAGTATAGTGAAATCATTTTTCTCCCAAACCTATAACATATGATTCTTAAATCACCTTTAAATCGTATTTTAATTTCTGGAAGGCTCTATTCCAGATACAAATGCAATACAAAGGTGCAATGTGCAATGAGCCTCTATGAGCTTGGAATGTACCACAGCAAAGACAAAACACACACGCATACACACCAAGTCTCCAATAAGAAGATGTAACATTATACATGGCACAGACAAGGGGGACTTTCTGCTTTAGGTGATGCGAATTCTTGGAAGAAACCTGAACTAGACCTTAAAGGATAAATACACTTGAATAGAAGATACAATAGGATGATCTCACTGTGACTGACTCAAAATTAACTGATTCAAATAACTTGAGACATACTCAAGGGACTTGAATCACACCTGGAAAATCTTTTCATCTGTGCCACATTCTACTGGCTGGATGCAAGTTGCGGGTCTCCCCCACACTCAAGTGAGGGAGATCATTCAGCACATGAACGTCAGTGTGCAGATAATGGGGGCCTTCACAGCATTCTGCCTTCCACAAGCTTTTAGTACAAAACACCTTTCCTACTTTTATCCACATTGTTGTCTCTGTTAGATTCTTCTCCTCCTCCTCCAGGTGAAAACCTGGCTAATTCCTAAACATCTTTAGGAACTCACTTTACATGTTACTTCTTCACATTCTCCTTTCCTGACTATTCTATTGAAAGGACACGTCCATCTGGTACTTTCTCCTATAACATATTTTAACAACTTCACTGAGATATAATTCGTATACCATACAGTTCACCCATGTAAAGTGTAAAATTAAGTGGATTTTAGGATATTCACAGAGTTGTGCAACCAACATCATGATCTAATTTTAGAACATTTCCATTTGCCCAAAAAGAAGGTCCATACCCATTAGCAGTCAGTGTTCGTGCCTCTCTCCCACCAGCCCTAGGTAACTACTAATCTTCTTTCCGTCCCTATAGATTTACCTGTCTTGGACCTTTCACACAAGAAGAAGCATACAATTTCTGGTTTTATGTGACTGGCTTATTTAATTTGGCATCATGTTTTCAAGTTTCTCCAGGTTGTAACCTGTGTCAATGCAGTTACCCATTCGTATACACAGGGATTGGTTTCAGGAGCTCCTTGCATCAGACAGTCAGCTCTGCAGAACCTGATTATATGAAAATCAGCCCTCCATATAGGCAAGTTTCACATCCATAAATACTGTATTTTTCAATGTGCATTTAATTGAAAAAATCCTTGTATAAGTGAACCCATGCAGTTCAAACCTGTGTTGTTCAAAAGTCAGCTTCACTTCATCCCTATTTATTGCCAAATAGCATTCCATTATATAGATATACCACACTTTGCTTATCTATTCATCATTTGATAGATCTTTTGGGTTATTTCCAGTTTGAGGTTATTATGAATAATGTTGCTGTGAACATTCATGCATAGTTTTTTGTGGACATATGTTTTCAATTCACTTGGGTATATTTAGAAGAGTGTAATTATTGAGTCAAATTGTAATTCTACGTGTAACATCTTGAAAAACTGTCAAATCATTTTCCAAAGAGCCTGTGCCTTTTTTTTTTTTTTTTTTTTTTTCTGAGATGGAGTCTCACTCTGTCTAAAGACTGGTGTGCAGTGGTGTGATCTCAGCTCACTACAACCTCCACCTCCCGGGTTCAAGCGATTCTCCTGCCTCAGCCTCCTGAGTAGTTGGGATTACAGGCGCACACCACCCATGCCCAGCTAATTTTTTGTATTTTTAGTAGAGGAGGGTTTTACTGTGTTGGCCAGGATGGTCTCGATCTCTTGACCTCATGATCCACTTGCCTCAGCCACCCAAAGTGCTGGGATTACAGGCGTGAGCCACCGTGCCCGGCCATGCCTGTACCATTTCACACTCCCACCAGCCATGTATATAAGGGTTTCAGTTTCTCCAGAAACTTGTCAACACTTGCGACTGTCATCTTTTTTATTATAGTCATTTTAGTGAGTATAAACTGGAACTTGATTGTAATTTTGATTTGCATTCCCCTAATGACTAATGAAGTTAAGCATTTTTTTTCATGTGCTTATATGCCATTTTTATATCTACTTAGGATAAAGATCTGTGGGAAATTTTTCCTTTTAAAATAACGCTATTAGTCTTATATTATTAAATGTCAGAGTTCTTTATATATTCTGGATACAAGTCTCTAATTAGATATATGATTTGCAAATATTGTCTTCCATTCTGAAGCTTGTCCTTTCATTTTCTTAACGATATGATATCATTTGCAACACAAAACATTCAAAGTCCAGTTTATCTACTTTTCTCTTTTGTCACTTGTTCTTCTGGTATGTTATCAAAGAAACCATTTCCTTATATATATACAATGGAATATTATTTAGCCTTAAAAAGGAGGTGGGGAACCTGTCATTTGTGACAATAAGGATGAATCTGAAGGACATTATGCTAAGGGAAATAAGTCAGGCACGGAAAGACAAATACCACATGACTCATTTATATGTGGAATCTAATAAAGCTGAATTTATATAATTAGAGAGTAGAACAATGATTACCAGAGGCTTGGGGATTGGCTGTGAGAGAGGGAATGGGGAGCTCTTGATCAAAGGGTACAAAGTTTTGGATAGACAAGTGCAATAGATTTTAAGGTCTAGTGCACATCAGGGTGGCTACTATCAATAAAAATGGTTTATATATTTCAAAATATTTGAGAAAGTAAATTTCAAATGTTTCACCCTAAAAAATGACAGGTTGCTGAGGTGATAGGATTTAATCATGCCACATTGGGTACATATATCAAAACATCACATTCTACCCCATAAATGTATAAATTATGATTTGTCAATCAAAAATATTAACAATAATTATAAATGAATAAATAAATAAACAAAACCATTTCCTAACTCAAAGTCACACAGGTTTCGTCCCATGTTTTCTTTTAACAGTTTTATAGAGTTAGCTTTTTAACATTTAGGTCTGTGATCCATTTTGACTTAATTCTTGTATATGACATGAACTAGATGTCCAATTTCACTCTTTTGCTTGTGACTACTCCACCGTCCCAACACCATTTGTTAAAAAGACCATTGTTTCTCTCTTCATATTATCTTAGCTTTGTTGGAAATCCATTGGCTATTAATGTAAGAGTCTCTTTCTGGCCTCTCAATTCAATTTCATTGATCTCCATGTCTGTCCTTATGCCAGTACCACACTGTCTTGATTGCTTTAGCTTTGAAATACACTTTAAAATCAGAAATTATGAGTTCTTCTTTGTTCATTTTCAAGATTTCGTTTGCCACTCTTGATCTATATCCATTACTTTAAGCCTTTGAGAACACATTCTCCCAGTCTGCATAGTTTCAAGCCCATTTTTCTTTTAGTCTTTTCTCAAATGCCGAGTCATTCATCCCCTTCATTTGGAAACATGTTGCCTGTCACCCGAAATTATCACTGACGGTAATCAACAGTGAGCCTGAAGAGTAGCTGGAGCCCAAAGACAAGATAGAAAACAGGTACTTTTAGGAGAAAATGACAGATTTAGGTCACCAGAAACCTTTGAATAAGATGTTGTGGGAACAAAGTGACTGCACAATGATAAATTAGATCACAAATTTTTGAGTAAATTGTAATGTTTTGTGTGTATTCGTGTGTGTGTGTGTATGTGTGTTTTCTTTTCCTCATGTGGACTGAGCAGATCACGTTGACTAAGTTAGTTCATTTTCCCAGACTCCTCCAAAATGAAATACATCTGTGCTGTTTTTCATGTTCTTATTGTCAGTCCTGACCCTTGGCCTGTGGTAACCGAGAATTTACTATGTGTTAGAAATGAAGCACTTCTTGCTTTAATTTGCTCAAAAGAAAAAATAGTTATAATTTGGAGATGCACATACATAGAGTGAATTGCAATGAAGGCATCCACATATGAGAATTTTTCAGAGTTCATGTCCATTTGTTAATGCTTTGCATGTTCACATAGATCCAATGCCAAAGAAAGGCATTGCTCTCATCCTACAGAAACAGCAACTGAAGTTCCAAAAGGCAAGTTGTCTTCCTTAGATCATTAAGTACGGCAGAGACAGAGCCAGGTGAAGAATCAAACTGCAGAATGTCACCCTCCCTAGAACACTTACAGGTTGAATTGTGTCCTCCAAAAAGATATGTTGCAGTCTTAACTCTGGTACCTGTGAACGTGACCTTATTTGGACATAGGGTCTTTGTAGATGTAGTCAAGATGAAATCATTAGGGGAGGCCCTAATCAAACATGACTAGTCTCCTTATGACAAGAGGAATGGCATGTAACAACAGAGGTAGAGATAGGAGTGATACAGCTGAAAGCCAAGGAATGACAAAGGTTGATGGCAATTTTCAGAAGCTAGCAAGAGTCAAGGAAGAATTCTTCTGTACAGGTTTTGGGACCACGGCCCCACCAGCAAGTTGACTTTGGACATCCAACCTCTAGAACTGTGAAACAATAAGTTTCTGTCATTTGAAGCCACCCTGTTTGTGACACTTTGTTACAGCAGCCCTAAAAAATTAATATAGACACTGTGTGCTCCTTAACACAACACTTTGTAACAGGAAATAATACTTCTCAGAGCAGCAAATGGTCCTTCATGCTCTAGGAACCATTCCTTGTTATTCATTCTCAATTCCGCTACAGCAGGACAAATTCAATCTGGGGCAGTGGCCTTGGTACAAAGTATTCTCCAGCCAGAATATCTCCAATGAGGAAAATTGTCCTAAGTCATGAATCACTTTTGCACAACTGTGGCTGGTCACAGTTTCTCTCTATAAAACTAATTTGCCTTTATCTCACATCTATCTATTAATACTAGTTCTGTCTTTGCGGATACTCGGGATTAATCAAATTCCTCTTCCATATGACAGGTCTTTAAATATTTAAAATCAGCTAGATGACTCCCACAACTCCTTGTCTTCTAAGAATTTAAACTGTTCCTCATATATCTTGCTTCCAAAATCATCTACCATTCCTATTAGACAGATGTCAGTGAATTCATGTCCTTCTAAGTACAGCATTGAGAATTGAATGCCAAATTCATGGCATCAACTTCTTAGAGCAAATGAGAGCTGCAGCCAGCTCCCTGGTTGTCATGGATACCTCTTCTAAAACAGAAAAAAAAAAAAAAAAAAACTATTATAGCCCAAATAGTTAACTAGGGTAGATCTTTACAATTGGAAGAATCATTTATTGTAATTAGCACTGTGATAGATTTGGAATAAGAGCAAATTTTGAAGCCCATCAATTTTTCCATGTAAAGCAGGAAGATAGCTAGTTCCTAAAAAGTGTAGAGAGGTCCATCAGAAAACAACTAAATAAGTACCTACCCCATACAATAAAGATCCAAAGTATCACAACAAGTTAGAAAGGTGGACCAAATCAAACAACAGCCAACCCAGCCTTCAGGACTTTAAAATATTACTTTTAATGGCAAAAATCGCACTCACTTTTGCACCAATTTAATATAAACTAATAATATAGGACACCTGATTCAGATATTGAGTGCATCCTGGTGGAGAGGTCTGAAGATCCCTGGGGGTCACCTGTCTGCCATGGGTTGGGTCAGTGGCTATGAAAAGAGTAGATGCCTCGCTCCCCAAACACAGACCCCTCCCCTGGCTGAAGTCAAGGGAATCAGTCCACTGGGTAGGACTCCAGGTCCCAGTGAAGGTCTGCACTTACCCAGAGATATTCCCCATGCCTAAGGTGCCTCCTTCCAATCTTCCCAGGTTCAGCTCATATTTGTTTCTATAGCCAGCTTGACACACCCTCCAGGGACAAGCCATGAAATAGAAATTGTGCTGGTGGTGATATCACATGAATTAAACATGCTATTTGCCTTTAGAATTGGCATTGTACAACACAAGGACAAAAGGTAAAATTTAAGCTAATGATTGACATTTTAATTTTTTCTTATTTAGAGTAATCTTAAAGCAAATTTAAAAAATCAGTTTGAGAGCAGGACTGTGGGAACAAATCAAAAGATTTTTGTGTACTTTAACCACAAATTTTTCCTGCTGTTTTAAACAAATGGACCATGTATTTTCACTTGACATTTCACTTGACACTGGAGTCTGCAACTTCTGCAGCCAGCCTTGATTACAAGTAACAGTTTCTCAGTTTTTCCTAGTAATCCTCATAGTGGCTGGATACAATTCTACCTGACACTGGGTCTTCTCACCTGTCTAATGACTCATATACTTCAGTCTTCTCATCAATCTTTACTCACCCACTCAAACTCATTCTCTCTCTCCCCCTCTCATGCAAACAATAATACATATAAACATTTTTAAATATTTTACTCTATTTTTGAGACAGAGTCTCGCTCTGTCGACCGGGCTGGAGTGCAGTGGCGCGCTCTCGGCTCACTGCAAGCTCCACCTCCCAGGTAAACGCCAATCTCCCGCCTCAGCCTCCCAAGTAGCTGGAACTACAGGCGCCCACCACCATGCCCAGCTAATTTTTTGTGTTTTTAGTAGAGACGGGGTTTCACCGTGTTGGTCAAGATGGTCTCGATCTCCTGACCTCATGATTCACCCGCCTCGGCCTCCCAAAGTGCTGGGATTACAGGCATGAGCCACCGCGTCCGGCCTACATTTTTTTTATATTCCAGTTATAATGAAATAATGCTTTAAGAACCCTTTGTTTTCATATGTTTTCTTTATATATATATAATTCTAAAATTCTCAAATAACTGATATTTAATATGCCAGATCCTACGCTTACAAGATTCTCTGACTTATTACTAATAGGATCTAGTACTTCTATTCTTTGTACATTGAACTTTAAAAGTCGCTTTGAAAGGGACCTCTAACATGTCAACAAAGTTTCTCCTCTCTTTATTTTGCTTTTTCTCATGAGAATTATATTGAATGTCTTTGGTATTTTGCTGTATATCTTCTCAGCCTACCTTAGATCCCGGCTACCATGATAAAAGCTGCCTTTGCCTAGGCATTACTGGAAAATAATTATCTCAACTGCACATGTCACATACTCCTCTCCCTTTTCTAGTACTCCTCTGATGCAGCAACAAAGGAGCCTTACCAAGACCACTTCGTGCTTAGACGCAAAAGACATGGAAAACCCAGGGAGTTAATAAATCACAGGCTACCCTCGGCCAGTGGAGGAGGGGTCAAGAGATAAGGGCCCTGTCTTTTAATCTCACGACACTTTCTTGTGAGACGCTCCCAGAGGAGTTGAGCTCCTGTAGCTATAATGGGGACCAATTTGATAAATAACTCTTACCATGGTGATATGGTTTGTCTGTGTCCCCCCCCCCCCCAAATCTCATCTTGAATGGTAGCTCCCATAATTCCCATGTGTTGTGGGAGGGACTTGGTGGGAGATAATTGAGTCTTGGGGATGGTTCCCCCATACTGTTCTTGTGGTAGTGAATAAGTCTCACGAGATCTGATGGTTTTATAAATGGAAATCCCTTTCACTTGGCTCTCATTCTCTCTTGTCTGCTGCTATGTAACACATGTCTTTCACCTTCCACCATGACTGTGAGGCCTGGCCAGCCACGTGGAACTGTTGAATCCATTAAACTTAATTTTGTTGATAAATTACCCAGTCTCGAGTATGTCTTTATCAGCAGCCTGAAAACAGACTACTACACAAGGCTTTCCTTCCTTCCATGTTACTGTATTCCAGTCCCCATCTCAGTTACCTAGGGTCACTTCCTAAACAAGTCACCCCGACACAAGCCCCTGTTTCAAGCTTCGTTTTCCAGGAATTGGGTTGGGGAAGCCAAGATAAAGGCAGTTGTGACACTAGACACTAGGGTTTAGTGTTCCCAGATACAGAAAGTAATAATGTCAATTACTTATCAGTATTATTTGTCAATAAAGAATAACTCACCTGTGTGATTTCCCTGAGTTCCTGTCCACATGCTACTTTCAAATAGTTAATGTGAATCATATCATATCTATGATTTAATGCCATTGCAGGATATGGTCTATTTATGCCATGACAAAATATGCAGGTGGACAATGTAGTTGATAATCTTATGAGCTTGTCAAATAGCTACATAAGCCCAGATAACTAGAAACCATCACCTTGATATTTATGACTGGGAACATGGCAAGACTAAGAAAAATGAAGAAAAAAAAATTCTTTTAACGAAAACGTTTAAAATAAATGTTTAAAAAGTCTGTTAATATGACACACAGAAAAAGATTGAAAGGAGATGTGCTCTGAGTAAAAGAAGCAGGTTTCCTAGAAGCAAAATTCCACAAGTTAAATCAAACCTCTATTCAATTATAGAATTAACAAAAATTGAATAACTTGTAGCAATGAAGCAGTCTTATGTTCAAATAGATTCCTTGAAAAACATTAACTATAGTACAAAGGTTACTTTGCCTATTCATACTCCTGCAGCAAGTCCAGAGTAAACAGATGTAACCGCCTTTTTCCTGGATGTTTCTGGTCAAAACAGACAAGCAAGGTTTTATAACAGAGCAGCGTAAGACTGCAACTACAAAATAAAAGTTATTTCAGGTTTGTGCAAGTCTCCCAGGAGTGGGGCAACTTTTCTTGGATTATTTTTAGTTCATGTAATGGGAAGGCAACATTCAGAAATGTAGTGCAATGAAAACAGTTTTCAAAAGTAAGTTTTCCATTAACCCAAAAGAACATTTGACACTTGTTTATTGCCGAATAGCAAATCTCTATAAAATGTTGTGGTTTAAAACAATAGCAATAAATAGTTTATTTCACTTATATATCTTCAATTGTCACAAGGATCATTGTGAAGGTTTTACCTCTGCTCCACATAGCATCAGCTGGGCAGTTCAACTGATATTGCAGGATTGCTCCCAGGATGACTCAGTCACATGACTAGCGAGTTGGGGCTCACTACTGACTGGCAGTTCAGTGGTTCCTGTTCATGACTGGACCCTGACTCTCCCCATATGGACCTATCTGCAAGCTGCTTGGACTACCTAACAGTATGGTTGCTGAATTGAGTGAGTGTCCCAAGAGAATAAGGTTAAAAATCACCTTTTATAAATAACTCAGCCTCAAAAATCACAAAGTATTAACATTATTGACAAGCACATGCAAGTGGAGAGAACATAGTTCCCACTACTGGATGGGAGCAATGTCAAAGTAAAGTTGTAAGAAGAGGAGAGATACAACATGTTACTGCAGTCATCACTGAGATAAGATTGAATAAGAAAAAGGAACAACAAAAAAAAGTTTCTGTAGAGCTGGTCTCATATGAAAACCTTTTTGATAACAATATTTGGCACATTATTCTTCTTTAAAATTTACACCTTAATAGGCTAATAAAGTATAGTCTCCGAATTCAAGGGCTGTGCAAAAATCAGAAAACAGATGCTAAGTGAAAGGAGCACTACTACTCACTAATTTGACCTTGACCAAATTTTTGAACATTTCTGAACCCTAATATCCTTATCTCTAAATTGGAACTAATTATGACAGTTGAGAAAATAGAATAAAATATTTTCTGTAAAACACAAAACTAGCAAATGCATTCAAAAACATTATTTGCCTTCTTCTTTGGGCACGGCATTTCACTGGCTACTACTGCCCACCCTTGAGATTTGCAGTATGACAAATAACAAATATGAAAAGAGATAATTTCTAGAATTATGTTTCACTAAGAAAACTCTAGATACTAGGCTGTGGAGTGATGTACTATAAAGTGCTTTTGTTACTCGTTAACCCAGTTTTTCATTTAAAAAAGTTCATTTAAGGCTGTGCATGGTTGCTCACACCTGTAATCTCAGTACTTTGGGAGGCTGAGGCAGGAGGGTCACTTGAGGTCAGGAGTTCAAGACCAGCCTGGCCAACTTGGTAAAACCCCATCTCTACTAAAAATACTAAAATTTAGTATAGCGTGGTGGTGCGGGCCTGTAATCCCAATTACTCAGGAAGCTGAGACAGGAGAATCGCTTGAACTCAGGAGGCAGAGGTTATGGTGAGCAGAGATCACACCACTGCACTCCAGCCTGGGCAACAGAGCAAGACTCTGTCTCAAAAAAAAAAAAAAAAAAATCATTTAACAAATCACATGCTATCTGGGTATACTTTAGTCATGGCTTAAAAATCCAGAGACAAGATGTTGCCTACCCAAGAAAAACATAATTAAGAAAGCTCTGGGGAACAGTAAAATTCAAAACAAAAATAGAAAACACCCTCTTCTACATTGAGCAAAACCAGGAAATGGGTCATGTGAAGGAAATAACGAAAATTTAAGTATGGAAGACATTTAAAGAACTTATGTAAAATTAGAACCCACTGAATTAATGTGATCAGGATCAAAATATATTTATTAAATGTTACAAACGCTAAAAAAATTCAAAATACTTGGTTGTATTTTCACCATTTAATCACAACTAAGTAAAATTGATGCTAAGAAATGCAGAAAAGAGTAAGGGAATGATTAAAGTTTGCAAAATCATAACTAGGAGGAAAGTTAGACAAATGAAATTAGCACAATCTCGTTAAAAGTCATCCAGACACTTAATAATTGCTTGTAAACATGCAAAGAACTTCTCAATGAATTCCTACCTTTCCTTTGCATTCACAAAAATGTTAGTTAAGGGATTTAATCAATGATAAAGCTTTAGGTGCAACGGTTTTTAAGCATCTGAGACTAACTATACAATTAGGTTTACAATGAATCTTTCTAGGAAGGAGGAGCTATTTCACGTCTTAATTTTGATGTTTTTATAGCTACAAAACACAAATGACTAATAACAACTACCAATATCCTTTATTCTAGAAGGTAGAATACTATTGGAAAAATTGCTCTATTAAAAAAATTACATATGGCCTGATCATTCATGTGACAAAATAGATTAAATGCCATCTCTTCGCAGGCCCAATGAGGATTCTTTGTGATGGCAGTGGCAGGTCATCAGGAGCCCACCCTTGGGAGCTCCCCAGAACCCACCACCCTTGGAGCAGCCACAATGGGGCCAGGCCAAGCCACCTGCCAGCAGGAGAGCAGCTCAGCTGGGTGGGCACAGAGGAATGGGCACAGAGGGGCTCAGAGAAGACCTGGAGCCCCCGTCCAGGCAGTGAGGATGTACAGTCAGGGTTGCATGCTTCATGGAGCTGTTGGGAGCTGGGGACAAGCAGGAGCCCTTCCCCTTCCAACTTAGTGGGTAGGAGTTCCCCGGGTATAGCTGCAGCCCCGCTGCCGTGGCTCTGGACCTGAGGATCTCTGTGCTCTTGGGGTCCTGGGAAGGTGCCCTCCCCCCACAGGCTCAGAAATGCCTGTTCCCACTGCCTATCTTCTCCCCACTCTCAGAACTCACTCCAATCTCAGAGCAAAGTCAGGGTAAGCCCAGGTATTATCAAAGCCTGCCTAGGTGTGCACACACTCAGGGTAGCACTGACACGCCAGCCCCCTGCTGCTTCAGCCCCCTCCAGACTTTGGGCACCAACAAGCATGGGGAGAAGGCTGAGGGAGGCTGAGGACAGCCTGGCACTGGCCTGCAGGGACCCCTTGGCATGAACAGTTTGGTTGACATAAACAACAGCAGGAGGCATACAGGTTCCTGGGTGGAAGGGGGTGAGTCCCCTGTGAAGCCCCACCTTCAATCCAGGGAGGCTGGAAGCCTGGGGGCCGGGCCTCCAGTTCCATGAACCAGAGGGTGAACTTGTGATGCTTTTCCCTGGTCCTGCTCATGGCCACCCATGAACCAATTAGCACACACTTCCTCCCCTCTGAGGCCCATAAAAACCCTGGACTCGGCCAACCTTGAGCAAAGGACAGAGAGGATGGAGAGACAACAGGGAGACGATGGGATGGCCACCTGCAGAGGGGAACTACCCTCTCTGGTGAGAGCTGGATGCTCATTGGGTTGACCTGCCTAGCAAAGAAGAGCTCCCCTCTCTGCTGAGAGCTGAAGAGATGAAGGGATGACTGGCTGCAGAGAGGACCTTCCCTCTCTGCTGAGGGCTGAATACTAGTCAGGACACCCTGGCTATGGAAAGGAGCTGCCACTGCATGTCTCCTCCAAGCTGTTTTATTGCTCAATAAAACTCAAACTCCTCTTCATCTTGCTCACCCTCCACTTGTCTGCATTCCTCATTCTTCCTGGTCACAGGATGAGAACTCAGGACCCACCAAATGGTGAGGCTAAAAGAGTGGTAACAAAAATAGGGCTGAAACACGCTGCTTGCTCGCCACCTTGAAGGCCACAAGGAGAGAAGAGAGGAGAGAAGAGCTGTGAGCAACCTGAACCAGGACTGTGGCTCCCACTTTGGGGCCCTGTGGTTCCTAGAGTCTCCAAGCTCCCAAACACCACCATGTCCCCTTGTGCCAGCAGTAGAAGCAGCTTGCAGTGCACCTGGTCAAGCCACAGCCTTGCAATGTGCCAGCACCTGTGACAGCACCTGGAGCTGCCCGCCCTGCTGCAGCAGCATACCTGACTGTGCACAGTGCCTGGACCCCATACTTGCTCATTCACACACCCCTCGCCACTCCTTTTCAGTCTCTTCAGAAGCGTAGGATCCAGGCCGGTAGTGTGAGCCAAGCACACAGCCTGCCAGGATGAGTGGGCCCGGTGGACCCGAACAAAACTTGGGCAAAGGTGTCATTGGCCACAGAAGCTTTCAGCCAGAAAAGCAACACCACCAAAGATCCCATAACATTTGTATGGAGAGACAAACATTTGTAAAGAACTGTATTGATAGTTTTGACTGTGGAGAAGAAAAAGGATGTAGGGGCCTTAGAGTGGATACAGTGACAAGAGGAGGAAGGAGAAAAAAATGAATGGGGGTAGGGGTGTGTTAGAGAGAAAGCAAGAGACCAAACTATGTGCCCTTTGCTGGTAACATACCACATCATCCGTACATCTTTTAAAACTTCTCAAAATGCTTGCTTAGGTTGATGCAAAGAGATTTCTTGTGAAAATAGTTGAGGGAAGCTAAGATTTGCATCTAAGGAGCTGTGGAGACTGACCCAGTGAAATACTAGGTATAGAGAGGTGGGTGGTGAGAGTGGTCTGCAGTGGGTGCAGTCAACCAGGAGAGGGAGACTGTCTGTAGGAAGCTATACAAACATCCCACAAACGTACAAAAAAATGCTCAACATCAAAAGAAATGCAAATTAAAACCAGAATGAGATAGCACCTTATTGTAAGAATCACCACAAAAATAAAAAAGATGTTGGCATGGATATGCTAAAATGGGAACACTTTTACACTGCTGATGGGAATGTAAATTAGTACAACTGTGTAAAGAGTATGGAGATTCCTTAAAGAACTAAAAGTACAATTACTACTCAAACCCACTGCGAAGTATCTATCCAAAGGAAAATAAGCCATTATATGAAAAAGACATATGCACATGCATGTTTATAGCAGCACAACTCACAATTGCAAAGATATGAAACCAATCTAAGTGCCCATCAACCAACAATTGGATAAAGAAAATGTGGTGGCCGGGCGCAGTGGCTCACGCCTGTAATCCTAGCACTTTGGAAGGTCAATGCAGGCAGATTGCCTAAGCTCAGGAGTTCAAGACCTGACTGGGCAGCATGGTGAAACCCCATCTCTGCTAAAATACAAAAGAAATTAGCCGAGCATGGCAGTGTGTGTCTGTAGTACCAGCTACTCAGGAGGCTGAAGCAAGAGAATTGCTTGCACTCGTGGGGGCGGAAGTTGCAGTGAGCCGAGATCATGCCACCACACTCCAGCACTCCAGCTTGGGTGACAGAGTGAGACTCCGTCTCTCCAAAAAAAAAAGAAAAAAAAAAGAAAAAAAAAAAAAAGAAAGAAAACATGGTATATATATATATACACCATGGAATACTATTCAGCCATAAAAAGGAACAAAATAATATATTTTGTTATTAGCACAGGTGTTGGCTCACTGTGAGGCTGTGGCTGGACCAGGTGCACTGCAAGTTGCCTCCACTGCTGGCACTGGGAACATGGTAGTGCCTGGGAGCTTGGAGACTCCAGGAACCACGAGGCCTCAAAGAGGGAGTCACAGCCCTGGTTTGCAGAGCTCTCTGGTCTGGGTCCCCCAAAGGGCTGCAGCTCTTCTCTCCTTCTCTCCTTCTTGTGACTTGCAAAATAATATCTTTTGTTCCTTTTTTATGACTGAGTAATATTCATGTTGTGTAATATGTTTTGCAACAATAATGGAGCTGGAGGTCATTATTCTAAGTAACTCAGGAATGGAACAACACATATTACATATTCTTACTTATAAGTGGGAGCTAAGCTATGAGGATGCAGAGGAAAAAGAATGATATAATGGACTTTGGGGATTAGTGGGGGAAGTTGGGAGAGAGGTGAAGTATAAAATACTACATATTGGGTATAGTGTACACTGCTCAGGTGATAGGTCCACTAAAATCTGAGAAATCATCACTAAAGAACTTATCCATGTAACCAAACAGCACCTGTACCCCAAAAACTATTACAAATAAAAATTTAGAAGCATAAAGACAATGAAATCAACTCAATGTCTGTCTGCTTTAGCTGGCAATTTTCCACATCAGGGATAAAATGCTCCTCCCTGAAAACAACTTTTTTGGTTGTTGGTCTAAGTTCTAAATCTAAACAACTGCCTTGATTTCCGTTGAAATCTAGTAATGTATAAGTAAGCTGCAAATTGGTACATTTTTAGCACTTCTCCTTTAATAAACATTGTGTTCTACATGGAAATCAATTTGGAGAAAGCATCTTAAACCATCAGTCCCCTAACACATTTAGACTGTGTCGTGCATTCATTCAAGACTAAAAACTCAATTTCTGTTTCTTCAATTTTACAATCACTGTGATGTTGATCATTTCAAATCTATTGTACAAATGCAGGAATATGTAATACCAGAGGTGATTTTAAACTATGCTAAACCATAGCAAAACATATCATTTGACAGCCATCAGAATCAATCCAAACAGACATGACAATTTTACAATTTCCTGAATATACTGTGAAATGGGATTGTTGCAGATCTCTGACTAACCTTTTAACTAACAGAAGAAGAACATTAGGTAAAAATTAAGGAAATCTGACTGAGCGCGGTGGCTCAAGCCTGTAATCCCAGCACTTTAGGAGGCCGAGGCGGGCGGATCACGAGCTCAGGAGAACAAGATCATCCTGGCTAACACGGTGAAATCCCGCCTCTACTAAAAATACAAAAAATTAGCCGGGCGTGGCTGCGGACCCCTGTAGTCCCAGCTACTCAGGAGGCTGAGGCAGGAGAATGGCATGAACCCGGGAGGCGGAGCTTGCAGTGAGCGGAGATCACGCCACTGCGCTCCAGCCTGGGCGACAGAGCGAGACTCTGTCTCAAAGGAAAAAAAAAAAAAACTAAGGAAATCTAAAAAGAGTATGGCCTTTAGTTAACAATAAGTTATAAATATTAGTTCATAACTTATAACAAATGTATCATTCTAATGTAAAATGTTAATGGGAGAAACGGGGTGTGGGCATATAGAAACTGTACCATCTTCATAATTTTTTTATAAATTTCAAATTATTGTAAAAGGTGAAGTTTGAAAATGCTTTAGAAATCCTTTTCATATAACTATTGCCGCATGTTACATTTTTTTATTTTTTTAGTTTTTGAGACAAAGTCTCACTGTCTCCCAGGCCAGAGTGCAATGGAGGGATCTTGGCTCACTGCAACCTCCGCCTCCCGAGTTCAAGCGATTCTCTTGCCTCAGCCTCCTGAGTAGCTGGGACTACAAGGCACGTCACGATGCCTGGCTAATTTTTTGTATTTTTAGTAGAGATGGGGTTTAAACATGTTGGCCAGGCTGGTCTCGAACTCCTGACCTCGTTATCCACCCGCCTCGGCCTCCCAAAATGCGGGGATTACAGGTGTGAGCCACCTCATGGGCCTGTTAAACTTTTTTTAAATTAAACTTACTAAAAGTTGTTGTTTGATCAATTATGAACAGGTATTAATGAACAAACGTGACTATGCTATCCATTAAATATGAATACACAAAGACTAAGCTTTCTTAATTGTAATTCATTTGAATTTTCAGAAATTCAGGATGAAACAGACACTAATAATAATAACATAGTCTTATTCATTACTGTGACAGATCAATATGTGGTTAAAAGTTTTCATTTCCTTTGTTTTAGAAAATGCACCAATAAAATTTAGAAGTATTAGCCCATTATTCTTCCTTTCTATGCTGTTATCTTTATTTTATTTTTCTTTTTTTTTTTTTTAGTGACATAATTTGTACTTGTTTGAAGTGCAGTAACTCAGAATTCTCATTATCTTTTTTCTGGCCACTGATCATATTTGTTTATTAATTTTATGATTAGTATTTAAAACATTTTGTTATATAGAAGGAGGGTTTTGCTAAAATCCAACTATCCACTTCGAATAGTACCAGCAAATGGATGCAAACAACATCAGAATAGGATAAGGTCTGAGAATTAGTAAAAATCTTGTTGAAGGTGATGCTTTACTCCCAGACCAGGAGGATCCAATTGTTAACTGAACTACACACTCAAAAAAAGAAATAGGGATGTAGGTATATGTATGAAATGAGGTATTTTATATGGAAACCAGAATAACCAAAGTTTTATATCTAGAAAAGGAAATACTTTTCTACTAGTTTGCTTCCAAGAATTATTCTTCCCAGCCAGGCGCAGTGGCTCACGCCTGGTAATCCTAGCACTTTGGGAGTCTGAGGCGGGTAGATTGCCTGAGCTCAGGAGTTCAAGACCAGTCTGAGTAACATGGTGAAATCCTGTCTCTACTAAAACACAAAAAATCAGCCCGGCGTGGTGGCAGGCGCCTCTAATCCCAGCTACTTAGGAGGCTGAGGCACAAGAATTGCTTGAACCCAGGAGGCAGAGGTTGCCGTGAGCCAAGATTGGGTCACTGCACTCCAGCCTTTTGTCTCAAAAAAAAAAAGAATTATTCTTCCCAAATGCATTATCTTTTCAAATAGTATACTGGTTATTAGGATTTTCTTTTCCTGCCTAAAACATTTTGGCTTATTACTGCAATACTAGTCAGGGAGAGGGGGTAATGCAGACAGAAAATTCAAAACACAGCCCTAGTTATATACCAGACACACTGAAGTGTGGCATGCAATGTTTATTTTAGCAGTTGGAGTAGCAAAGTGACTGGGGGCTCTGCCAACTATGGACACAATATATTGTCTTCCAAAGCCTATGTATGTTTCACTTCTATTTAGTTAGTCCCAACTTTAATAGATTATGTTCCAGAAGTTCATTTATTGAGCCTGTTTGGATTTGTACTGCACTTTCCCAGAGAAATGGGATGGGTGTGTTCCCAGACCTGGCCACAAACTCTATTTACTCATAGAAGGTTAAAGCTGGGAGGACTGAAAAAATAATCTAATCCAACCATTTTAAAACCATAATGTTGGCGGGGCGCAGTGCCTCACGCCTATAATCTCAGCACTTTGGGAGGCTGAAGTGGGCAGATCACTTGAGGTCAGGAGCTTGAGACCAGCCTGGCCAACAAGGTGAAGCCCCGTCTCTACTAAAAATATAAAAATTAGTCGGGCTTGGTGGCGGGCACCTGTAATCCCAGCTACTCTAGAGGCTGAGGCAGGAGATCATTGCTTGAACCCAGGAGGCAGAGGTTGCAGTGAGCCGAGATCACGCCACTACCCTCCAGCCTGGGTGACAGGGCGAGACTCGGTCTCGGAAAAAAACAAACAAACAAAGAAACTAACCAAGAAAACCATAATGTTGCCAAAACTGTAATAATACTTGTCCCAAGAGAGCCCTTGGAGACCTTCTTGCGTTCATTGAGGCTCCTCTGTGCCCTCACAGGGCCAGTTATTTTAGGTTTCAGAAGACAACATCCGGGGACTGTACCAGGAACAGGGTTGATCCTGGGAAAATCCTTGTGGCAATAAGAGCATCCCCTAGGTTTGAAACTCCAGCATGCCCAGGGTGGAAGGGTTTCACTAGGAAGCAGGATCTCTCAGTCAAGAATTCTCTACATAAACCCTGTTTTATCTATTATATTAACAGTTTTCCTTGAATGACTTGACCATACACTATGATTCCCTTGAACAAGTGAAAAGAGGAAACATCACCACCACTGGCACCAAGACACTTTCCCTAGTCCAGGAAACTTGGAGTAGTAGGACCGTCACAATGGACAGCATGGGCAGTCTCATGTGATTTCCCAAATTCCAGGTTCAGGATTCTTTATCAGAATTTATAGACTCCATACAACAGGAGGAATAAGGCAGGCTTCATCCCTAAACTGCAGAATCCCATTTACAAAATAGCATAAATCTCTCTTCTTTGCAAGAGATCTCAGGATAAGCTTGTTCTACCTTCTGTTTTAAATCCATGCCCCTTTTAGTTAGTCATCTAAAGAAACTCTCCTCTCTGTCATTTCCATTAAAGTCACTTACTTTCTGATAAGATGACATGGACCATCATGAAAAATTACCATTCTGAGACCAATTATGATTTTAACTATGATATTAACTATGATTCTGTTAACATTGTTATTGTCATCAGTTTTATTTTACATCTGGCCCAGTTGTTTAGATCATTTGGTTTCCTCTCTGATTTGCCATAACCATGTAAATTTTAGCCATATTCACATAAAGCAACATCTCCTGATGTACTACAAGTACCATTAATTTTTCTAAATTTGCTTCTCTTTAAATGTTATTTTGGTAGTGTTCAAATTGAAACAAGTCTCCAATTTGTTCAAATAATTCTTAAATCTAATTCTCCTCTCTAAAGGGCAGACTTACTCCTCTTCCTTTCCCTGTTCTCCACTCACTATTATATTGTGAAAACAGGCAATGTCATCATCAACATCAAACACGTAAATGTTTAATATCAATTCCTAGAACTTTTTGCTACCCAACAAATTCATGGAGAGCAAGCATCTTAGTTATTTATTTTACTTTATCTTCCTTTCCCTTCTATTACTCCATCCACAAAACACAAGCAAACTTTCCACTTAATAGGTAATGATATGATGTACTGAACAAAGTTATTCATTGAGATGAATGACTAAGTCTTATTAACCACCAGAATAACTCTTATTAACTACCCATCATTAATACGATTGTCCGCTTATTGTTCTATTGTTATCCCCTGATTAATTGATGAAGATGCAAAGCACACTGAATTTCAAGTGAAAATATATTACCCTCAGTCATATCAAATTTGTCGCTACATGGTAGTTGTTTTCCTTCAAGTCAAATATCACAAAACATAATATCCAGAACACACTAAGCCTGGACTTTAATTTTCTGAGACTGTTTCCTGACACCAGGCTGTGAACATCACTCAAACAGTACGTTTTGTACTCTCTACTAGAGTAGAGAGAGTCTGAAATTTAAGTGGCTTAACAATTTCCCTAAATACAACACTGTGCTAAATAACTGGTGTTATCTTTTCCAGCATGGCCTAAAAACTACGATTGTAAAAGATCTGATGCAATACATCAAGTGACAATCACAGTTTTTTGTTGTTGTTGCTGTTGTTAAATAAAATAAAAATCTGGGAAAATGATTGCAACAGCAGATAGGGCATTTTAGATACATTTTGGACTCCTGATTTGCCAGAGATTTTTATGGCTTTCTCTATTTTTAACTATCAAATACAAATATTTAATATTAAAAAGTCAGTACAACTAATTGGCTCCCATTTAAAGAACACTGGAACACTGCTCATCAGTTAAGGATAAATATCAATTACATATTTCAGAGATTAAAGTTTATACATTAAATTCATTTATGGGTTTAGTTCCCTTGAGGAAATTTTATGTTGATCTATCTTATTAAGACAGCAACATTGCTGTGAGTTTTTCTATTTATATTTGCTGTATCAAAAACACTGACTTCCTGTAATAGGTATCTTTCTGGTATCTTACTTTCTTGTTAAAGAAATGAGCCCTAGCTCATTTTCATTAAATAGCCATGTGTGCTATCACTGCTTTATCTGTTTGCTTGTTCCCATCTTATGTTTCCTTGCCTCCATTGACTTGGGGCTTTATCATTTGACATGATTTGGAATATGAGCTGACATAACATTTGCCACTGTCAGAGATAAAGACAGACAACAATTAAAGTGGTAAGAGTAGATTTTATTCAGCACTAAACTAGTACAATAGGGAACGTGGTCCAGCAAACACGGAACTCAACTTTGATTTCTGCAGAAGTGAGTGGGAGTTTTAAAGGAAGAATGAGGGAGTAGGGAGGGGTATAGCAAGGGCTGGAGCAGAGTTAGAGAAGTGAAAATTTAGGAAAAGCAGGAAGAAGAGTTGGTTAAGATGACTAGGTCACCTAAGTTTGTTAATTGGCACTTATCTGGAGGAGAAACAAATTTTTTTTTCTTTTTTTGAGATGGAGTCTCACTCTCTGTTACCCAGGCTGGATGGGAGCACAGTGGTACACCCTCGCTCACCTAACCTCCGGCCCAGGGTTCAAGCAATTCTCTGCCTCAGCCTCCCCCCAAGTAGCTGGGACAGGCACCTACCACCATGCCCAGCTAATTTTTGTATTTTTAGTAGAGACGGGGATTCACAATTTTGGCCAGGCTAGTCTTGAACTCCTGACCTCGTGATCCACCCACCTCGGCCTCCCAACGTGTTGAGATTACAGGTGTGAGCCACCGTGCCTGGCTGGAGAAACAGATTTATATATCTTTATGACAGGAGGCAATGATGCAAGTTAAAGCAAGTTTGTTTAGTTCAAGTTTGGTCCTTGTCCACGTGGAGTCTGGGAGGTAGAGTGAGAGTTACCTCTCTGAATGTTTGCATTGTAAAGAGATGGCCCTCAGGTCCTGGAGAAGATAGTTCTGGGTGGTAGGAAATTTATACCTCAAAGGGACAGAGAAAGAATTTGTAACTGTAAGCTTTCTAAAAGAGGGTTCGGGGACTCTCTCCCTGTCTCCAGGATTGGGCTGGAACAAACAATAAATTCTTTAGGCAGGCTTGGGCTTTCTTAGGCCAGTATTTTAAGTGGGGGCTGGAATCATCCTAGGGGTGCACCCTTGAGCAGTTAGGTTCGACAGACTTTAGCTGTGAACTGTTAGAACAAATACTGTGCTAGTGTTTGTTCAAGTCTCGTATTTGGTGGGGGAGATAGGAAAGTGTAGACAAAATTATTTGTGCTGAGAGTCTACAATGTTTATAAGCCAGATTGAGGCCTAGTTGAGAAGAGGACTCAGAAGCCCTTGGCTAGAGTTTGGTTAAAGAGAAACTACACGACACTGAGCAGAAGAATCTTTCAATGCCACAGAATGACTTAGCTGCTGGCCCCTTGCTCTGACCTTTCATCATGATTATAAATATATCCCCAACAGTAGTGACACCTTCAGCCAGGCTACCAGAATGAAAAGATATACAGAGCTAAATCTAGCCCAGCAGAGCTTAGTAGAGCCCAGCAAGGCCTGGGAGAGCTAAGTAGTATCCAACAGAACTAAAAAGGTCCTAATGAAACCTAGCAGAGCCCAGTGGAACCAGAGAAGTCTATCAGAGCCCTGTAGAATCCAGGAGAGCTGCAGATAACCACAGCAAGAAACCACTGTTGTTACTCATAAGCCATGATATTGGGGTTATACATTATTGTAACAAAAACTGACTGGTATGCCAAAAAAATCTTATTCTGGAAGATGTGTATTCATTTCATCCTCTCCTCTCCTTCATTCAGAGATAAACTGCATCTACGTATTCCCAAAAGGGTTCATTGAAACAAAGAAAATACAACTGTAATTAGGTCAGGTCTACTTTTCTCCCGACTACCCCACGTAATGAATAGGAGGAAGGAAGGAAGGAAGGAAGGAAGGAAGGAAGGAAGGAAGGAAGGAAGGAAGGAAGGAAGGAAGGAAAGGAAGCAAAGGAAAGAAGGAAGGAAGAGAGGGAGGGAGGGAGGGAAGAGAGGCCAGTCACGGTGGCTCACACTTAATCCCAGCACTTTGGGAGGCCGAGGCGGGTGGATCACCTGAGGTCAGGAGTTGGAGAACAGCCTGACCAACATGGTGAAACCCCATCTCTACTAAAAATACAAAAAAATTAGCCAGGCATGGTAGCAGGAACCTGTAATCCCAGCTACTCGGGAAGCTTAGGCACAAGAATCACTTTGAACCGGCAGCAGAGCTGGCAGTGAGATGAGATTTCCGCGCCGCACTGCACTCCAGCCTGGGTGACAAAGCACAATTTCATCTCACAAAGTGTTGAAGGAAGGAAAGAAGGAAGGAAGGAAGGAAGGAAGGAAGGAAGGAAGGAAGGGGAAGGAAGGAGGGAGGGAGGGAGGGAGGGAGGGAAGGAAGGAGGGAGGGAGGAGGGAAGGGAAGCCAGGGGAGGGAAGGAAGGAAGGAAGGAAAGAAAGAAAGAAAGAAAGGCAGGGTGGGGGGACATCTGTCATGTGGAGAATTTTTTATAAAAAAGAATAAAAGCCACTTTGGGAGGCCAAGGTGGGCAGATCACGAGGTCAGGAGATCGAGACCATCCTGGCTAACACAGTGAAACCCCGTCTCTACTAAAAATACAAAAAAAAATAGCTGAATGTGGTAGTGGGCATAGTGGGCACCTGTAGTCCCAGCCACTTGGGAGGCTGAGGCAGGAGAATGGCGTGAACCCGGGAGGGGGAGCTTGCAGTGAGCTGAGATCATGCCGCTGCACTCCAGCCTGGGGCACAAGGTGAAGCATCGTCTCAAAAAAAAAAAAAAAAAAAAAAAAAGAATAAAAGCTTTTAAATTCTCTCAGGTTAGGTAACTATCAACAGCAGTAAGTACTGACCAGAATATATCCAAACTTCACAAGTTGGCCCAAACCTTATTTCCTTCTCTGCTCTAGCAGCAAAGAACTACCCACCATTCCTCAAACAGTTTTTCCTATCTATGAGCTTTGCATATACAGTTCCCTCTGCCAAGCACACTTACGATTGCATTTCTCTCTCTAGTGTATAAAGAATTCCCATTCTACACAGCGCAAGCCAAAAATGCCCTCCTCTGTGAGACCTTTCTCAATTTAGTTGTTCTCCAATGTCCCGAGCATGTACATATCCATCAAGTCCTGCCTCTACCTCAAGAACCATCATAATTCCAAGTCTCCCCAATGTCCATGTGATTGTATCATCCAACAAGCTAGTTTTATGCTTCTTTGGCTTCCTAGGCTCCAATCATATTTGCATTTATTCTATATCATCCACCCTCATCCAGGGCAGCAACATTACTTGCTTCACCTCTGAAATCTTATATTCTAATATCTTCTTTCTGACTCTACTTCCTCTTCTAACTCTCAATCCCAATGTAACAGCATTTTAATCTCATTAAATGCTGACCTTCGGTGTTTGATTATTCTATTAACACCATCCTGGCTATTGTCACATCCCATCCTTGCCAAGTGTCAACCCCATGGTGCAAATCTATAGGGAAACATTTGCCTAAACCTTCAAATGTTTTTATTTAGACACATTCACCCTACTAAGTTTCAGCCAGTAATTCCATAATGTGCCTCATTTTATTGTAATCTAATGTTGTGAGGATTTTAGGAGAAAACCCACAATTTTTTTTAACTTAGGATACTCTGGCCTGCAAGCAATGAAAAATACAAGTGAAAATGCTTTGAATAAGAATGTTTACTATCTCTTATAGCAAGAAATCCAAAGGAATAGTGCTTCTAGGGTAGGTTAATCAATTGTTATCTTGGCTTGATCTTTGGGCTCATGCCTTCAAGATTGCAAAGTGACTGCTACTGTTCTATGCATCACAAGTAGATATGACAATATTCAGACAAAAAGACAGGAGTTCGCTCCCATTCATCTGATTGAATGAGGTAAAAATCTCTTCCAAAATTCCTACAGGGCATATCCCCTAGGGTTTCAGTGGCCAGTTCTGGATCATACGCTCTTGATACAAATGCAAAGGAGGCTGAGAAAGCAAGGATCTAACATTTTTGTGGGATTTGGGCTTTGTCATGGATATAATTAATATTGATGCCTATAAATATATAGTCTCTACCTAAACGGGCCCTTCAATGCTGCCTGACAGTAGGTCTGCTTGGCCCAGACTTCATAAGTACTTTCTGTAAATTTTCTTTGTACTATTCTCCAATGCATCCATTTATCAGAGTAAACATGCCCTGGGAAAAGGAACTGGGAAAAGTTCTAAAGCGTTAATGAACATACAAATCACTTGTGGATATTTAAAAATGCTGATAGGTAATCCCAGCACTTTGGGAGGCCAAGTCGGGCGGATCTCGAAGTCAGGAGATGGACACCATCCTGACTAACAGGGTGAAACTCCGTCTCTTTAAAAAAAATACAAAAAATTAGGCTGGCAAGGTGTCGGGCGCCTGTAGTCTCAGCTAGTCGGGAGGCTGAGGCAGGAGAACGGGGTGAACCCGGGAGGCGGAGCTTGCAGTGAGTCGAGATTGCGCCACCGCACTCCAGTCTGGGCTACAGAGCGAGGCTCCGTCTCAAAAAAAAAATTGCAGATTGGATTCAGAAGGTCTGGGAGGGGACCTGAAATCTGCATTTCTATTAAGCTACTACCAAGGGATGCCAAAGCTACTTGACTGATAACCGCACTTTGAGTTACAAGACTGTTTCCACTTCTCCTACTTCAATATTCATCTTCACTCTCTACTAGTCTAACATACTCTTAGGAAATGACCTCTTTCCTTATTTCACCAAAAAAAAGAAAAAATCTCTTAAGGCAGAGCTCTCGATTTAGGAGGTAACACTTTATGAGCACCAAGAGAATTGCGTTTGTCATTGAACAGTTGAAGCTTCCAACTCCGGATATACCAGTTACTCTCCTGCAATATTTCGCAATATCCTTAACCTTTCTGAGTCCCAGTTTCTTAAGTTATAAAACGAAAATAATAATGCCAAAATCTTGGTATTTTTTAGGATTAAGTGAGATCATGTAAATATGTTCCATTTAAGTTTTATTTGTTTTTTTGTTTTGTTTTGTTTTTGTTTTTGTTTTGAGACAGTGTTTTGCTCTTGTTGCCCAGGCTGGAGTGCAGTGGAGCAATCTTGGCTCACGACAACCTCCATCTCCTGAGTTCAAGCGATTCTCCTGCCTCAGCCTCTTGAGTAGCTAGGATTACAGGCATGTGCCACCAAGCCCAGCTAATTTTGTATTTTTAGTAGAGAAAGGTTTTTCCATGTTGGTCTGGTTGGTCTCAAACTCCCAACCTCAGGTGATCCACCTGCCTCGGCCTCCCAAAGTGTTGGGATTACAGGTGTGAGCCATTTAAGTTTCTTAAGAATAAACAACAAAAACAATTTAACACAGAAAAAGAACTGGAAGGATGTTAAGTGATATATTATTTGATATTTGCTTTGACGGTAAAAGAAAACCTAAAATAAGTTTTCCTTAAACAAGTTAGTAACTCATTACTCTGTCATATTCAAGGGTTTGGAGATATCCTGTCAAGACTGACATGGCACTCCACAGTGTGAGGAACTCAGGCCAGGATTATTCTACCTATTAAGGATATATAATATGTTTCAAGCAGACTTGGAGATGGACTCAGTATTCTACTGGGCTTACTGTGAGATAGCAGATCTAACCACATCTATCAGCTCACTTCAGAAGGCTGCATTTTTCCCAACTGGCTGTAGTATTCTAGCTCTGAAGAACCAGAGTTGATTCGGAGTCTGTGACCAATTCAACCCAAAGGTCCAGTTAGCTTCCTTTTCCCAGTGTGTGTTTACTCTGATAAATGCATTCATTAGAGAATAGTACAAAGAAAATTTACAGAAAGTACTTATGAAGTGAATCATCCATCCTGCCAAACTTCTTTCTAATTGAAGCGATGCTAGGTCTGGATTTTGGGTAAAAGATTTTGACTTCTTATCATGATGGCTCATGTCAGGTCTCTGGAGGTCAGACAAGAGTCCTTTCAGTTATACTGAAATCAAGTTTAACACTGGTAGTTTACATACATATTTCAGTCCTATGTTCAGATTTCCCTCATTACTACCACATGCATACTGTCTGCTTTGATAAGCATAGCCCATCCGCTGTCTGGGGTTTGGAAGTGAATTTGTGTCCGCAGCATGGGATTATTTCCTCCCATTAAAATATGAATGCCAACTCTCTACCAGTACCCATAGACAATAGAAAACAGCCAATAAAACGCTTTGCAAAGCTGAAAAACATTCCACTGACATATATTATAACATATGTATCCATATTAATAGAGAGAAGTATCTATGAGACAAACGTATCAATCCACAACCAATTGATAAATACAATAGTCCTTTACAATTGCTCATTTGAGGAGCATTACTCCTGTATTTATTCATCCACCAAGGCGCCCCAAACTCCAGGTTATAAAACTTCAAGAAGAAAAATAGATATTGGCAAACGTGATTAAATACATTTGTTTCTTTATTTGAAATATAGTGTTTTCTCACCATTTGTGTATTTAACCTTTCATGTTTCAGCTATTCATAAGCAACCCAGAAAGTCCACGGCGTGCAGTGCTTTGTCATTTAGCTGAGGTAACCACTTGAATTTTGCTGTGGTGTGCCAAAATGAGTCACTGGCTGATACAGAAACATTTTTTGACCACCCAACATTCATCAGAGGGTCACTGTTACATTGGACTCCTTGTCACCTACACAATTTAAACGGAAAATTTTATATTAACATTATATGAAACAGTATCAACTTATCAGAAGATTCTTTCAAATGCCTCTAAAAGTAAACACGAATTAAAAAATTATTACAGTCAACATTAAATAAACAGTCATGATGGAAGGAGATATTTAAATAATGTCAGATTTATGACATAGCAAGCAAAACAAACAAAAACATACACTCCAGAGACCGAGAAGACAAGTCATAGACTCAAAGAAAATATTTGCAAAAGACATGTCTGATACAAGACTGTTTTCCAAAGTGTATAATGAACTCTTAAAGCTCAACAATAAGAAAATGAACAACCCAATTATAAAATGGGCAGAAGCTGTGAACAGATACTTCATCAAAGAAAGATTCATGAATGGTCCAAAAATGCATATTAAAAGATGCCTGACATCACATGACATTAGGGAATTAAATTAAAACTAAGTGAGATATCACTACACACTTATTAGAATGGTGAAAATCCAGAACACTGAAAACGCCGAATGCTGATGAGGATGTGGAGCAACAGACAGTATCATCTGTTGCTGGTGTTAACGCAAAATGACCCAGCCATTTTGGAATATAGTTTGGCAGTTTCTTACAAAACTAAGCATACTCTTACCATATAATTCAGCAATTGTGTTTCTTGGTATTTACCTGAATCATTGAAAATACGTCTACACAAAAACCTATACACCGAACAATTGTATTCATAACTGCCAAAACTCAGAAGCGACCAATGCTCTCTTCCTTAGGTGCTATGGTTTAAATAGTGAGTTCATATGTTGAAAACTTAATCCCAAATGCAACAATATTGGGGGTTGGAACCCGATAAGAGGCAATTATGACTCCTTCATCATGTTGTAACCACGGAGTGGGTTAGTTATCGCGAGAGTGGGCTTGTTCTTGCTCTCATGCTCTCCTGCCCTTCTGCCTTCTGCCTTCTGCCCTGGGATGACTCAGCAAGAAGGCTGCCACCAGATGTGGTCCATCTACCCCAGCCTCCAGAACTACAAGAAATATATGTCTCTTTATTTATAAATTGGCCAGTCTGCAGTTTTCCATTATGACAACACAAAACAGACTAAAAACCATAGATGAATGAACAAATACACTGTACACATTTATTCATGTAAATATGAATAAATATTTATTTATTTATCCAATGTTCTGGATGTACATCAGTGCTATAAAAGAAATGAGCTATCAAGCCATGAAAAGACATGGAGGAACCTCAAATGTGTATTACTGAGTGAACAAAATCCAATCTGAAAGTGTGATTCCAACTGTATGACATTCTGGAAAAAACAAAACCGTGGAGGTGGGATAAAAGATCCGTGGTTGCTAAAGGTTAGGAGGACGAAGGCATAAATCAACAGGGTGCAGAGGATTTTGAGGGCAGTGAAGCTCTTCTGTGTGATACTACAATGGTGGATACATGTTATTATACATTTGTCAAAACCCATAGCATGTGCAATACCAAGAGGGAACTCTCATGTAAACTACAGGCTTTGAGTGATAACGATGTGAGAGTGTAAGTCACAGAGTAAGACAAATGTACCACTCTGGTGCAGGGTGTTGATATTCTGAGAGGCTGTGTATGGGGTGGGGTGAAGGACAGAGGGTATATGAGAACTCTCTGTACTTCCTGCTCAATTTTCCTGTGAATCTAAAACAGCTGTAAAAATAAAGCCCACTTATAAAGACAGACGTGGAGAATTTATTCAAATTAATTTACAAGCACATTAAGAAATAGTGACATAGTTTAGACTAGCAGTTACAAAGAAATCTTTAAATGGAAACTCCTTTATTTAGGGTGTGGCCATAGGAACAAATGCATTATTCCTTTTTAAATGAAAAAGTGTGCTTTACGTAACCAGTTAATCGGCAACACACTCTCTAGAAATGGACCTGACAAGCTCAACATGGAGAATGTGTCAAGTAATGTGTTTCCTTGGCAAAAGTATATGTTCATTTATCAAAAGTTCACAACTACACTACAATGCCGAACGTTTGTTTCAATTACAATAGTTGAATATTATTAATTCCATAAGCTGTCCAGAAGACAGACAAGGAAAAATGATGTTTAACTGACAGTGTTGTCTTTACTGAAAGGAAGATAACTCTCAAAGATAATTCTCAAATTTTGGCGCCTGACACTTGTTAAAATGGGCACGAAGACTTTGACATAAATATTTTTTACCTTTTCTGGCTTGTTTTCTAATCCTGATTTGTCATTTTTCTTAGTGGCTTATCATTTAATATTTGTCAGAGTTCAGTGGGTGTTATTTCTCTGTCTCTTTCTTATTGTTAATTCTTACATTCCACATATAAATTCAAATAGCTCATTCTCATAAAATAATTTTCTGATGTAACTATTCTAGCGGAGAATAAATTCGTGTATGGGAATTCGGGAGTCATTTTTCTACAACAACCAAGATATATTCTTCCATTTTATTACTTCTTTTATCCAAATTTAGAGAAATTTTGCTGAACAAAACATTCAGAATTAGATACAATAAATCAAATCATTATAATATTTTGTCATTGTTGACTTTAGAAGAGTCCAGTGCACGGAGAAAAAGCATGGAACTTAGTATGTGATAAAAGTAACATCCTAAACTTGAAAGTTCTTAAATGTTAAATAATTTATATTTATATTTTTAATAATTTGCACAATTATTTGGGAAAATTAAGTTAGATTTTTTGCCTCGTGCTGTTAAAAAAAAAAGTGAGATAAGTATTTGTATGTATGACTAGATGAATAATATCTCTAAATACGCCCAAGTTCTAATCTTTGGAACCTGAGAATGTTACTGTATATTGCAAAAGGGACTTCACAAGGTGATTAAGTTAAAGAGTTTGAGATGGGGAGATTATCTTGGAATACCTAGGGATGTCCTATATGTAATCACAGGTGTTCTTGTAATAGGGAAGCAGAGGGAGATTTGACTACAGAAGAGATGGAGATGTGACAATGGAAGGAAGAGACCGGAGTGTTGTGAGGACAGGATCACAGGCTAAGGAAGCACGCAGCCTCCAGGAGCTGGAAAAGGTGTGGAAACATCTTGTCCCCTGAACCTCCAGCAGGAACCAGCCTTGCCCACCTGCCCACACATTCAGCCCAGTGAAACTGATTTCATGCCTCCTGCCTCCAGAATTGTGTTACTTTAAACCACCCAGTTTGTGGTAATTTGTTTCAGCAGCCATAAGTAACTAAAACCATATGCAAAAAGAAAGATAAATATTTTTTTCTGTGTGTTTATATGTATATATAATTGTGTATATATACACACACACACCAAATACATATGGTATGCACATTGAAGTAGTTGAGAGACATAATTGATGTCTATGGCCCACTTCAAAATGTATAAAAGTGATTGATGTGATGGATAAAGGGATGGAAAGATGTACAGATGTATTTTAAAAGTCAGTATGGTATAATATTACTGCAGAATCTAGATGGTGGGGATATAGATTTACATTGTAAAATTTCTTCATATTTTCCATGTTTGAAACATTTCCTAATAAAATATTGGAGAAGAATCATAGATGAAACTACAGGTTATCATGAGATAGGAAGCAATCTTTTATCTCATGACAAGTGAAAAAGCTGAAAATAAAAAGATTATTGAATCTGCTGAGTCAAAATGAAAAGCTTTTGGGTCAAAAATTTTTTTAAATTAACAAAGCAACATGTGTGTGGAAAGATGTGTATCCACAATATGATAAAGAAAGATCGTCATTGGAGGTGTTTAAAGATCTGATAGGCTGGTGCAGTGGCTCACGCCCATAATCCCAGCACTTTGGGAGGCCAAGGCAGGTGGATCATTTGAGGTCAGGAGTTCAAGACCAGCCTGACCAACATGGTGAAATCCCATCTCTACTAAAAATACAAAAATTAGCCAGGCAGTAGTGGCGTGCACCTGTAATCCAGCTACTAAGGAGGCTGAGGCAGGAGAATTGCCCGAGCCTGGGTGGCGGAGGTTGTGGTGAGCCGAGATTGCACCACTGCATCCAGTCTGGGTGACAGAGTGAGACCTTGTCTAAAAAAAAAAAAAAAAAAAGCAGAAAAAAATGCTGAATACATAAAACTATTATGACTATTATGGTTAGGATTCAGGTAACATTCTGTAGCAGTAGTTAAATTTTGTAGTCAACTATTTTTCTATCTCAACTACATTATTATTTTTATTATTATTCAATGAAAATTATATACAAAGGGCACGGAAGAAGAAACTCAATCAGAGGTTGTGAGAAAGTTGTCCCTTATTGGTAAGATGATGCTAGTTAGTAACATAGAGGGTACCCTGGACATTCCACCAGCAGAACATGTGCATTGAGTGCTAACTCAGAGCCAGGGATACAACTAAAATGACCTAGCTGGCAGGGCGCGGTGACTCACGCCTGTAATGCCAGCACTTTGGGAGGCCGAGGCAGGTGAATCACGAGGTCAGGAGTTCAAGACAAGCCTGGCCAAGATGGTGAAACCCCAAAAAAAAAAAAAAAAAAAAAAAAAAATCAGCCAGATGTGGTGGCGGGCGCCTGTAATATCAGCCACTCGGGAGGTTGAGGCAGAGAAAACTTGAACCTGGGAGGTGGAGATTGCAGTGAGCCAAGATTGTGCAGCTGCACTCCAGCCTGGGCAACAGAGTGAGACTCTGTCTCAAAAAATAAAAACAAAAAATAAAAAGTAAATGACCTAGCTGCAGCTTTTCCTTGACCTCTCTCCTAAGGCATAAAGCTATTTCTTAAGAAACTAGCACATCACTAATTAAATTAAACATTATAAACCAGATAGAAAATACAAAATGCTGTTGAATTACTATTTACTATAATATTGGCCATTTAACTATTATAAAGAAACGACTTACCATGTGAAAAAGAATGAATGCTTTTATTACGGTGTATCCATTCAATGGAAGAGTAGGCAGCCAGTGCAAATTGTTTCGAGAGAATTTTTAGCGATCAGAAGAAATTTTCATAAAAGATGTTATATAGCAGTAGATAAAGTTGTCTACATGGTATGATCCCAATATTTTCACAAAATCTTTTAAGTAAAAACAAATAGAAAAAATAAGGACTAGAAGAAAGGACATCAAATTGCAAGTATTTTTTTCTAGATTGTGGGAAATAGCCTTTGTTATCATCTTTCCATTTATGCATGGGATTTTTTTGCAATAGACATGAATAACGTAATGAAACAAGACTGTATCATAAAAGGTATATTATGTATGGATGTATATAGATATAGCTTTAAGTGAAAGCAGCAAATGCAGTAGTGTAATCAGATAAAATTGTGTCAGCAGTGGCTCCAGTTCTAGCAAACTGAAGGAAATGGTCACGATTGAATATCACCGTGCCTGCTTCTCCACTGTGCAATCCTGGTTATACATTGGAATCAGGGCATTTTTTAACAAAAATACCTGAGACCTGGGCTGTGCCCTTAGAAATTGTGAGATTTTTCTGAATAGGGATGAGGTAATTGTATTTTGTTAAATGTCCCCCAACTGACTCTAATGGGCAGGAAGATTTAGATATTACGCAGTTAAGCAATGGTTCTTAAATTTTATTATGTAGAAGAATCACTTGGTCCTTGTTCAAAAATACAAATTATTGGACCTTCCCTCCACAAATTTTGATTCTTTCAGTTTGAGGTAAAGCCCAAGCAGATATCTGCATTTTAAACACCCAGCTTTTCTGATGCAGATGTTCCATAAGAAACACTTTACATAAACTTTTGCAATTTTGTTTTAACACATATAGGAAAGTTAAGAGAAAGTACCTTCTGAGGGCAATTGTTATCATTACTCGAAATTCACACAGCCATGAGCATATACATTTGTGTGTGTATATATATACATTTTTTTTTTAAATATTTTACTTCCAAAGTAATCTAATTCTCAGTTGCCATTTGTAGTTTACCTTTTAAATGCAAAAGTGTCACCTAGGGGTAACAATAGGTAACTG
This sequence comes from Papio anubis, assembly GCF_008728515.1. Taxonomy (NCBI): domain Eukaryota; kingdom Metazoa; phylum Chordata; class Mammalia; order Primates; family Cercopithecidae; genus Papio; species Papio anubis. Next base: position 38,409,699 of record NC_044980.1, on the reverse strand, counting down.
CAAGACGACTTCAGTTTTTGCATTACATTATTTAATTTGTACATATTTCATTTCTAAAAGTTTATTGCCCAAGTACTAGAGAGGCAAGACTGAGTCATGATTAAAAACAAGAGTTCTGACGTCCTACTGACCTTTGACCCCTTGCTTTGTCACTTACTAGTTGTGTGCTTCTCAGAGCCACCACTCTTCATGTGCAAGCAAGGGTATCAGTAGTGCTTACTCCACAGGGTTAAGGAACAGAACACAGGAAAGCGCTCAGCACAGCGTCTAGCATACACTACAAGCTCAGTAAGAGGTTGTGTTTTCTTGTACCAAAGTCTACTCTCTAAATATAATTTATATTGACCCTGAGTAATATGACTCCATTAGCAAATATTATTATTCTTGGTCACTGTGAGAATGCTGCTAGCATCGAAAATCTGAAATTAAAATTTTATCTGCAGTCACATTTATGTAAACTACTTAGCTTACTATGATTTCTAACTCTAACAAGTTCGTTCAAAACTAGGAACCCAGGAGGGGCCAAAATGGCTGACTAGAAACAGCTACGGTCAGAGTCTCCCACTGAGAACAAAAATGGCGAGTGAATCTACACCAACAACTTATCTCATTGGGACTGGGACTCACTAGGCAGTTGGCGCAACCCATGGAGAGAGAGGAAAATTGGGGTGGAGCAATGGCCCACCTGGGAGCCGCACGTGGCAAGAGGAGCTCCCACCCCAGCCAAGGGAGGTGGTGAGTGATTGTGCTACCTTGCCCAGGAAATCACGCATTTCCCACGGATCTGTGCAACCTGTTTATCGGAGAGCCCATGCCACCAGGGCCTTGGATCCCAAGCACAGAGCTGTGTAGATTCTTAGCAGCCACTCGGCTGGAGACTGCCTAAGACTACCAAGTTCCTGGGGGGAGAGGCGGCTGCCACCACTGCAGCTCCAGTCTGCTGGTGCAGGGGAGAGTTGGACGCAGGAGGAATTCCCCAGAGCGCAGCACAGTGGCTGTGGCAGATAATAGCCAGACTGCCTTTTTAGCCTGGACCCTGACCCATCCCTCCTCACTAGGTGGAGCCTCCCTGCAGGAATTTCTGCAACTCCAGCCAGGGGTTTGTGGACTGAACTCTGATTTCACTGGGATGGAGCCCCTGGGGGGAGGGGCAGCCATGTTCTCCACAGATCAGCCGACTTAGTCTTTCCCCTGCTGGCTTTGAGAAATCTGGGCGTCCAGACTACTGGGATATCCCCCAGCACAGCACACTCCCTCCACCAAGGCACAATCAGAGTGCTTTGTTAAACGGGTCTCTGATCCTGTGCCTCCTGACTGGGTGAGACCCTCCCTCAAGAGGGATCACCAGACACCATATGCGGGGATCACCAGAAACCGTATACAGAAGTGTTCCATTGGCATCAGCCTCTCTGGGAAGGAACTCCCAGAGGAAGGAGCAGGCAGCCATCTTTGCTGTTCAGCAGCCTCCACTGGTGATACCTCCAGTTGGGGAGGGACCCAGATGAATTGATTCTGGAGTGGATCCTAAGCAAATTGCACAGCCCTATGGGAGAGGGGTCTGACTACTAAAAAAAACAAACAAACAGAAAGCAACAACAGCATCAACAAAAAAAGACCCCACAAAAACCCCATCCAAAGGTCAGCAGCCTCAAAGATCAAAGCTAGATAAAGCCACAAAAATGAGAAAGAATCACTGAGAAAACGTGGAAAACTCAAAAAGCCAGAGTGCATCTTCTCTTCCAAATGGTCACAACAACTCTCCTGCAAGGGCACAGAACTGAGCAGTGGATGAGATGGATGAGCTGACAGAAGTACGCTTCAGAATATGGGTAAAAATGAACTTCATTGAACTAAAGGAGCATGATCTAATCCAGTGCAAAGAAGCTAAAAACTATGATAAAACATTACAGGAAGTGTTAATCAGAATTACCAGTTTTGAGAGGGACATAAATGACATGATAGACCTAAAAAACACAACACGAGAACTTCACAATGCAACCACAAGTATCAATAGCCAAATAGACCAAGTGGAGGAAAGAATTTCAAAGCTTGAAGACTACCTTGTTGAAACAAGACAGGCAGAGAAGATTAGCGAAACAAGAATAAAAAGGAATGAACAAAACCTCCGAGAACTGTGAGATTATGTAAAAAGATTGAACCTATGACTGATTGAGGAACTTAAAAGAGATGGGGAGAAAAGAACCAAGTTGGAAAACATATTTCAGGATATGATCCAGGAGAACTTCCCAACCTAACAAGACAGGTCAACATTCAAATTCAGGAAATCCAGAGAACCCCAGTAAGATATGCCATGAGTAGATCAACCCCAAGACACATCATCATCAGATTTTCCAAGGTCAAAATGAAGGAAAAATGTTAAGGGCAGCAGGGACAAAGGCGAGGTCACCTACGAAAGAAAGCCCATCAGTCTAACAACAGACCTATCAGTAGAAACCCCACAAGCCAGAAGATAATATACATTATCTTGGGGGATAATATACAACATTCTTAAATAAAAGAATTTCCAACCCGGAATTCCAACCAAACTAAGCAAAAGAGAAATAAAATCATTTTAGACAAGCAAATGCTGAGGGAATTCTTGACCACTGGGCCTGCTTTGCAAGAGCTCCTGAGGGAAGCACTAAATATGGAAAGGAAAAACTGTCACCAGTCACTACAAAAACACACTGAAGTACAAAGACCAATGACACTATGAAGCAGCCACATCAACAAGTCTGCAAAATAACCAGCTAGCATCATGATAATAGGATCAAATTCACACATAACAATATTAACCTTAAATGTAAATGGGCTAAATGCCCCAATTAAAAGACACAGAATGGCAAGCTGGATAAAAAGACAAGAACCATCAGTGTGCTGAATTCAAGATACTCATCTCACATGAAAGGACACACATAGGCTCAAAATAAAGGGATGGAGGAAAATTTACCAAGCAAATGGAAGTCAGAAAAAAGCAGGGGTTGCAATCCTAGTTTCTGATGAAATAGACTTTAAACCAGCAAACATCAAAAAAGACAAAGAAGAGCATTACCTAAGGGTAAATGGTTCAATTCAACAGGAAGAGCTAACTATCCTAAATATATATGCACTCAATACAGGAGAACTCAGATTCATAAAACAAGTTCTTAGAGACCCACAAAGAGACTTAGACTCTGACACAATAGTAGTGGGAGATTTTAATACCTCATTGTCAATATTACACAGATCATCAAGATGGAAAATTGAGAAGGATATTCCGGACTTGAACTCAGCTCTGGATCAAGTGGACCTGATAAGTATCTACAGAGCTCTCCACCCAAGAACAACAGAATATACATTTTTCTCAGTGCCACATGACACTTACTCTAAAATCAATCACATAATTGGAAGCAAAACACTCTTCAGCAAATGCAAAAGAACTAAAATCATAAAAAACAGTTTCTCAGACCACAGCACAATCAAATTAGAACTCAAGATTAAGAAACTTACTCAAAACCACATAACTACATGAAAATTGAACAACCTGCTCCTGAATTAATCCTGAATAAATAATGAAATTAAGGCAGAAATCAAGAAGTTCTTCAAGACCAATGGGAAAAAAGAGACAATGTACCAGAATCTCTGGGATACAGCTAAAGTGCTGTTATAAGGGAAATGTACAGCACTAAATGCCCACATTAAAAAGCTAGAACGATCTGAAATCAACACCCTAACATCACAACTAAAAGAACTAGAAAACCAAGAACAAGCAAAACCTAAAGCTAGCAGAAGGCAAGAAATAACCAAGATCAGAGCAGAACTGAGGGAGATAGAGACACAAAAATCCCTTCAAAAAATCAATGAATCCAGGAGGTGGTTTAAAAAAAAATTAATAAAATAGACAGACTGCTAGCTACACTAATAGAGAAGAAAAAACAGAAGAATCAAATAGACACAATAAAAAATGATAAAGGGTGTATCATCAATGACCCCACAGAAATACAAACAACCAAATGAGAATACTATAAACACCTTTATGCACATAAACTAGAAAATCTAGAAAAAGTGAATACATTCCTGGGCACATACACCCTCCCAAGGGTTCAGTCCCAAGACTGACCCAGGAAGAAGTTGAATCCCTGAATAGCCCAACAACAAGTTCTGAAATTGAAGCAGTAAAAAAAATAACCTACCAACCAAAAAAAAAGCCTAGGACCAGATGGATTTACAGCTGAATTCTACCAGAGGTACAAAGAGGAGCTGTACCATTTCTTCTAAAACTATTCCAAACAATTGAAAAGGAGGGACTCTTCCCTAACTTATTTTATGAGGCCAGCATCTTTCTGATACCAAATCCTGGCAGAAATACGACAGAAAAAGAAAACTTCAGACCAATAACCCTGATGAACATCAATGCAAAGATCCTCAATAAAATACTGGCAAACTGAATCTAGCAGCACATCAAAGAGCTTATCCACCATGATCAAGTTGGCTTCATCCCTGGGATGCAAGGCTGGTTCAACATAAGCAAATCAATAAATGTGATTCATCACATAAATAAAACTAAAGACAGAAACTACATGATGTTCTCAATAGATGAAGAAAAAGCTGTCGATAAAATTCAACATCCCTTCATGTTAAAAACTCTCAATAAGCTAGGTATTGATGGAACATACCTCAAAATAATAAGAGCCAGTTATGACAAACCCACAGTCAATATCATACTGAATGGGCAAAGACTGGGCTCATTCCCCTTGAAAGCCAGCACAAGGCAAGGTTGCCCTCTCTCAACATTCCTATTCAACATCGTATTGGAAGTTCTGACCAGGGCAATCAGGTAAGGAAAAAAAAATAAAGGGTATTCAAATAAAAAGAGAAGAAGTCAAGTGGTCTTTGTTTACAGATCACATGATCCTATACCTAGAAAACCCCACCATCTCAGCCCAAAAGCTTCTTAAGCTGATGAGCTACTTCAAGTCTCAGAATACAAAATCAATGTACAAAAATCACAAGCATTCCTATACATCAACAATAGACAAACAGAGAGCCAAATCATGAATGAACTCCCATTTGCAATGGTTACAAAAAGAATAAAATACCTGAAAATACAGCTAACATATGAATTGAAGGTCCTCTTCAACAAGGACTACAATCCACTACTCAAGGAAACAAAGAAGACAGAAGCAAATGGAAAAACATTCCATGCTAATGGATAGGAAGAACCAATGTCATGAAAATGGCCATACTGCCCAAAGTAATTTATAAATTCAATGCTATTCCCATTAAACTACCATTGACATTCTTACAGAATTAGAAAAGACTACTTTAAAATGCATATGATACCAAAAAAGAGCTGGTATAGCCAAGACAGGCCTAAGCAAAAAGAACAAAGCTGGAAGTATCATGCTACCTGACTTTAAACTATACTACAAGGCTACAGGAACCAAAACAGCATGGTGCTGGTACCAAAACAGACACATAGATCAATGGAGCAGAATAGAGAACCTAGAAATATGACTGCACATCTACAACCATCTAATCTTCGACAAATCTGACAAAAACAAGCAATGGGGAAAGGATTTTCTATTTAATAAATGGTGCTGGGAGAACTGGCTAGCTGTATGCAGAAAATTGAAACCGGACTCCTTCCTTACACTTCATAAAAAAGTAACTGAAGATGGATTAAAAACTTAAATGTAAAATTAAAAACTATATAATCCTTGTAAGAAAATCTAGGCAATATCATTCAGGACACAGGCACAGGTAAAGATTTCATGATGAAAACATCAAAAGCAATTGGAACAAAAGCAAAACATGACAAATGAGATCTAATTAAAGCACTTCTGCACAGCAAAAGAAACTATCATCAGAGTGAGCAGATCCACCTGCAGAATGGGAGAAAATTTTTGAAATGTATCCATCTGACAAAGATCCAATATCCAGAATCTACAAAGAACTTAAACAAATTTACAACAAAAAAATAAACAACCCAATTAAAATGTGGGCAAAGGACATGAACAGACACTTTTCAAAAGAAGACATTTATGCAGCCAACAAACATATGAAAAAAAGTTCAACATCACTGACCATTAGAGAAATGCAAATCAAAACCACAATGAAATACCATCTCATGTCAGTCAGAATAGCGATTATTAAAAAGTCAAGAAACAACAGATTATTAAAAAGTCAAGAAACAAAGTCATCATCAGATGCTGATGAGGCTGTGGAGAAATAGGAGTGCTTGTACACTGTGGGTGGGAATGTAAATTAGTTCAACCGTTGTAGAAGACAGTGTGGTGATTCCTCAAAGACCTAGAACCAAAAATACCATCTGACCCAGTAATTCTATTATATACCCAAAGGAATATAAATCATTCTATTATAAAGATACAAGCATGCATATGTTCAGTGCAGTATTATTCACAATGAAAAAGACATGGAATCAACTCAAATGCCCATCAGTGATAGACTGGATAAAAAAAAAAATGGTACATATACACTATGGAATACTATGCAGCCATAAAAAGGAACAAGATCATGTCCTTTGCAGGGACATAGATGAATCTGGAAGCTGTTATCCTCAGCAAACTAATGCAGGAACAGAAAACCAAATACCACATGTTCTCACTTATAAGTGGAAGCTGAACAATGAGAACACGTGGACATGGGGAGGGGAACAACATACACTGGGGCCTATCAGAGGGGAGACTAGGAGAGGGAGAGCATCAGAATAAATAGCTAATACATGCTGAGCTTAATACCTAGGTGATGGGTTGACAGGTGCAGCAAACCACCATGGCACACATTTACCTATGTAACAAACCTGCACCGCCTGCACATGTACCCCAGAACTTAAAGTAAAATAAAATAAGGAAAAAAAACAACAACTAGGAATCAATTGCAATTTCAAATTAGTTCAATTTGCTAAGGATTTATGGAGACTCTTCAATGATCCAAAGCCTATGAAACACATTCCAAGGCATACCAAAAATGAAGCAGTTCCCCTTTTGCGTGGATGGGCAATTGCCTCTCCTGGACCCTACCATTTTTGCTGGAGAACACAGGTGGTTTATGGACTCTTGGTACATGGACCAAGAGTGGCATCTGGGTGATTATTACTTACCTTGATCCATTTGTCATTTAATAAAAGAACTATTCTCCATGACTTTCCCAAGCCACTGTTGCCAGCTGTCTATGACTACTATGGCAGGTAGCTGCTCCCCAACACCACCCTGCATGCCAGGGTTAACAAATTTTACCGTGTCCTGTACATGAAAGGCTGCATACCATGGTTCAAAGATGACTAGTCTCAAGTCAGAGTTTATTAGTTCAGTTGCTTAGAACATGGCGTTCATGGTACTAACATCAAATGTAGGATATGACAGTATTTGCCTGAGTAAGATTCATAGATCATTTTACTCAAAAAAACAGACATCTTTCCTCTCTCTCTCTTTCCTTCCTTCCTTCCTTCCTTCCTTCCTTCCTTCCTTCCATGTGTATGTGAATATTAAATACTGTTTTATATTGGGTAAGAATGTATGCTTTGGAAGGCCAAGGTGGGCAGATCACCTGAGGTCAGTTCAAGACCAGTCTGACCAACATGGTGAAACCCCATCTCTACTAAAAATACAAAAATTAGCCAGGCATGGTGGTGGGCACCTGTAATCCCAGCTACTCAGGAGGCTGAGGCAGGAGAATCGCTTGAACCCAGGAGGCAGAGGTTGCAGTGAGCTGAGATTGTGTCATTGCACTCCAGTCTGGGTGACAAGAGTGGGACTCTGTCTCAAAAAAAAAAAAAAGTATGTAAAGCTTTTTACACACATAATACATGTAAAATGATATATTTTATTAGATGAGAATCTATATAAAGCTTTTAGCACAGTGACTGGCACATGCAATATACTTATGTGCCACTCAGCATACTAGGAGCTTTGCATATTCTCATTTAATTCTCACAACAATATTATAGAGTCGATTATACAATTATCCTCATTTTATAAGGATTATATCAGGTTTACAGAAGTTAAATAATTTACCCAAGAGCATACAGTTAGAAAGTGATAGAGCCAGGATTCAATATTCAATCTCAGTAATTCTATTTGAAATCATATATACATCTGGAATCATATGTATTATATATAAACATTATATATAATTTGAATGTATATTTTAAAAATATATAATATATATACAGTTTTACCAATGAACAACAACCAAAAGAGTATGAACTGTCACCTAAATTAATTCCCAAACTGAGAAAATAACTGAAAACATATGTTCTACCAATATTCCATCAGTAGCACAAATCTTACAGAAGTTGCCAATTCAATTCTGTGAGTTTCAAGCAATCTGTTGGTTTCAAAGTACACATCTTTTATTTGTGTTCTGGTCCTCAAAGAATAGGAGGAAAGATGCAACAGATCTAAGAGATCATTTGAGTTCACAGCAGATATTTGCATGGTTGGTGTTAATACTTATTTAGATCTGGGCAAAATCCAGAGACATCAGAGTTTGCTGCAAACATTCCTTCAATGTTATCTTTAGAAAAGCAAGTTACTCTACACAAAGGAACATCTTTTTAATGTTTTGGCCAAATGAATGTATTTGTTAAACCTTATTTATTTAACTTGTTTCTTCTTTCTATTCATTTCAGAATATTTCCTTCCTTAATTGTCTTTTCTGTGTCTGCTTATTATCTATCTTGATTATTTGCCAGATTACTTTTTAAAGTCAACTAGAATCTGTTTTCAATTTTTGTTTTAGAATGGTCAAACACAGTGTTTCCAGCATTTAGCCTGAAGTTTTCAATTAGATTGCAATGGCTCTTTAACTTGAAAATATTGTTGTTCTTACTGGCTGTATACTTAACAAGAAAAGAAAAACAATTCTCTCTTTACTTTGATAGTCTTCCACCAAACAACAAAAATCTGATCCAAAATACCAAAGTAGTATTAGTTCATTCAAACTTGTGGGAAGTAGGACACAATGGAAAATAAGTGGCACTGAGAATTTTGAGAATAAATTCATTTAGCATGTTGTTTTAAGAAACCTAACATGATCAAAGTAAACTCAAAGTTGTGATATTTTAAAATAACATTTGTTCTACCTTTAGAGTTTGATTATTACAAAAAATTATTCACTTTAACATTTGTAGTGTTTCATTCTAAAGAACTCCAGTTTCACATCTGTTTCATTTTTCATTTCTACTTGATGATTTAACAAAGTTGTAAGGAAAAAATCACTTTCTATAGGGCAAGTCTTAACAGAGCAGATTCATGGGCTCCCAACTTGACTACTTTATTTCTAATGCTGAAACTCTTCCATTTATTCTCCTCCATTTTCCACATCTTATCACTTGAACAATAAGGGGGTAATGGAACAGGTTTTGTTAGGTAAGACTTGAGCAAACAAAACTCAAACATCATCACTATGATCAAATATTCTTCAAAGAAACCCTTACATACTTAGTGAATACTTCGACTTCTATTAGCTTTCTGGATGAAAATGAATGCTCCACAAGAAGAACACATTTGCTAACATACTTAGAATACCACCAGTAGTCAGGAAGAAAATAAAGCTGTAAGATGGAAATAACAATCACAAAAACGATAGCAGCAAAAAATTACCAAGGCATATGTTGTAGGTATTCAAAATACCTGTAACTATAAAGAGATACCACATACCAATCATTCTGTTATTGATATTTCCCCCCCATGATTTCCTAGTACAGATGATACTAATTCATCTAACTCTCCATTTGGAGAATATAGAGATAAAATACCAATTATTTTGCTCTATGCCATGTATTTTTATATATAGCAAATATGTAGCATATTTATGAAAAATCTTTAATAAATACAATAGCAGCAATCATTAATGATTATGTATCAAGCATTCTGCTCGATGCTCGATGTATATTTTCTCCATTTAATTCTCATAACAACATTAAGAGATGAGCATTATGTTTTCTTCATATACAGATGAAAAGATTCAGTTGGTTTAAGTGACCTGCCTGAGGTCACACTGTCAATAAGCAGCTATTGATTGGCTGTTTTACTCTTGCTGGTCACTTCTAACTTACTACCCCTGAGGCACATCTCTCAGCTTAGCAGGGAAAATGGAGCCCACTTCCCTTTATGCTTATTTCAGAATATCAAAGAATGGCCAAACTAGCAGCCTGGAAGAAGACCCAAGTAATTAACTAGAATCAATAGTAGAATTTAAGCTAGTAAAGTCACAGAACAACTACAAATATTTGTACACAGGCAATTAGAAATATAATTACGAATTTGGACAAAGACTTACCTCTTACAGTCTGTACGGAATTGATCTCACCATCCAAAATACACCAAACCTGATAGTAGAATCATTAGCTAACATAAAATAATTAAAGCAAAGTCTATAACTGAGGAAAAACTGGAAACTGGCATGCTTTGTTGGTTAGCAGCCAAAATGATTTATTAATTGAAAATAAATAAACGTAGACATCATTCTTGTCATGCAGATATATATGGTCACAACTACCTTGCCTCTTGCCTACACAAAGGTTTTGTCATTAACATTCCTTCTAAGCATTGAGTATTTTGCTAGCAAATTTTGCTTCCTTCTCAGAGTAAGCCCTCTGGTCCCACATCAGGACAGCACTCTGTAAAATGTGGACCTGAAAGTAATAGTCCTGGTATATCATATTCTAAAGATGATTCTGAGTGGTAAAAATCATTCCACCTCAAATACAGCCAAGAGTTCACCACCACAAATTTAATGGTATATCTTTTTTCCATCTTTCCCATCTTCTACTAACTGCAACCCTTCCACAACTGTTTTTGCTGAACACAGTAGACTATATCTAACAATACAAATTTTCCCAAAGCTCATAGGCTTACCTGTACTGTGGTAGCAGTTTGGACTCACAATTCTGAATCTCTGTAAAAAGAGTAAACTAGATGTATGTCAAAACAAAAAATGCAAACTGAAATAACCTGTATTAACATGATTTAGTTCTTTCATGAAAATTTTACCCAGGAAAGATAAAGACTATAAACCACTAAATATTGTTTGCTTCAAGATATTCATGCAAATCAATTTATCTGAGACAGCAGTTTGATTACTTGGACAAAGAGCTCACCTGTCAAATAATATTTAATCAATTCTTCCCATAAGATACTCACCTTACTCCATCCACCAATACTAAACTACGATATCACAAATTTTCCCCAATCTCTATCCTCCTTCCATCATGAAATACCTTAGACCCCAACGTCCTGTGAACATGTACTCCCCCTTGGGAGGTACAGCTGATACCCTGGCAAGGTGGTGTTCTATCTCACTGCAGTGAGTTCTAATAAATATATTTGGCTTTCCTTTATTAAATGGCTATTTTGTGATATTTGAGGTAGTTCAACAAAAGAGAATGTCAATATGACACAAAGATCTGGAATCTTTCAAGTTTAATCATTCAGAATTCAAGCTATTTTTAGTTTAACCCATTTTAAAAGCATCTTTGCTTTTCGAGGCTTAAGGAAACAGAATTACGTAGGTCCACCACAAACAATGAATATGGAAATTTTATAGAGAGATTTTCAAGATTATTAACATAGTCTCATAGATTGTGAGTGTAGGTTAAGAAACACTTTTCAGTGGTTGATTTTTTAAAGTAGTGTCAGCAGTTTTTAAAAGTGCACAAAAGAGTGAAGAAGATAGAATTTCCATTTTTTTTCAATTTGTGTGTGCATTTCTCAAAAATTAAATCCAGACTTGTTTCCTAAGCAACATTTTGGAAAAGTTTTTTTTTTTTTAAATAGGCCAATGACTAGTTATTTGTTCACTTAAACAAATAAGAATTTTAGACAAAGTAACACCCTTTATCCCATAATTTTAAAAAATCATTTTATAACTTAAAAAAAGAAGAAAACAGTGAACTTAAATTCATAAAAGTAAAAAGCTAAAATAATTAAGCTATAGGGCTCCAAATGAATGTTTGTGAAGAGTTTCCATTTTTATTATCTCTATTTTCATGAAGTATTGGCAGCATTATCATTTAAGAAGAAACCTTTGACCCAGCTGTAAATAAAAATTTTTGTCTTAATAATTGTCTGTTCGAACACATGATATAAATACTCTTTTACTGCAAATATGCTAACATCTATGCTAACGATACATATTTTCTGTGTTAACTAACACTGTATTGCTAAATTACTTGATTAAATACCTGCCAATATCAGTTCCTTTTTCATTCTTACTAGGAAGTTTCATGCTGGCGATCTAACCTGGCTTCATAGACAAGTAGTTTAGCCTTTTGCAAAAGTAGGAAGAACTGTGGTCATGAAAATATTTCTATTTTCCCTAGGGTAAGGAACTATAAAATCCTACCTTATTGGATCAGACAGGAAAGAAGGAAAAGCCTGAAGAAAAATAAAAGCACAAATTAAGATGTTGATAACTTAATCTATCCTATAACCTTCCTGTAGAACGCGAGTAGGTAATCGAATTCTTCAGTTATTCACTTTTTAGACAGAAGAGGAAACACATAGGCTAATTAAAAATAAGAAATAATAGGTGTAAGGAAATCTTAGCCTTATAGTAACTGGTTTTTGTGCTCCCAAAACACATGTTTTATCATTAGAACCTATGAAACTATCACGTGAAGAACACTGAGATGCCAATTCGAAAGACTAGTCAATGAAATGTTCAGCAGCGGTAGGAGGTAATTAGTAACCCTGTTGTGGAGGTTACTGAAAAGAATGATTTAAATTTTTCTATTTCTTTTCCATTAAATAGGTATGTGGAGAAAAGTAAGAATGTAAATAATTCCAAGTTAAAAAAATCGAATTAGATTTGGTTTTATGAAATCTGTAAGGAGTTCTATTTTGATATAGAATTTTGGATATAATGGCTAAGGTTGCCATACAGGATGGCATTGTGAAGGAATGATGAGACACGGTGACTAGAGGGACTGTTTCTGGTATGGATGGTAAGCCTGGTGAGGCAAGGCTGTGGGTCTTAGTTATATTCACATACTTGGGGCTCAACTCAGCATCTGCCACATATTAGTTACTCATTTTTTAATCTATGAGGGAGTAATCTTGGGGCAGTTAAAGGGACCTAGCTGTCCCCAGTTACAGATGTCAACACTACACAATTGTTTTACTTAATAACTCAACTTAGAGTTGTAACTGGGAATTTATACAGCAAATCTCTTATTTCTTTCATAGCAAAGCTATAACGGCTAAGGAATCAGGTGGCCCAATTCAAATTCTTTCAAAAGTGCTGCTTCACTGTGTGGGTAGGTTTCCTGGTCTTCCTTGGAGCAGCTCTCCTTGCTATGAAATGGAGGTAATAGGAGTGTCTGCTCCTATGTTGTTGTGGGGATTAAATGAGATCATCCACACAGTGGTTGGTGTGCTTGCCTGTCCACAGACAGCATTCAATAAATATCAGTGATCATTATTACTCATATCCTAAAATAAAGTCGTAACGAAATGGGAGAGTTCCCTTATCCCTCTCACTGGATGTTCAACAGGAGTGTGGTTTGCTCCTTCAGTAGCCCCACTGCTCAAACCCCAAGGGGGAGCATGCAGACAGGCAGGTACAGAGGCCCTGTGGAGTGTTTTTTGGGCTCTGGCCCCATGGCAGTGTCTAGGGGTGGATGTGTATGACTCTCAAAGCCCAAGTTAGTGTGTGTTAACAGGGCGCCCTTTCAGCTTTGCCATCTGCAGATGACTTGTGTTAATCAGCTCAATTAGACCCTCTTCCTTATTGCAAAGGCAGAGGGCCGGTGTGACAGCTTTCTGTATCCCGAGTTCTTGCCCAGTGTACCAGAAAAATCAGATCACACGTGAGCTTGGAGGATAGTGCAAGGTTTTACTGAGTAATGGAGGTGAGTCTCAGCCAGATGGATGGGGAGCCAGAAGTGGGAATGGAGTGGAAAGGTGGTCTTCCCCTGGAGTTGGACCACCCAGTGGCCAGACTCTCCTCTGACCACCCCCAGTCAAACTCTCCTTGATGTCTGGGTTGTTTCACTGTCACTGGTCTGCCAGTGTCTGTGGGTGTCTGTGGGTGTGTTCCTCTGCTCCTCTTGACATTCAGCTGCTTGTGTCTGTGCCCACTAAGGTCTCAGGCTTATATGGGCACAGGACGGGGGCATGGTGGACCAGAGTGGTGTTGGAAAATGGAACATTTGGACATGAAAACAGGAGTGCCTGCTCTCACTGAGGTCCGTGAGCACAGGCCCGAGGGTGGAGCCCTCACCAGAAACCCTGCCCTCGTCTACCCAGAAGTTCCCTGTCCCCCTTCTGTATCAATAAGGCCTTTCAATCGGTAACTGTATTAATTTCTTGTGGCTGCTGTAACTTGTTATCATAGACCCAGGAATTCAATGTAGGAAGAAAATAGAGTGTTTCCAGTTGGCTCTGTCTGTTTATCAGTAAAGCAAAAACATTCTTTGAAAACTCTCAGGAGACTTTCTTTTTTGTTCTATTGGCCAGAAGTATTAGGTTAGTGCAAAAGTAATGGCAGTTTTTGCCATTAAAAGTAGTTTTGCCATTACTTTTAATGGCAACACAATGCCATTACTTTTGCACCAACCTAATATGTCCTCCATCACGAGATGCTAGGGAAGCTTGAAAAGCAATTTATAGCTTTTTCAGCATGGAGATCAGAAGACATTCAGATAGGAGATTAGGAATAACTGTCATATAAACCAACCAGCAGTCTACAGATACCTGGTCTGTAAGAATGTTGAGAGGATGGTGATTTGGGCGGAGCAGGAAAGAGAAGAAGAGAAGTAGAACTCTTATTGGGCACCTACTATGTGTGAGGCAGTGAGACTGCTAGTTCCATACATCTCATTTCATTTTTCCCAGTAGCCCTTTGAGGTTACTATCAGCTTTTCCATTTTTGCAGAGAAGAAAACTGAGGTTCAGAAAATTTTGAAATCACATTCTAGTACAAAGAGCTACTGAATGATGTAGACAGGAATAAAACTTAAATGTGTCAAAATCCTGGCACTATGCTCTTTCTAGTATTCCATAATGATTGTTATTAGACCTAGGAGATCATTTCTAGTTGACTTTTTCCCCTAGCAGCCACTCTTCCTCAGATGATATTTTATTCTAACAGTGTTCACCAAAACTGAGAGCACTTCACCAAAATCATAAATCGCTCCAGGGCTGTGGCTATGGGAGTAGCTGAAATGCCTTAGTTTCATCACAAACGTCATGAGATGCAGGGCCTGGTTAACAAAATGCAACATGCAGTTAAAACGGGACATGAAGCTTTGCCCCTGCCATAGTGAGCGGGTTTCCTGGACTTCTTATAGCAAATGTTACCCTTTCACTAAGAATTGTTGGTTAAATTATATTTGTCAGTGACAAGCACTAGCAGGAATGCCGCTCAATTATTTGCAACTGACATCAGGAATTAAATCAGCTTTATGTCTTCAGATCTGCCCTTTCAGGTGAGTTTCCATATATTGCTGAGAGATTTTTTACAGAGAAGAAATTCCATTGGTGGAAGTTGGCTTATCACTGAAAGAAGAAAAATCTTTTATCAAAAGTTTTCACAAACATAAGAAAATTTAACTAAGAAGAAACAATGTAGTTCAAAAGTCTGCCCCAGAACTAAAATAATTTTTTATAGTCTGAATTGTATCTTCTTAAACCTCATCTCCTTCGCCTTGAATTAATCTAGTGCTTTATATCCTTGTTGGATTTATATAATTTAAACTCATCAGTTTACTTGTGTTTTATGAAAGCAATGGAGAAAATTAAAAATTCAGCCTACTCAACAAAACATATTGTGCAAGACAAAACACATTTGAGATTTATGTTTCGCTCTGATAAAATGTAAGGTTGTAGTAACACAAGTTAACCAATATCAAGATCTCAAATTCTTTCTTTTATTTGTTTTTATTATTTATTTATTTTGAGATGGAGTCTCGCTCTGTCATCTAGGCTGGAGTGCAGTGGCGCGATCTCGGCTCACTACAAGCTCTGCCTCCCGGGTTCACACCATTCTCCTGCCTCAGCCTCCGGAGTAGCTGGGACTACAGGCGCCCGTCACCACGCCCGGCTAATTTTTTTGTATTTTTAATAGAGACGGGGTTTCACCGTGTTAGCCAGGATCGTCTCAATCTCCTGACCTCATGATCCGCCCACCTTGGCCTCCCAAAGTGCTGGGATTACAGGCGTGAGCCACCGCGCCCGGCCAAAGATCTCAAATTCTTAAAAATAATCCATTCACCTGCAGTGAAAGAATGTTCTGCACAGCAAAAATACAAAATAGGATTTTATCATTTGTATATGCTTAGGATAATAAGAATTACTGAATTTATTCATCCATGAAAATCAGCACTGATCCATTTACCTGTGGCTCTGAAGCCTGGTAAAGCGGTAATGAGGACACCAACCCCTAAGTTAGATTCAGCTCCTTCAAAATGGAGAAAAAAATAAATCTTTGAAGTATAAAAATTGCTTTTAAAAAATAAAAAGGAAGAGAACTATTTTCAGCCTGTTTAGAACAGAGATTGGATTTGAACCCACTTTGTACATCACTCATATCCAATGAACTTGGCTCACAACACCCCCATGCTGACACTTGACCACTTACTTTGATTTCTAGCCAGCAAGAGTAGCCCCAGAGACAGGTATCAAACTCCAGCAGAGCCACCCCCTTAGACCTCGTGTGTGGCAGCAACTGCCAGGATGAGAAAGTTCAACCTGTGCTCTGGCCTTACAGGATCCGTTTAGGCTCTGGATCCCCTCAAGGCTGCCTGGCAAGCAGAACGCAACCTGAAACTGCAAGAGAGCCATTCCCTTAGCCAGTGAACTTGGAGTCATGTACGACCTGAGATGAGGAAAAATCCAGCAGATAAGTGTTTTCACCTCTTTTCTTCCTCTATAGACAATTCTGATGCATAAGAGTTCTGTACAACTTTCCTAACAATGTTCTGCAAGATAAGCAACCAGCCATATATATTGGAAAGCTATGGCCAGTTCTGGAATGTATCTGCTGTCTTTGACTCTACATTTCCTGAGACTGCATCCCCATCCTCATGAAAGCACTAGCTTGTAAGTTCTTGCCATGCTTCATTTCCTGAGGAATCCATGTTAATGCAAAGAAATAATAATCATATTTGCTCCCAGTAATCGTTTATGGGGTGGGAGGCAGCGCTTTAACGATAGGCATTCGTGAAGTCTAAACAGCATGGGAATGCGTCTGGAAGAACCCATGGACTCTGAGGAGGTCTAAGTCTGAGCCAGTGTGAAGTAAATTGGCTAACCCCCATCCTATGAAAATGTAGGTGCAAATGAGAATCACATTTTGCCATGCCCTATTAAGATAGACCAGAGAAAGAAAGGACAAGTGTTCTCCTGGGAGGTTGTGCTACATTTAAGCGCTCAAGTAACTCTGAACAGGTGCATTTTATTAGAAATAAGAACAGACCATGCTTTCAGAACAAATCAGGGGAAGGAAGGAAGAAGCAGGACAAATGTGAAGAAGAACTTCCTTACAAATCTTGAGGTCTGGGCACTCTAACATGAGTTCTGACAGGTATTGCGAGGAGTTCAGACTTCAATAGACATAAATATTTTGGAGAATCTGCCTGAGGAACAAAGGAAATTTCCACAAAATTGCAGCATCCCTCGTTTCAGTCACCCTTTACTAGTCCTGACTCCGTACAAATTAAAAGTGCATTAAAAAGCTTTTGTCAGTGGTCACCAAAATTATGATTTCAATATTAAGTCAGCTACCTGAGTTGTGTCAGGTTAGGCATGTCATTCAGTCATTTTGAGTCTCGATGTCTTCTGTGGACTAAAGTAAAAAATTGTTAACAGAATCCAAGGAGGTAATGTGAGAAACCTTTTTAAATTGCTGCCTCAGTTAGAATGTTTCTGGCTACAAGGTACAAAGAATCCAAAATTATGAAGGCATTTATTATCATCACCAGAGGTCCAGAAGTAATTTCCAGCATTGGTGAATTCGGTAGCTAAGCAGTATCATCAGTATGCGTTAGCTTTCCACAGTTATTTTGGATTCCCCTTGAGTTTGCCACAGCTATAAACACGATGTCTTCACACAATTGTATTGAAAAGTAGTTTGGGGAAGGGGCTTCTTCTATGTTTTCCTCTTTACAGCAAAGGAAGAAAAATATCCCAAAGGTCCAACAAACCTCCCCTCAGATCTCATTGGCCAGAACTGGCTTACAGTACATGCCCCACTCCAAACCAACCATAGGTGAGGGGATAGGATTGCCCAAACTGGTTTAAAGCACTTATCCCTTGGTCTAAGGGAGGACCTCTCTCTCTCCCTATAGTCCCTTGTCACCAAGCACAATCAGGGTTCTGTTGGCACTGAAATGTAGAATGGCTGTTGACTAGGAAACCAAAGTGACTGCCAAAATTTAAAAGTGTTAAACAGATAGTATTTTTTTTAACACACTGTATAAAAAGATTTAGCGGGTTTAAAAAAAAAATGAATACTTTGGGAGGCTGAGGCGGGCAGATCACAAGGTCGGGATTTCGAAACCAGGCTGGCCAACATGGTGAAACCCCATCTCTAATAAAAATACAAAAATTAGCCGGGAATGGTGGTGGGTGCCTGTAGTCCCAGCTAGTTGGGAGGCTGAGGCAGAAGAATAGCTTAAACCCAGGAGGTGGAGGTTGCAGTGAGCTGAGATCACGCCACTGCACTCCATCATGGGTGACAGAGTGAGACTCCGTCTAAACAAACAAAAAGAATAAGAACAACATTTTGTCCTTAAGGATCTTAAAATCCAACCCAAGGAAACCACAAAGCAAACAAGCTTCACTGAAAGAAGGAAGATTTATTCTGAAAATATGTTCCCTGTGAGTTTGACTTCCTATGATTTCCAAAGCAATGATCAGGGTAATAGTTGTACAATGTGATTACCATCCAATCAATCAGTTTCGTAAAAATATAAAAAGGAGCAAACAAGTGGCATGTCCTCCCTAATAGAAATAAGCTCCAGTTTACACAATTATATTCCTGACTGTTAAAGATTTAAGAAAAAGTTGATTTCAGCTCTTCCTCTGTAACTGGGTTGTGATTTGCATGAAAATTTGCATCGTGCAGCTCTCAGAATTGACAGCCCTTCTAACATGTCCGTGGGGATACGCAAAGGTCGGAGTTAATTTCATCTTTCACTTGATGAAACTATTGACAGATATGGTACAGGCTTTCAAAGAATTAGAGACAGGTGTTTAGGAACTTACACCTTTAACTGTGCAATAAAGAATAGATACAATTTCCTTGGGGATTCCCCTTGCCTTCTTCCTGTTTTTTCTCCTCTTTCCTCTGTGTTTGAAGACTTTGTCTTGCCATGAGTTTTTAATGAAACCCATATGTTTATCATATTTCATGGCAGACTCGGTTGTTTGCTTCTCAAAGTCATGTTATTTTTTCCCTAGACAGATTCAATTGGCAGCCTTTGCAGATTCCTTTGCACACAAATGACACCACGACACCAAAGCTCTAGGAGCAAGCAGCAAATTCTACACCTTGGTAATTCTGCCAACAAGATACAGCATCGCAAGCTAATTTTTCTTTTCCTTAAGGAAAAAAAGCAGAAAGGAGACAATGAAAAGCTCTCTACAAACTTTGACAAGAAAACATACTCACATATCATAAGAGAGCAATAGGCTTTAGAGCTTTCCATGATTTTTAATGCTTGGTTGACTCTACGACAGCCCCCTCAGACTTATCACTTGCCACAATGTCAGAAGACATTGGCTGCTGAGAACAGATGTAATTAGCATGACTAACTCTCATAGTCCCAAAGCTTCAGACATCAGCAACAGAGAGGAGCCAAGCAGACACAGGATGAATAAAAAATAATGAGAAACAGGTTGCAAAATATGCTTTAAAATTATATGTCTAATTTTTCTTACATCCACAAAACTTCTGTTAAATGAAGTTATGCCATTTCATTAAATTATCTACATGCTATTTAAGAAAAGAAAACAACTTTAGTATAATTTCAAACGTCTCCTTCACTCAGACCATGCTCAAGGCCCTCTATTGCATAAAGATTTCCCGGTTCCAGGCAGGGCACAGTGGCTCACGCCTGTAATCCCAGCACTTTGGGAGGCCAAGGCAGGCAGATCACAAGGTCAAGTGATCAAGACCTTCCTGGCCAACACAGTGAAGCCCCGTCTCTACTAAAAATACAAAAATTAGCTGGGCGTGGTGGAGCGCACCTGTAGTCCCAGCTACTCGGGAGGCTGAGGCAGGAGAATTGCTTGAACCCGGGAGGCGGAGGTTGCAGGGAGCCGAGATTGCGCCACTGCACTCCAGCCTGGCGACAGAGTAAGACTCCGTTTAAAAAAAAAAAAAAAAGATTTCCCTATTCCTGCTGTCTAGTCAAACTACTAGAAGGGAATGATTTCTTCCCTTCCCTTGACTGTCAAACTTTTAAAAAGAGATTTCAGACTTTCTTACAGCCTCTCCACTTCTTTCTCATGATAATCTGCTTTCTACCCCATTAAATTTCTTTTTTTTTTTTTTTTTTTTTTTTGAGACAGAGTCTCGCTCTGTCGCCCAGGGTGGATTGCAGTGGCGCGATCTCGGCTCACTGCAAGCTCCGCCTCCCGGGTTCACGCCATTCTCCTGCCTCAGCCTCCCGAGTAGCTGGGACTACAGGCGCCCACAACCGCGCCCGGCTAATTTTTTGTATTTTTAGTAGAGACGGGGTTTCACCGTGGTCTGAATCTCCTGACCTTGTGATCCGCCCGCCTCGGCCTCCCAAAGTGCTGGGATTACAGGCGTGAGCCACCGCGCATTAAATTTCTTAAAGTCCAATGGCCTCTGTTCTAATCATCTTCTCAAACTTAATGAAATATTCCTTACTCTTGTTCCACGTATCCTTCTTAGCAGCCTTCTAAGACACTACAGCCACCTGAGAATTTTGTTAAACTTAACCATATCATTGGTTTCTCCTAAATGCAAGCATTATCTAGACGTTTCTTAGGACTTTGGCCTTTATCTCTCTGTGACTTTCTTATCTACTCCTAAGGCCACAAATATCCACTTTGTGTTTATGTCTGTCTTAAATTTTACTTCTTAATCTAAACAGGAGACCCAGTTTTCAACTGCTCAGTTAAATCTGTGTAGATGCACAAGGGCACCTGAAAATACTCCCTTTGGTCCGAGCCCAGTCTTTCTCCCATTGTACTCTAGTTAGCTTTCCCCTAATCCAGATTAAAACACTAGAGTTATCTTTGGCTATTCGTTCTTTTGAATGTCTGACATCCAATCAGTTGCTCAGTTCTTTCCCTTCTGGGTCTACAGTTATTTTCCTCATCTAAGCCATAGTTTTCCCATTACCTCTCTTCAAGATCTTCCCCTTGCCTTCTTCCTGTTTTCTAACAAACATTCTTCTCTTTTACATCCTTTCACTTGTTCTTTCCCTCTCAGAGTTATTTTCTAATGAACAGTTTTGACCAAGTCATCCCTTACTCAAAGCCATCTATCTCTACAGAATAAAGATATGTCTACAACACTATCCCTTTAGTTAACAATACTGTGTAGTCTGTAAAATTTGTTAAAAGGATAAAACTCATGTTAAGTGTTCTCACTACAATTGAAAATATAGATTAGTATTTCTATCTTGGCGTTTAAGGGAGGTCATAATTAGGTCCTTAGCAGGCTATATAGCTTTAAAAACATTAGGTGTAGAATTATTTTAGCAACCAAAAAGGGCTCACCACAGAGGAGAAAAATCAAAAGAAATAAAATAAAAATAAAACAAAATAAAAAAGGATAGGTTGTTTTCATTTGCCCTTTTTTTCCAGTTTGACAAAACTTAACTTTTTAACAATGATTGTATTGCCATCTGCTGGAATGATTGAGAACTGCATTTTAAGTCTTTTTTTTTTAAGTGGGAAGTTTTTTCTTTCAATTTTTCAAAAACTCTCTCTAAATATGGCTTTTAATGTTAAATCTAATAAGATATTTTAGAGCTTCATGTACGAATGATCTTTGATTTTAAAGCACACAAAATTACAATTAACAAATTGATATAGCCTTTGCTGATAAGACACTGTGGTTGCTTCATCTCTTGTTACTAACATCATTTATTTCATTGAGCCCAAGAATAAAACAATTCGTGTGATGGGGAAGTAAAGTGTGCTATATAATGTCAGGTGACATTCAGTGACATCACATTTTTAACACTAATTAACAATTCAAATTCTTCCCATCTCATCAGACTCAAAGCTAGAATTACTTTTTCCAATAAGTTCTTCCCCAAACCAAGTCTCACCCTCCCTGAATTTATGGATTTTTTGCATATACCCTTCGCCTGAGACTAGTCATAGTGCATTATATTAGCATGTAACATTTTCTGTGTCGCCTCTCAATATATAATAGTGGTTAAGAATCTGGTCTCTAATGCCTCTTTCAAAATATACATTTTCCACTTACTAGCTGTTAATTAAATTTTTTGTAATCATTTTCCTTATCTGTCAAAGAGAGATAACACTATTTCCTTCACAGTTATTGGTAAGACTAAATTAGCAAAAACTGTAAAATCCTCAAAGCAGTACCTACTATGCAGTAAGCACGTAATAATTACTAGCTAATATCACTGACCTGAGCAGATTGTTAAAATTGTGTAACTCATACAACAGGTAGCAGTGAGTCCCACAGAGGCTTACAACAGTATTATTAAAGACTTTTTGTTAGCTATTTTTAAATTAATTAGATTGTTTATGTATAATTTGCATGCATTAAAATGTATTATTTTTAAAGGTACAATTTTATAAGTTTGACAACTGTATACAGTTGGTTAACCATAGTCACAATCAGAATAAACATTTCTATCACCCTAATGTGTTGTGTACCCGTTTTCATACATCCCTCGTCCCCGCTGCCAAACCCTAGGAACCTCTAACTCCTAAAGACAACTGATCAACTTTTAGTCACTATAGGTTTTCATTTTAGAATTTTATATAAATGAAACCATACCATTATGTAGTCTTCTGTGTCTGGATTCTGTTACTTAGCATAATAATTTTGAGATCCATCCATATTATTCTGTATAGCAGCAGTTCATTCGTTTTTATTGTGGATTAGTATTTCATGGATACTTGACTTGCTTCTAGGTTTTGGCTACTGGGAATAAAGCTGCTGTAAGTATGCATACAAGGCTTTGTGCCGACACATGTTTTCATTTCCCTTGGATAAATACCTAGAAAAAGGGTTGCTAGGATAAATAGCCAGAGAGTTGCTAGGTTGAATGGTTAAGTGAATGTTTATCATTACAAACTCCCAAACTGATTGTATTATTTTGTATTCCCACCAACAAAGATGAGCTCCAATGGCCCCACCTTCTCGCAAATATTTGGTCTGTTCAACTCTGTTGCTTTTAATCACTCTAATGACTAATATGTTGAATATTTTTTCACTTGTATATTTGCTATTCTTACATCTTCCCTGCCATTCACACAGCTTTTGTTTATTTTGTAATTGAGTTATTTTCTTACTATTGAGTTTTCGAGTATAAATCCTTTATCAGACATGCGTTTTGCAAAAGTTTTCCTCCAGTCAATGGCTTTCCCGTTTGTTTTCATGTTTCTTTAAGAGCAAATTTTTAATTTTGATGAAGTCAAATTTATCATTTTTTTCTTTTGTGTCCTATTTCAGAAGTATTTTTGTAATCCAAGATCACAAATATTTGTGTCTATCTTTTCTGATAGGATATTTTTAGCTTTAGATTTTATGTTTCGGACTATGATTTATCTTGAGTTAATTTAGATGTATGGTGTGAGATAAGGCTTGAGATTCAAAAATTTCACACAAAAATATCCAACTGATGCAGCAGTTTTTGTTGAAAAAACTCTCCTTTCCCCATAGTATTATTTTGACATTTATGTCAAAAGTCATTGAACACATATGTGAAGTCTGAATTCTGAACTCTATTTTTGTCCCATTGCCCTATAAGTCTTTTCTTAAACAGTTTAGATTACCATAGTTGTATAGTCCTAGGATTAAGCACTGTATGTCCTACAACTGTGTTTTGGGTTTTTTCAAGATTTTATGTTCATGTAAATTTCAGAGTTATCATATCAATTTCTATAAAAAATGCTCCTGGAATTTTTATTGAGGTTGCATTAAATCTATGTACCAATTTTAGGAAAATGTAAAGCTCAACAATATTCCATGTTCTTATTCATTAAATGATATTTCTACACATTTACTTAAGCTTTCTTTAGTTTCTCTCAGCAATGCCTTGTAGTTTTTGTTTTCCGTGTCTGCTTTTTTGGGGGGTTTTTTTGTTGTTTTGTTTTGAGACAGAGTCTCGCTCTGTCGCCAGGCTGGAGTGAAATGGCACTATCTTGGCTCGCTGCAACCTCCACCGCCTGGGTTCAAGCAATTTGCCTGCCTCAGCCTCCTGAGTAGCTAGGACTACAGGAGCATGCCACCACACCCAGCTAATTTTTGTATTTTTGGTAGAGACGGGGTTTCACCATGTTGGCCAGATGGTTTCAATCTCTTGACCTGGTAATTCGCCCACCTCGGCCTCCAAAGTGCTGGGATTACAGGCGTGAGCCACCACGCCCAGTCCATGTCTGGTATGTCTTTTATTAAATTTATTCCATAGTATCTCTTGTTCTTTGATGCTATAATGAATGGTATTTCTATTTCTATTTTCAATTGTTTATTGCAAATATGTAAAACTACAACTAATTTTATATATTGACTTTGTAACTTGCAACATTGCTGAATGTGCCTATTAGTTGTATATTAGTTTTTGTAGATTCCTTAGAGTTTTCTATGCACCCGAGCATGTTGTCTGCAAACAGTTTTCTTTCCTTCCAATATCTATGTCTTTCATTTCTTTTTCTTGCTCTATGTAGTGTTAGCTACCCCAATATGACATTTAATGGATATAGTGATAAGGCCATTCTTACCTTTTTCCCAATGTTAGGTAGAAAATACTAAATCACTCAATACTATGTATATTAACTATATGATTTTCATATGTAGCCTTTTAATAATCTGATGACATTTCATTTTATTCCTAGTTTGTTAGAGTTTTTATCATAAGGTAAGTTGAATTTTGCCAAATGCTTTTTCTATATCAATCATATTGTTTGGTATTTTGTGTAAGTCAATCTAGGGAGTTACACTGATTCATTTTCAAATGTTAAGCCAACATTGTACTATTGTCATGAGCCTCATTTGGTAATGAAGCATTACTTTTTATCATTCACTGGATTCAATTTGCTAAAATGTTCTTGAGCAATTTTGACTATCTCTTTATGAGGGATATTATTCTGGAATTTTCTTTCCTAGAAATGTGTTGCTTGATAAAATGAGTTGTGAAATGTTTCCTCTTCCGAATTTTCTTAAAGAGTTAATGTAGAATTTCATAATTTTCTTCCATAAATATTTGGTAGAATTCATGAGTGAAGCTATCTGGAAGTTTCCTATATAAGAAGATAGAATATAAATTCAATTTCTCTAAATAAGTTATCTTTTATTCTTTAGTGTGCTTTGGTAGTTGCTGTTCTTTAAAAAAAAATGATTCATTTTACCTAAGTTGTTGAATTAATTGGCATAAAGTATTTTAAGACATTTTTCTTATCCTCTTAATGTCTATAGAACATGTGGTAATGTTTATTTTTTCATTACTAATATTGATTATTTATTCCTCTCCTCTCTTTTTTAATTGGCCAATTTAGCTAGAAGTTTCTACATTTTATTGACTTTTCAAAGAATAATTTTTGGTTTATTACCTTTCTCTATTATTTGCTTATTTTGTCTTTAACTGATTTTCTCTTTATTACTGAAGGATATTTTCACTGAACACAAAATTCTGGTGTGACAGGTATTTTAGCACCTTTAAAATGTGCTAATTACTTCTGACTTCCACAGGTTCTGATGAAAAATCCACAATTATTTGAATTATTGTTTCTCTATGGGTAATGTGCCATGTTTTTTCCTGATTGCTTTTTTTTTTTTTTTTTTTTGGTCTCTCTCTGTTGCCCAGACTCACTGCAAGCTCCGCCTCATGCCATTCTCCTGCCTCAGCCTGCCAAGTAGCTGGGACTACAGGTGCCCGCCACCACATCCGGCTAATTTTTTGTATTTTTAGTAGAAACAGCGTTTCACCATGTTAGCCAGGATGGTCTTGATCTGACCTCGTGGTCTGCCTGCCTCACCCTCCCAAAGTGCTGGGATTACAGGCGTGAGCCACCACGCCCAGCCTCCTGGTTGCTTACAAGAGGTTACCTGTCTTTAATTTTCAGCAGTTTTATTATTATGACTCTGGGACTAGATTTCTTCAGACTTATTTTGTTTGCAGTTCACTTAGCTTCTTAAATCTTTAGGTTTATGTCTTTCATTGTATTTGAGAAGTTTTCAGCCATTATTTTTTCAAATATTTTTTCAGCACCATATTATGTCTCCTCCTCTTCTGTAACTCCAATTACATGTATGTTACAGCTTTTCTGCACTATCACTATCCCAAGACTTTGTTCTTTCTTTCCTCAAACATTTTTCTTTCTGTTGTTCAGACTGGATAATTTATACTGTTCTATATTCAAGTTTGCTCTTTCTTCTATGATCTCTATTCTACTTTTGAGTCTATTCAGTGAGCTGTTGGGTTTTCTTTTAAATTTTAGATGCTATATTTCACAGTTCTAAAACTTTCATTTGGTTCTTATTTATGTTATTTCTTGCCTGATACTTTCTATTTTAATATTTGTTTCAAGAGTGCCCACAATTACTCATTTGAGAATTTTTGTAATAGCTGCTTTAAAGTCTTTGTCAGATAATTCCGAGCAAGGGAAGGAAAAAAGTTTTAATTTAGAATGGAGTTTAGAATTTTGACTCTTACATGATACTGACATTTTAACTGATGTATAAAATTATTCAGATTTTGTTTAAAAGTGACTAGAGAATACTGTTTTTATCTGAGAATGACCAATATTAGACCTGCCTTAGACTTCATTTGGAGGCAGAGGAATGAATAGTGTTTTCTTACTGTACCCTATAGGTTTCTGATAATTTTACATATCAATTACACATATGTGATTTATCACTCATCTTTCTCCCTGACATATTTTATTCTTCCTTAATGTAAAATCAAACGCTGATTTAATTTTTGTTGAAGTTTCACAGTAACATTTTCAAAGAATGTGTATGGGTAGTTTACTTATTAGATCCTTATAGGTCTCGAAATGTCACATCTTCACCCCAATTCATAAACAACATCCTGAGAACAGGATTCTAGAATCACAGCTCTTTTTACTCAAAAGTCCATAATGTCACTTCATTGTCTTCTATGTTACTGAAGACAACGAAGATACTGCAGATAAAAAAGATCGATAGTGTCAATATTTTCTTTGTAGCTTGTTTTCTCTGTCTGGAAGCTTAATAAGAAGTGCTCCTGATCATACAGGTCTGTTAAGTACCCTAGAATGTGGCCAGGAGTGTTCCTCTTTTCTTTAAATACTTTAAGCACTTAGATGGTCTTTATCATCTGAAAACTCAAGTCTTCATCCAGCTCACAGGGATTTTTTAATATTAATTCTTTGATTTTTGTTATTCGTCTTTTTCTTTCTCGCCTTCTGAAAGTCTTACTAATTGAAATGATTTATTTCATGAGTGTCACTTTTCATTGCTAATTTTCATTTATTTTTTTCTTCTGTTTACTGGTATGATTCCTTACACTAACATTTTGGGTCATTGCTGACAATATTCAGCAGTGTCTATGCTGTTTTTCACAATCTTCATTTTTAAAGGTTACCTTTCTTGCTTTAAATTTACTGTCTTTTGTGTTTTAAGATTTTTTAATATTATTTCTGCTATTACATTTAAAATCCAGCTTGAGGAAAGTCACCTGTCCTAATCATTTAGAGGGATGGCTCTCTTTCAGCCTGCTCATACCTGTTAAAAGTAAGTATTCCATCAACACTGAAGAAAGATAAAATAAGCTAGCCTCGGAGGAAAATGAGTATTTTACAGAATGAAATGCAATTGAAAGAAGCAATAATGGAGGAGAAAAACAAGATAGAATGAGAGAGAAAGTCAGATCATTAAAACAGAAGGAAAACAGAGATAGAATTTTGTGAATGAAAAGCTAGACAGTGATTCAGGGCATGCCTCAAGCATCTCTGTGGTCAATTGCTTTGTATCCATCAGAAGACACGTGAAGAGCAGAAAGCAGAGAAGCAGAGGTAGAATTTAATGAAAAGCTGAAGAGGCAGAAACTGGTGAAAGAGAGGATGTTCTCAGAACTCTGGGCAGAAGACTAATCAGCCAAGGAAAGATGAGAAGCTCAAGAGCTCCAGAAAGAGCTGGAGGAGAACATGCACCTGGATCAGAATGCCCAGGTCACCAGCATCCAGGTGCAAAAGCAGGTAGTGAAACAGCTAGAGGAAGAGGAGGTGCACCTTATGGAAAAAGAAAATGCACAGATTAAACTTGAGAATGAACAGATAAGCTGGAGAAAGAGGAGACAAAGCAGAAAATTGAAACCTTTTTGCAAAAAGTCTTCCAAGAGAAGGTGGAACATATTTGACAGAAATATGGAAAAGAGCAGGACTTGAATATGAACTTTGTGCAAGGGCCCTTCAAGACTTACAGGAAGAGGCTGATTTAAAAAACAACAAGGGAAGACAGCAGAAGGAAACAGAAGAAATCATTAGACAAAATAGTAGAGGCAGAGAAGGAAAAAAAAAAAAGTTGGCCAAGAAGGACAGGAAGATAAAATTCGGAAAGGAGACAAGGAAAACACTTGTGAATGAGGTTATGTGTACAGGAAAAGCTCAAGTTCAAGAAACATTGCAAAGAAAAGCAAAACAATAGAATAGAAAAGATATGCTATGGAACAGGATTGCATAAATGAAGGTTTTTTGTTTTTTGGTTTTTTTGAGACAGAGTCTCACTCTGTCCCCCAGGCTGGAGTGCAGTGGCATGATCTCAGCTCACTGCAAGCTCCGCCTCCCGGGTTCACGCCATTCTCCTGCCTCAGGCTCCCAAGTAGCTGGGGCTACAGGCGCCTGCCACTATGGCCGGCTAATTTTTTTTGTATTTTTAGTAGAGACAGGGTTTCAACGTGTTGGCCGGGATGATCTCGATCTCCTGAACTCGCGATCCACCCATCTCGACCTCCCAAAGTGCTGGGATTACATGCGTGAGCCACCGCGCCCTGCCGTAAATGAAGGGTTTAAAGAACTTAAGGATGAAGAGAAGAATTTTGGAGATGCAGTGGTTTAGCTTAGGAGCATAAGAGACAACTGCAAAGGCAAATATTCCACCAGCAGCAGGCCCGGGAAGCAGAGAAGAAAGAGGAACACTGAGTGTTTGAAGAAGAGATAACAGCAAACAGGATTTGCCAGGAGAAAGTTCAGGAGATAACAACCACCCATCAAGTACTATCCAGAAATATGCATTTTATGTGGGAATTATGTCCTCATAGGCTTCCAGCATAGTTTCTTGAACATTAATATATTTTTTCTCATCCTAGTGTGGTCCCACAAGCAGTCTGGTACTATTATTATCAGGAGGGAGATTCCTTAGAACCGGCAGGCCTATCTCCCAGGCAATTGTAAATTGTCAGACAAAGAAGATATGTTTCATTTTGTTGGTGACAACAAGCCAACCAGCTGCAATCCTGGAATTAATGGGTGGGGAGAGGAGTCACAAGATTCCCTGGCTCCTCCCAGATCTTGAGATAAAAGAAAGGTTCACCTCAGCATGTCACAACTCTTTAGACTATGGAAGCCCCTCCTAGGGCCACTGAGGTACTGGCCTGGGCAGCTTGTTGACCTCCTCAAGCATCTGGAGTATCCTTGGATTTTCCCCCAGGCTCCCCGAGATGTACTGGTCTCTTGTCAGGTGTAGGATGTTTCAGCTCCCCTATCCCAGAGCCTTATAAAGAAAATCATTTCACTGCTCCTAGGCTGTCTCAGGAGCACTTGGAGCTTTGGTTTGCAGATAGGATCTCCTCTCTTTTCTGACTCTATGATTGGCAAACAACTCCTTTCCTCTTTTCTGTCCCAAACTTATGCAAACTGACACATCTGCCCAGTGATGACCTTAGGAGGAGAAAGGAGTCAAGCACCTATACTTAGGTTAGAAAACTATTTATTAGATTTTTGATTTTATTAAGTTTTACTTCTTTCTTATTACATTATAAGCTTTTCGAGACTGGGTACTTTATCTTTTAATTCTCTCTTATCCACTTTTATCATGCTATTCAGTTAAACTTTGAAATTCAATAAATATCTTCTGTTCCCAAAATCCACATTAGATCACATTTACAGACACTTCCAAGTGATACCTCTAGATGGAGGACTTGGTATATAGTTCCTCCGCCTAAGAAACGCATCAGGTGGCTCTGAGATTTCCAGATCTGAATGTGTATTACACGTTAAATTTAGTAAGGATCTCTTCATCTGAAAGAAGTAGTTAAAATTATCCCTTAAGCCTTAAGAAATTGTTCTGTGAGTGAAGGAGAGAATGAGTAACTTCCCAGCCCACACCTCACAGCATTGGCAAAGTAAAATGTTTATTTCAGAAAGTGAGAATAGATTATCAGGAAGGGGTTGGGGGTGAGGAGGAGACACTATGCTTAAAAAAATAGGTTCTTCCTCCAAGAGTTTATCATCTGGGGTTTTTATTTAAAGTTTTACTCAGATGCTATTTTGCTATTTATTAAATGCCATTAAAAGAGAGAGAGAGAGACAGTAAGCAGGAGAGAGAGAGAAAAGTCAGTCCCTATTCCGCCTCCAGCAAGGACTGGAAAACTTGCAATGCTTCATTGACCTTGGCTGTCCATCTTGTTCCACTGAAATAACCAGGTGATTTTCTCTAATCATAAATGCCTAGAACTCTTTTGTGGATGCTAATAGATAGAAAGAAACTGCTCACCATGACCACTGTTCAAGGGTCAAAATTCACATCAGCTTTATTAAAATACAGTCTGGTGACTTGCTCAATCCAGTATGATGTTGGTTCATCTTTAGTACTAACCTCGGAGGAAGATGGAACAATGAATCCAGGAGGAATTCTTTTTAATTAGTTTTTAAAATTGCCTTCTTTCGACACTAAAGGGAAACTCAGAGATCTTAAATGCATGCTGCATTTTGGAGCAAAAAGATATAGTGACTCAGACTAAATG
This sequence comes from Papio anubis, assembly GCF_008728515.1. NCBI lineage: Eukaryota > Metazoa > Chordata > Mammalia > Primates > Cercopithecidae > Papio > Papio anubis. The sequence continues at coordinate 38,378,570 of NC_044980.1, read as the reverse complement.
AAAGTATGTCTTAGATTATCTAACCAAGTTAACAGTATTTGATTTTTTAAATAAAGCAATTTGTGAAAGACACACTGGCCTATAGGTGGGAGTGATATCCACTTGGTGTAGTTCTCTTGGTTAACCAGGTTTTACAAGCACAGGTTGGCCATGCATCTTTCTGCAGTTGTCTGCAACCTGGACTTGCCCAAAGCATGGAATCATATTCACTGGTAAAGATGCTAGTTAGGTAGCCACAAGAATACAGTCAGTTTAAATGAGCATTTTTGGCTGGCTGGGCTAAGATGAGACACTGCTGCTTCCAGAGTTCCCACTATGAGATTGCCCATTGGAGTGCCTTTTCTTGGAAAGAAGAGGCAGGACTGGTGGTTTGTCTGAGACCCTGAGACCACAGGAGGAGTGTTAGAACCTGCCAGAACTGGGTTTCATTCATTCATCCCAAAGAAGACTTTTGGAACAGAATCAGAAGCAGCTAGATCTACTCAACAGAGACTTGGAAAGACCAAAGCTTTTAAAGCTTAGGCAGTAAAGTCTGGTATATATCCATACATATTATATATATTTATATATATATGGGAGAAGGCTGTTCTCCATGTCCCCAAATCAGCAATAATATATGCTGACAACTTGATTGAAACTTTTGGAGATGTCTGGAAACAGAAAGGCATGAGTCTCTTCCTGGGTGATTGGCAGTGACAGTGGTTCCTTTTTCCCAGTCAGCTTTGTGGACAGCTGCTCTGCACAAGCAAGTGAGGAAAATAGAGCAGATGCCACACCATGTCCAGAAAATGGCCTACTTGCGCTCTCTGCATACCTTTTGCCAGTTCCTGACAATGGTCACCCTTCTTCCTTGAGTTAATAGGCAAAATAATACATTATTTGTTGAGAACATTCCTTGCACCAGTCACTTGACATAGATTATTTCTATGTAACTTCACAGTAATCCTATGAAATGCTAATATTACTTCATTTTACAGATGAGAAAACTGAGTCCCAGGGAAGCTAAGTATCCAAGGTCCCACAGCTAATAAAAAGTAGAGCTAGGATTTAAACCCAAGCAGTTTGACTCAAAAACCTATGACTGTATCCACTGTAATTGAATAATTCCCAGAGTAAAATCCCTCATTTATATCAATGGGTATTGGATGGAAATGTTATTCTAACCATATCAGATAGTCCAAACAAACAAACAAAAACAAACAAAAAACCACGTTACAGAAGCAAAGGTATAAGTAGCACAGAGGACAAGATGATTAACTCTGTTCAAGGTGATTTAGGTGCCTTGTCAAGGACACACCTCCAAGAAAATGAATGAGATATGTGTCAGACACATAGGACTAGAGAAGAGTGTCCAGGCAGAAGGAGCAGCGCGTGCAAAGGCCAGCAGCACTGAATAGCATGAAGCGTTTGTGTAACTGGCAGCAGAATGGTTTAGCTGGAATATAAGCCACAGGCAAGGAAATAAGGCTGGCCAGTTAAGCAAGATTCAGATCTGATCACATGGGGCTTCAGTGTGATGTATTCTCAGAGGTTTGGAGGTTTGGAGGCTTTATCCTATGGATGACACCAACTCACTGAAAGATTCTAGGCTTGTGATGTGTGAGTGCTGGTGGTGGTGACATAGGTTGCTGTAGCAAGGCTAAGAAACTGAAAACAGAAATCCACTATGTTATTTTCCACAATAGAGTCACTCCACTTAATTTTAACATAAAGCAGTTAGGGCCATCTCAGAGGAACTCACGCAGGCAGAGGGCATTAAGTGAAATGAGCAAGTTACCTGTAACAGCCCACACATTTCCCTCCGAGGTACTAAACATGCAAGAGAATGTTTTCTACCTAATTTCCTATTGCTACATTCCTTCCTCTACCTTATTTCCAGTAATTTAGAGCATCTCAGTTGTCTCCTTTTTCAAGCTACTTGTCTGTGGTGCAATCAAAACACATTTCTCAGTATTTATATGCGCAATTCATGGTTTCAATCAAGTGTTGACGTCTTTGATAGAAGTGAGTTGACAACCTTGGAAACCTTTGCACTGATTGTAAATAGGGAGCTGAAATCTCTTTACCACTAACAGGTCAGAACTGTTTGTTTCACACTAATAAGTGTACATGTACATATAGATATATATGTGTATCTATATATACATGCATATATATGTAGATATGTATCTATATACACAGGTATATATAAATGCACAGACATATACACACACATATATATTGACTTAGTTTTTAAACTTTGCTCCTACAAATTTAAGGGAAATACTCTTAATATTTTAAATTTTATGCTGTGCATTAGCAATACCTGATCGATAGACTTGTTTTAAGGCTTAAATAATAATAACATATAATGCACTTAACACAGCCTAACCAAAGCAGACACTTGCTCATAACTCCACCCTCCTCACTTCTAGCAGATTAGAAATGGACATCATAAATTTCATACTATATTTGACTGGACAGTATCAGACAAAGAATAGAAGTCTACTTCAAACTGTCTTAAATAAAAAAGGAACTTTTTCGGCTTTTGTAAAAAGGAAGTTCAGAAATGGCTAGGGCCAGGTCCTGGGTTGGATTAAATATACCAAACCTTTCATTCTCCTCCCTCCTTTTCTTTCTTTTCTTCCTTCCCTCCTCTTCCTTCCTCAATACTGGCTAGATACTCAGGAAGCTTATCCCCAAGAGTGGCTAGGATGGCTGCCAGCAGCTCTAGACTTAAACTTCACCAGCTAAGCAATTTCAAAATAGAAAACATTTCTTTCCAATAGCTTCATCAAGAATATCCCAAAAGACTGGCATAACCTAAAATAAATAGAAATCCTGAAAATCATTAGAAAATTATAGTCACAATGGGTATATTATGCCTACAATACGGCATGGAATTCTGGTAAATTCAAATCAGGAAAAAGAAATAAGCTGACAAATATTCAAATAAAGGTAATTACTCTGACCCAGAGTATAAAGAAGTTTCCATATTGGGTCATGAAATAAAGATTAGACTCAAACCCAGAAAAATAAGGGCCTGAAGCTTGCACATAACAAGCCTTGACGTAGGAGAATAAATTAGGGGGAAAAAAAAAAAAAAAAAAGGCTTCTTAGCCCCATGGGAATATGACCTGGCAAATTGGTAGTGTGTTTGTAAGAAGAAAATGTGTTCTCATTGTTCAACTCCCACTTATGAGTGAGAAAATGTGGTGTTTGGTTTTCTACACATATCGGGGTCTGTCAGGCGTTGGGGACAAGGGGAGGGAGAGCATTAGAACAAATACCTAATGCATGCGGGGCTTAAAACCTAGATGATGGGTTGATGGGTGCAGCAAACCACCATGACACACGTATACCTATGTAAAAAGCCTGCACATTCTGCACATGTATCCCAGAATTTAAAGTCAAATAAAAAATTTAAATAAAGAATATTCAGTCAAATGTGTCTATCTGCACAACAACAACAACAACAAAATACATTTTTAAAAAAAGAAAATGTGTGCCTTCCTCCAGGCGGACATAGCTGTATTCCAGAGAGAAGGCTCAGCCAGGAGACTTGGGCTGGACTTCAGCCTTTCATTGCGCCCTTGTTCAGCCACCTTTGGAGAGGCACTACCTGCATAAACATATGCAGCTGCTCTGGCTAAGAGACCATACAACACACCATCCGGTACTTGCTTTATGAATTATTGAGTTTAAATACAAACCAGTTTTCATTGCCTAACCCTTGATTATTAGAACTAGGTGAGCATACAGTGTTATAGATATATGTAAGTTTCTGACAAATTTTTACTTTCCTCAACAGAGAGGACCAAACTTGCAGAATATATTTTCTCGATATGGTACATGGTAACATATTAAAGAGTTTGAAAAGAATTAAGATTAATTCTTTTTTTTTCTTCTTCTTCTTTTTTTTTGAGACGTAGTCTTGCTCAGTCGCCCAGGTTGGAGTGCAGTGGCACGATCTCGTCTCAAGCTGCTACAGGGATATGTACCTAGTTTGACATAAAAAGGGTTATTATGTTTTTGCATATGAACATAACTTCATAAACTCAACAAAAATTGAGTGGGAGTCCAATGTAACTCACCTGTGATGACAGATGATATCACAGTGACCAGCTCCAATACATTTTTTGGTATTGTCATCAGGACCATTGCTTTGACCCATTGTATCCAAAGTGAGTTATTTATACCCCTGTAAGTACCTAGAGGATTACTGTTGGTACACAGAAGGGGTGGAGGTAATCTATGACTTGCAGGCATGGGGGGCAGGTGAAAGGAAGAAAAGAGGAGGAAGAAGACAGAGGGAGAGCAATGGTGATGGCCCATTTTCCTCTTCTTAACCACACTCACATATACAACTATGTGTTGAACTCTCACACCTAAAATACCACTAAAGGGTTTCCAAGACACAGTTGTAACAATAGGGGTAGGTATCTCCAGAAATGAGGCACTCTTCAAGCAGCCGTCAGCCACATCATCTGAGGAAAGTCCATCCCAAGACAGGGCCCCATTGAAAGGATTCAGCTGTACATCCCTTAGACAGTTTTAAACAGGGATATGGTTCCTAATTCTGACTCAGCTGCCACCAACACATGGAAATCAGAGGTTACAAGCACAGACTTGCATTCAAGTCTGCATTTTGGTTTTTCTGTTTGTCTGTTTGTTTGTTTGCGGTTTTCTTGTTTGACAGAGTCTCACTCTGTCACCCAGGCTGGAGTACAGTGGCGCGATCTCAGCTTACTACAACCTCTGCCGCCCAGGTTTAAGCAGTTCTCCTGCCTCAGCCTCCTGAGTAGCTGGGATTACAAGCACCTGCCACTGCACCCGGCTAATTTTTGTTTTGTTTTGTTTGTTTCTTTGTTTGCTTTTTTTTTGTAGAGATGGGGTTTCACCATATTGGTCAGGCTGGTCTTGAACTCCTGACCTTGTGATCCACCCGCCTCGGCCTCCCTAAGTGCTAGGATTACAGACATGAGCCACTGCGCCCTGCCCAAGTCTGCATTTTTTTTTACCTTCTAGTTATCTGACTTTATTCTTTGTTGTAAATGGGAAATAGTAAAAGTACCTACCTTTATATGGATGCTGTGGGAAATAATTTAATAAAGTTAGTAAAGCATGAAGCACAGTAGCTAGCACTTAGTAAATACCTAATAAACAGTAGCTGTTAATAAATCTAGCTGTACAGTAAATCCAGGGTCCTTGGAAGGAGTTCTCTAACTTCATTTAACAAATGTTCAACCAGCGAATACCGAAAATCTTTCTGGAGCTGAACAACTAAATTATGTTAGCATTTCAGAAACCTGCTGCCAATATCCTGAACATTATAAAAAGACACATTAATGACTTCATAAAATGTCTTCAAAAGTATTTTTCCCAACTGGATGACAACAGTGAAGCCGAAAGAAAACTTATTCTAATGAGTTTTGGGGCCCTACTGAGGAATTTGATAGTTTCAGAAGAACCCATTCTAGAAGTCATGTCAGACAGGTTTTTTTTTTAATCCAAAATTTTTACAAGTTTATGCAAATTAGAAATTGATTTTCAGCACACAATTCTATTAAAGACAACTGTGATAGTAGTCAGGGTAAGCTGATTTATGCTGCTATAAGAAATAACCAGAAAACATCAATACATAAAACAATAAAGACTTATTTCTTGCAACATGTCCATTGCAAGTTGCCACCATCTCTTTATTTAGGAACACGGACTGATAAAGCAATCACCATTTCCAGTCTTGCAGTTAGTGCAGGTTAATATCAGCATGTGAAATCAGAATCTTCTCCAGTCTTCATCTTCAACTAAGACTGAGCCAAAAATCTCTTTCTTAATGAGTGATAATGCACAGTTTCAGTCTACTGATGAAGATATATGATTTTATAAATAGATGAGTTGAATTATTGTTTATATTTCATTGTCTATTATGTATTTATGTGTTTTTGAAAGTTTTCGCCAATAAAAAGTTTGACATTTTGACTTTTACCCTTAACTTCTTCTCAGAATAAGTCATGCTGGTTTTCCACTTAAGATGATGATGTTAGGATTTATTTACCAAACACCAATTTATTTAAATTAAGAAAGTATGTGTTGATTTAAAGAAAGCTACTAATTAAACAGTAGAATGGGTACTTTATGCCAAATGTTGGAAGATCAATCATGCGTAAATGATCACCCACCATGGCATTCCCTATATTACAATAATCTAATATTAAACTTACTTGATGGAACTACATTCTAGGTGATTCTACAAATATGAGTATATTAACTTTAGGGAAAGAAGTGGAGACAATATCTGGCAAATAGGTAGCAATCTACCTGAAAAATTTATTAAAATGTGTAATATCATTAATTACCTGCTGAAACAGACCACCATTTTTAGATCAGCAGTTTAAGACTACACATAGGACTCTGAAGGCTCCATGGTTGAACAGAAGATCCTAGAAATAAACATTTCACACTGGAGAGTCTTCCAGCGTTCAGTTGATCTTCTGCTCTATCAAGTTCCAATCTTCCTGAAAAAACTCTAGAGTTTTGGGTAGATTGTCTTGGATTTCAAGAATGTTAAAAAATACAAAACAAATAGCTAAACTGCAGAAGCTGGATGAAAAGTAGTTCTGGAAATTAAATATAGGATATACAGTGCTCCTCTTCACATTTGACATCTTAGAGGAACATTTGTCTTATCTGTTTCCTACCTAAAATCTCTGCAATTCAACATATTAATTTTCTAATATTTATCAAATTATTATCAAATGAAAGTGTTAGATATTGTAAACGTATTTTAAAAAGTGTCTCCATATTTCCAGTTTTGGAAATTATTTTCATTACTTATCTCTGAGATTTAGGGGTCATATATTTAACCTAATTACATGTGATAAATATGCTATGGTTCTGTTCCCAAATAAATATTACAATTAGGAGATAATAGCCAAGACATATTAATATTTTAGCATATGTTAACTCTGTACAAAGTTTCTTACTTTTATAATCTCATTTATGAGGTAGATATTATTGATATTCCCATTTTGCAGGTAAGAAAAATAAAAGTTTAGAGAGGTTAATTTTTTATTTTTATTTATTTATTTTTTTGAGATGGACTCTCACTCTGTTGCCCAGGCTGGAGTGCAGTGGCGCAATCTCGGCTCACTGCAACCTCCATCTCCTGGGTTCAAGCAATTCTCTTGCCTCAGCCTCCCGAGTAGCTGGGATTCAAGTCACCCACCACGATGCTCAGCTAATTTTTGTGTTTTTAGTAGAGATAGGTTTCACCATGTTGGCCAGGCTAGTCTTGAACTCCTGACCTCAGGTGATCCACCCATCTCAGTCTCCCAAAGTACTGGGATTACAGGTGTGGGCCACCACGCCTGGCCTAGGGAGGTTAATTAAATGGCTAAGGTCACAAATTAAGAAAGCAATAGAAGCAAGAATTTAGTGAAAGCCACCTGATTTAAGACTGATCTGTTAGTTGCTTCACTATACTGCAATTCAGGCACAAGATAAATATAAAAGTTTTCTTCCTAAGTGTTCTCCATCCTAAGAGCTATTTCTTGGCTACCAAAGGCTAAAAGTAACACATTGAGCAAGGCTTACTGCTCTTTTTAAAATTTATTGTAATAGAGAATGCCCTATCCTGTCTATATAATTAGTTTTTGTGTGTGGGTTTCAAGGTCATAGACTATACAAACTCATTCAGTGCCTTTCATGGGTAGGCACTCAACAACCCCTTCTATAAAACATGAATAGGGCAGGACATAAATATGACAAAAAGCCTGATAGCATTGTTCATTTATCAGGTAAAGGTTTACTAGCCACTACATGGGAAACTCTTGCTAGGTGATATAAGTAGCATTCATATTTCAGTTTCCATAGAAGTTATGATCCTAGTCTTTAACTCTGAAGTCTTCATTTCTTTTTGATCAAGAAAAAGGAGTAAAATTGGACATTTCCATAAAAGTTTCCATGGACAACTGTTTTACATGATATTTTCAGAATAGCATCATATTGGATGGTGTCGGCGTTAAATTGTGTCCAAAAAATACGTTGAAGTCTTCACTTCTGGTGTCTGTGAATGTGACGTTATTTGGAAACAGGGTCTTTGCAGATGGAATCAGATTAAGATGCACTCATACTAGATTAGGAAGGTCCCTAAATCCAATGACTGGTGACTTTTTTACAAGGAGAGAGACACAGAGACAGACACAGAAGGAAGAAAGCCATGTGATGACAGAGGCAGAGATTGGAGTGATGCAGCTAGAAGCCAAGAACTCCAGGAATTGCTGGCAACCACTAGGAGCAAGGAAAGAGGCATGGAATAGAGTCTCTCTCAGAACCTCCAGAACTGAGATAATCATTTTCTTTGTTTAAGCAACTCAACTTGTGGCAACTTGTTACAGCAACCCTAGGGAACTAATATAAATAGCAATTTGGAGCAATGGAATGAAAATTAAAAATCTCAACAACAGATCTTAGTTTTAGTTCCTTCTATTCCTTTGCCAGCCATGAAGAAGACCAGTTATTATCATGAGAGTTTCATTTGTCTTATCTGTAAAATGGGAATAGTAACATTTTTCCTACCAATTCAAAGGATTATATAAAAATTAAATCAAGTTATAATAGGTATTCCAAAGTGTGTTCAATGGAACTTGAGGGTTTATAAGTTCTGTAATTAAGTAGGTTTCAAAAAAATCCTATATGCATGACTTCTCTGCAGAAGACACACAACACAGGTTATTATACAAAAGGCACAAAAAAGACGTGCAGTTTGGAGTCTATTTAGCCTTACCTCACCCAGTCTTCAAATTTATTTGACCATGGAATATTTCCTTTGTGGGACTTCAATTAATATTTTGTGGATGCAGGTATTCCTTTGGAACACAGTTTGTGAAATATGACATTATGTCATTATAAGAACTCTGGCTCTTGCGAATATATGCTTAGGAATTATTTATATAGGAATAAAAGAGGGACACTTGGCAAATCTGCAGAAATCATCCATATGTCTTCATGGCAGCATTCCTTTTCTTACTATCGCCCACATGGCTTCTGCTGAATGGAATTGGAAGAGCTGTGTAAATGTAGTAACAGCTTTTATCAAATGCCTACTCCATTCCCAAGTCCAGGAGCAACAAGAGTTCCTCTGCCTCTGGAAGGGTGGCAGGAAGAAAACTAACAACTGTTAGTGTTCTGAGACCCAGGACAGACAGTTTCACAAACGTTATATCATTTCATAGAAATCTTCATGGTCTTAATCTTTGTATATTAAAACTTATATGTGACAAAGATATTTCTATATTTTCTTTAGTGATAAGAACAACTTAAAATTACATTATTTATTAACATTTTATTGGCAAGAAAACCTGAAATAAGTATTTAACAACCAAGTTCAGAATCCCTGATTACGCATATTTTATGTTAGAAAAACCAGAAAGTCTCAGTGGACCGTCAACTGTTAACTGTCCTAACAATTCTGAGTGTGACTTAATTTGCCATTGTTCTAGCTGTGAGAATATAGCACCAAATGTAACACATATAGTTTCTGATCTTCCATAGTTTGTATATTAAAGAAAGGAGAATAAATACAAAGAAATGAGCAGAAATTTTTATATGGTGATGATATTACAGTGGAGAAAAATTAAGCAGGAAAGCAGAATAAAGAGGGAAGTGAGTGTGTTATTTCATATGCATGATCAGGGAAGGCCTCACTGAGCAAGGGAATTGAGCAGAACCTGATGAAAATGTAAGAATAGTCAGGATATCCAAAGGAAGAGAAGAGACTATCAGGCTAAGGAAAGAGCAAATGCAAATGATCTGCCTGTGGTGAGAGGATACTTAGCATATTCCTGGAACAGCAAGGAAGTCCTGTGAGGCTGGAACATAGTAATTGAGGATGGAGAAATATGAGATGATTTCAGGCAGTTGAGAGTGGGATTGAGGGCACAGATCGTGTAGGGACTTCACAGGACATGGCAAGAATTTAATTTTTATTTGCAATGAGTTGAGAAGCAGTTTAAAGTTTTGAGCAGAGAAGATACATGATCTGACTGACATTACAAATATCTTCCATGCATAAAATATGACGATGGTGTGGTGGAGGAGAAAACTGTGGCAGTAGGAAGACCAATTAGAGACTGAATCCAGATTATTCCAATTTAAAGATGATGATGACTACCAACCAGGGCTGCAGTTGTAGAGGTTGTGAAAAGTGTAACTGTGTTTTGAAGACAGAGCCAACAGAACTGGCCTGAGAGATAACAAGGGAGGTGTGAGAGAAAGAGAAGAGTCAAGAATTAATGTGAGGTTTAAAGCTAAGTATTCTAGACAGATGCTTAGATGACATTAGATGAGATGGAATGAGTATGTAGGTGCAAGATTTTTTTTTTTTTGAGGGAGAATACGGATGGAGTAAATGGATAAGGGAGAGAATCAAGTTTAAAATGTCTTTTAACAGCCAAATGGAGGTGGTATGCAGGCCTTTGGATATACCAATATGGTGTTCAGGTTAGAGTCTAAGCATGGCGTCATCTGCTCATAAATGATACTTAAATCCATGGGACTAGATGAGATTACTTAAGACTTGAGTTTAGACTGAGAGGAGGAAAGGACAGAAGACGGAGTCTTGGGGTATGCCAGTGCTTAGAAGACCATTTTTATACAATGGCCATTTTATTTCTTGGCAAGGAATATTCAGGTAGCATGGTTGGAAATTGAGCAAGTCAGAGTCTTTTATCATAGCCAATAAAGTTCTTCATCACATAGCATATTTATACTCTTGTCACAAGAGAGGCATGTTTGCTGAGGATCTGGAAACAGTTCTCCTGCCTTCAGAGCACCGGGCACTTAGGAGAGGACTGTAATGAACACTGAATTGGCAAGAACCAATATTTTAATCACATTGATTCCACTAGGCATATAACCGCAGATACTCTTCTGATTTCTTGGGATATAAAATAAAAACAGTTATAGTTTCAAGATCATAAGCGTTACAACCCTACTCTATTTAATAGCCATCAGCATTTATTGAGTGTACTATGCCAGGTACTTTGCTAATCATTTCGGTGCTGGGTACTTTCCAATTCCTCTCCATATCTACTCTTCATCCTGCCCCTTTCCTTCCACTCTGCGCCCAGAAATGCTGATCACTGTGGACTGCATCAAGTGGCTCCCTCATCCTCTCTTCCACACCACTCTTTCCTTCCAGATTCCGGTCATCATTCTTTCTACTCATCCCTTCCGGGATAGAGGAGCCGGGGATGGAAGAAAGTGTGTGGCTTTATTACAATACTGGCCATTCTGCTGCTTCCTCCACCACCTACCCACAACTTTGTGTCATCCCTTTCTTAAACTCTCCTCCAGTGTGTCATTGTTTTGCCCTGGGACCCTGCTAATGAGAATGCTGGCTCATTAGCCCTCTCCACTCCTGATGTAGGTATAATCCCCATTTTACTAACAAGAAAAGAAAGGTAATCCTGTATTCACACAGAAGGACAAAGTCAGTATTTAAGCCCGGGTTTGTCTGCCTTCAAAGCCTGTACTCCTAATTGTTTCACTAAATTGCAAAACAAAATTAATTCTAATCAATTGTAACTATAGTCATAGGAGTTATAAAGTTATAAATACATCAATTTGAAATATATTTAAAATAATTTTAATTTTTTCTTATATGCTAAGCATTTCACAACCTTTAGCTCATTTGATGCTTACTCTAACCCTATCATTATCACCATTTTAGAGATTTTTTTTAAAGTCTAGAGTTCAAGAATTTCTCAGTGTCACAACCAATAAATAGCAGAACCAGGATGTGAATGCTCCAAAGTCTGTGTTTAAAAACTTTTATGTTATATTGTAATCAGAATACTATAGGCACAAAAAAAAATTTATCATTGACAAAAAGGAACAATTACAGTTATATTTAATATACATGTTAGGTTTAAGCATTTTGGACAGATTATACTTATTTACCAAGAATGCAATAGAATGGACAACAGCTTCCTGAGTGTCTATGCACATTGCTTGCTAATTAGCCTCTGTGGTCAACGTGGTCAATATGGGTTTGACAGAAGCTGACCAAGGTGTAGCCATCAGACTCTTGAATGTATGTGATATTTGTCAAGCAATAATCAACAAACCAAGATTTTCTGAGGACCGGCCTGTGCCCAGCACTAAGCCAGGAAGTGCTATGTGGGATATTAAAAATAAAACCCATAATCTCATTCTCTGAGAATATGTAGTTGGAGAGTTAAAACAGAACTGTAAAACAATCATTCGCTATGTAAGAGAATACATACTGATATGCCAAGCTGTCTGTATCAATAAAAATATCTAAAAGAGAAAAGAGCCAGAGTGTTCAGGGGTGTTCACGGAAGAGGCAGGCTAACATCCTGGTTGATACAGCTTTGATCCTGCCCCTTCTGATTTCAAGATGTTAATTATTAGATTTCAACTCTTCAGTCCAGGATTCTTTTGAAATACATTTTAAGTAAAAATGGCTAATTTCAAAAGATAGTAATTATTTTGAACAATGTTTTCCAATTATTATAGAAGGTTCTTGCCACTCCCAATGTCCAAATGAGGTGAATCAGAGCAGGTTGCTCTTGAGAGCTTTTCCTGCAGCTCATGCTGAGCATTTGTTATCCTGTAGCCAAGCTCTTAGCATCTCTTAACTCTTTAGCCTGCTCAACAATCAAAGAGCCCCAGACTCTAAGAAAAACACCCCAGATCCTCAAGCAAGACTCCTTGCCTCATCTGCCCCCCGCCTCAGATAGGGATTTATTAATAGTAGCTTCAGGGATAAAGTTCAGGCAATGCAAAATAATCAACCTGAAATCTTTGAGGGTCCAGGACTTTCAGACCCTAATCATGCCAGTGTGTCAATATTATGCTAGGATATTTTAGTTGCTGTGCAGTCCTAAGAGTCCCACAGAACACATACATACTCTAATGGGGTCACAATCGGAAGAAGATAATGGCAGAGTTTTAAAACATGGCACCAAAATGCCACAAACATCATATCCACAGAATAAAATGTTTAGAGCTGTTTGTTTTTGTTTTGCAGTTTTAAAGAAAAAAGGGGTCATAACTTTGTGAGTTTCTTCACAGGGATTCTGTTTCAGAGTTCTGTTTTAGGTTTTAGATAAATGAAACAAATTCCAAGGCACACTGAGGTCTCTCCCAGAGGCGGTCATTTAGATATTGATTGTGCAAGAAGGGAACAGGAATCAGATATGTGGCCATTAGTATTCACTCATTTTCACATTAAGGAGGGAGCCTCCAGGGACAGCGTCTTTCTCTCTCAGCCAGGCCGGAATGCAGTGGCATGACCTAGACCTAGACTAACTGCAGCCTCCAACTCCTGGGCTCAAGTGATCCCCCAACTCGGTCTCCCACAGCTGGTGAGACTCCAGGTGAGTGTCACCATGCCTGGCCACTGCTATGATTTCTGAAGGATTACGGTACTCACAGCCTTTCCTGAAATCACTCCTTCATGCTTTGCTCCCATTTTGAAAGTCTCTTTTTGTTCTAAAGCAAGGATTTTCAAAGTGCTTATCAAAGTCCCGGGATTTTTTTTACTGGTGCCTAAGGGACTACCAAAGAAGCTGATGGGTGGTCTCCAGAATTCCACTGTAGTTATATCTCCAGTTATACATTGTTTTTTGTTTAAAATCTTTACTAACACATGGATAGAAATATTTAGTTCATAAAAGGAGCTTTCCGAAAAAGTAAAAACAAAAGACCAAGAAAAAGAATAACAACAAAAAAACTATCCACAAATTTAGAAAATTACTGAGTCAAGTCATGACTTTCAGTTGGTTGCATATTTAAATGCTCCAGTGCAGTGTGGAAGAAGAACACAATTGCAATGCATTTGCAGGAGTCATTACATTCGCAAAGGGCAAGGCTCTAAGTAATGGAAGCCCCAAATCTGAAATAGGATGGAGAGTGACAGGGTGTGGGAAGCACCAGGACCAGATGTCAAAAAAAGATGAGGGTCCTGGTGGGCGGTGGCTCATGCCTGTAATCCCAGCACTTTGGGAGGCCAAGGCAGGCAGATCACCTGAGGTCAGGAGTTCAAGACCAGGCTGGCCAACATGGCGAAACCTCATCTCTATGAAAAGTACAAAAATTAGCCAGGCATGGTGGTGGGTGGCTGTAATCCCAGCTACTCAGGAGGCTGAGGCAGGAGAATCATTTGGACCCAGGAGGTGGAGATTGCACTGAACCAAGATCATGCCACTGCACTCCAGTCTGGGCGACAGAGCGAGACTCTGCCTCAAAAAAAAAAAAAAAAAGAGATGAGGAGGGTGAAGGAAGGCTAAGCCCCAGGGAGATGACACATTTTATGCACTTGGTAGAATACATAGCATTTTTTTTTAAATGACATATGCACAGAAGAGCCTAAAAGCAGCAGAGAATATTGAAGGAGATGATACACAATGTTAAATGGAAGATTCAAGTAAAATGCCATATTAAAAAATGTCAGATATCAAGTGAGTGGAGATGCCTAAAATTAAGACACAAATTTCAAAGGAAATCACTCAGAACCAATTACATGACTTTGGGCTTCTCACCTACTTCAAGAATCCTAAAGCTTCGCCACACTGGACATGTAAAGGAAGGTTTGTGAGAAAGCTTTGGATGGAAAAAGCTGTCCACTCAAAGGGAATGTTGAGGGTAAGACCTGGCTCCTCACTTTGAGTCTAGGGAGAGAGATTTCAAAGGAGACCACTCACAAAATTTGCATTTGTTGCCTGGAGTTCAGGAAGTTTCTCTGACCCAGACCAAAGCAAGAGACCCTCTGGTGTTCTGTGAGAGCAGAGAAAGCTGCAACAAGAAAACGACTTCATATCCCTCCAACCGCAAGGCAAGATCCATGATGCCGGGGGCCAGGTTGAGGCTCCAGGGAAAGAATGCCAGCCTGAAGCCCTTTTATATGAGATTCTAAAGATGTGTTTAAAAACTGCTGGAGGACATGGAGATCGGGACAGGATATCTGTGTAAAATGAATTACTCGAAAGCAGAATCTGAGGAGTGAGTAGAGCAATGAGCCAAAGGCCAGCCCCGGGCACCATCAGGAGAGTTGTCTGTCATTGGCTGAGGAGCCACACAGGTTGGGAGTATCGGAAGACCATCATCTGCAAGGCTGCGAGAGCAAGATGCCAACTACAGGCCTGACAAGCAGGTTGTTTCTCTTCCTTGTATCTGCCTTGCCTCTCCCTTCTTCAGCCCTGAAGTCAGAAAACTGAATGGCAAGAAAAGTTGGCAAGAAGCCCATGGCATCCCCTTTACCAAAGACAGACTTTTCCAGGGCCAGTTCCAACAGGTGCAAGGCAGATCTCTTTTTCTGAATGCCACTTACAGTGTTATTTAAAGCATTATGGTTGAATATCCAAATTTCGGAATTAAGACTGTGTTTTGTAACTTAAGCAATTTGGAGTCTCTTAAACCTAAGAATGACCAAATATGTCAAGATGCCTGATAGAGTTTTCTTCCAAAAACAGAAAAAAATCTTCCTCCAGTGAATTAATCTTAAGGTGGCAGTGGTGGGGGAGGGAAATGCTTTTTAATTACAGGTCCATTAACTAGGGTTGTTTATTGTACCAGTCAATTGCTCGTAAGATACACAGTTGATCCCACAGCCACCACAATGTCCAGGGCAGGTTTTCACCCAGAGCTGCAAAGTATAATTCTACATACTGTGGGCAGGAGTAGAGCGATTAGTGAAAGGAATCATAAAGGGTTTGAAGTATGGTTGCTTGTCCGTGTCCTTTAGTTTTTCATTGTAGAAGATTCTTGCAGGTTGTATTCTCCCTGGAAAGTCTTTTGATCTCACCACGTGCCAGCATTTTACATAAACACTGTGCATGGTAGTAGAAAGAAGCCCATCTTGAGTATTCATTTCCTACACACACACACACACACACACACACACACACACACACACACGGCATATATATGTGAGAGGAAAGGAAGGAGGATTATGTAGGAAGAGTCCCAGGCTACACTGGAATTCCAAGGAACATTCAGCCAAGCCAACAGGGAATCCCAAGGAACGTCCAGCCAAGTCAATGGGGAATCTTCAAGCCAAAGCCATCTTTTGATGGGCCCCCTATCTCACAGTTGTGGTTTGCATCGGTACCACTGTGCCCCCACCGGTATATGTGTGTGTGTGTGTGTGTGTGTGTGTGTGTGTCTGTGTGTGTGTGTGTAGGTTTGGGGGATAGGAGACCGGTATAAGTCTCTTTTCAAAATATTAACTATTTAAGTCTGTCCTTATTTATTTCTCTCAGTAAATCCATTCGCAACTTCTCTCTACAGAGCAAGAAAAAAAAAAGTTTTTCTTTTTTTTTTTTTTTTTTTTTTGAGACGGAGTCTCACTCTTTCACCAGGCTGGAGTGCAGTGATGCAATCTCGGCTCGCTGCAACCTCCACCTCCTGGGTTCAAGCAATTCTCCTGCTTCAGCCTCCCGAGTAGCTGGGGCTACAGGTGTGTGCCACCATACTCAGCTAATTTTTGTATTTTTAGTAGAGATGGGGTTTCACCGTGTTGCCCAGGATGGTCTTGATCTCTTGACCTCATGATCCACCCACCTTGGCCTCCCAAAGTGCTGGGATTACAGGTGTGAGTCACTGTGCCCGGCCAAAAAAGAAGACTTTCTTAGGAGAAAATGGGATATGCCTTCACAGAACCCAAAGAATAGTCATAATGTGACCAACTGTATAATTAGAAACAAATCATCTATTAGACTCAGCAGGAAACAGAACTGGAATAATGGCTGAAGGATTATGGAAAAAAAAAGAGAGCTTGTTTCTTTAGGGTGTTAGGAAGTTCTCCTAATGAACTATTTTATTCATAAAATATTTTAGAATATTTTAACAGAACAATAAATAGTAGTCATCTGAAAAAAAAAATCAGTTCTATTCCTTGGCCTACAGATAGAGAAAGAACTTGTGTGCAATGCAGACCATTCCTATGAGACATGGAATCTTCTAAAACTAGAGAAAATATTGTCAATTTCTGGGTCCAACAAAAACAGAATGGCGTTGATTATTGTCATCTCCAATTTTCACCTTCTCACAGCAACACCATGGTATGTTTACTTATTCACACACTGAACCAATGCCGATGTGAAAGTCATATGACAGTTCAGAGGACAGACTCTGGCTCTATCCCATTACTACCTGAGTGATGGTAACAAAGTCATTTAATCTCTCTAGGTCTCAGTTTCCTTACTTTAAAACAAGAATGATAATAGTCCTGATCTCATAGGATTCTTGTGAAGATTTAATGAACTAATGTAGGTGTGGTAGCCATGCTGTGAGAGCATAATTGATTAACAACCCCAACTACTATTCTTTTCACCACCATATTCCCACAGGACTGCTCATGGCCAATGATCAAACATAGTGGGGCTACCAATACAGACCGCTGCTGTGAGATATGGGGCCCCTCAAAAGATGGCTTTGGCTTGAAGATTCCCCGTTGGCTTGTCTGAACATTCTTTGGAATTGCATTGCAGCTGGAGACTCTTTCTAACTAATCCTCCTTCCTTCCCTCTCTTCTGCCGCAGGTGTGAGACCATCCCTGGGGTATGAAGGCTTCTGACACTTTCTGCCACTCCCTTCTGTTTTATTCTCCACAGGCTTTCATCTAACCCTAAGACATTTTTTTTTTTCATTTTGTCCCATCATGATGTATCCAAAGTAACACAATAGGTAAAACCAACATCTGATATGTAATAAGTTCTCAATAAAAAGTATTGTTTATTTATTATTAACAAATAGAATGAGAGCTGGTATAAACATGGAATGCCTGGAGAAATTCGGAGGAAGAAAATGTTATTTCAAACCAAGCATCCAGAAAGATTTTATGTATGAGATAGATTTTGAGCTAGCTGGAAAGATCTCTGAAGTGGGGTCTATTGAATATCAGGGAGGAGCAATTTCAGCTAGGAGAATAATAAAAGCAGAAACATGGAGGCGGGGTAATGGAAATGCTTCCAGATTGGCTGGAGTGTAGGGTACATGTGCAGATGTAGTTCCATATAAGTCTGGATAAGTAGGTTGGGGCTGGACTGTGGAGGGAGATTCATATTAGTCAATTTTGCTATCATAATAAGTAAACCCAAAATCTCAGTGGTTTATGACAAAAGATATTTGTTTCTCATTTGTGTTATATGTTGGTGAGTATGGATCAGCTGCTATGATTCTGTTTCATGTGACTTCTCATCTTAGCCTGTAACCCGGGCCGAAGGAGCCGTCCCTGATTTGGGAAACATGGTTTCCTAAGGAAAAGGACTGGCAGAAATATAGGAAAAGGGCTGGTTTTTGAAACTTCTGCTGGAGACAAACCATATGTCATATCTGCTCATAATCCACTGGCCACATGGGCCAAGCCTGACATCAATAGGGAAAAGAATATACCTGCCAATAGAAAAGTCACATTGTGATGGATGGGGATATATTCTCCTCTTAGGGAAGAGGACTAAATCATTAGTAACTATAAATCAATCTACCACCAGTAAGAAGTTGACCAATGTGAACACTTGATATTTTTTAGTAGGCCCGTGACACCATCGTGGTTGTCTTTTGACATGGAGATGAATCTAGAATGGGAAAGTGGAAAGAAGAATAATACTACATGGTTCAGGCAGGAAATGATGGCAGGCCTGGTTAAAGCAGTGACAGCAGGAACTTATTTGTACTCTTTCCCCAGGAACCTGACTCTCTAATCTTTATTATAAAATCTTCATAAGCAAATGGGGAAGAAAATAACATGTTAAGACTAAGCACAATTGAATCACTTTACAAGTATCTGCATATTGGGGAAGGCAGGGCCAATTCTCAATTCTGGTCTCAGAAAACTGTGACAGAGAAGTTGAATTTACCTTTGGAGCCCACTCTCTTCTTTGTACCTATCTCTTCACAGGAACCTACAATTTCCATCCTCATTGACCAAGACCTACCCCACAGTGCCTTCATTTTGTGTCCAGTATACCCGGGTCTCTCACTTGCAAAACTGCACAGGGCCTCCCAGGTAATATCCACTGTCTCCAGCCTGACCCTTCCTTTCAACCCATCTTCCTCAAAGCACTGTGCTCCCAATCAATAATGTGAGCCCTATCATCAGGGTCTCCTGGCTAGGTAAGTGACTATTATATTATATAAAAATATAATTCAGTGTAAATGTTAACTTTATTCTCCTCTCCTGAAATATTCACATTTTAAGCTAATGTCTTAGATATATAATACTTTAGCTTCCGAAAAATCATCTACTATATAGGCTAATTGAAGAAGATACGTTTTCTTAAGCACCGAAACTTGTTAGGAGCAGATCTTAAACCAGATCGCATAGGCATGTGTTGAAGTTTGTCAGGGTCTCTGCTGGACTGTTTTTTAGCAAGGTATATGGAGTGTGTGATGTGCTGTTTACCTGTCTGCACAGGGTTCAGATTGACTATGTGATACCAAACATAGCATTCCACAATCCTAGAAAAGCATTTTAATGAGAGTAATAAGTTCAGAGCCAGGCGCCAATGCCTGAACTTCCAAAGTCCTACAATGACCACTTCTGCATCCTATAGAGCTCTTTGCATTGGGGAGGGATCAGTTCTCTTAATGTAGTCCTTTCACATGCATAAATAAGCTCTAAGTCTTTGTGTTTGATGGAAACAGAAAAGAACATCATGGTGTTCATGGGGTGATCAGAACCAGCAATGGTTTGGCAAATATGCATGGAATATAAGAAATCTTTCGCCCACAAGTGCCCTGGTAGAGGCAATTCTTTTTTTTTTAACTCAATGATTCCAACAGCATAAGCCCTCAAGTGAATAAATAACCTGCCACTTTCTTACCAGTAGCGCCAGGTCATATAATCTGTGGCTTGGAAGCTCCATCACCATATAGATGCCACCATGCCTGGAGCTTTGTGGGACTTTTAGCACCAGGTTCCCTTCCATGGAAAACAGAGTGACATCTAGTTGTTCCTACAAGTAAGTTAAAAGACATCCATTCATGGTAACAGTTTGAGTGGAGTCAAGGGACATAAAAAGGCAACAAGGCACAGAAACCTAAGCTGGGAGAGGCTAGGAGACTTGGGCTGATTTGGCAGATGACAAGTTTTGTGGCAGATTTTAAAAATAATGTTGCTTTAAGAACAGAAAGAAAGCCAGGCCAAGAAACATCAACAGTAAGTTTTCCTTCTTTTTCCCTCCTAAGATATGCTGAAGCCAGGTTTAATTTTATGTCAGGAAAGAATTCCCTCCTGAGACTTTCCTGGCTACGGTTCAGTTAGAGAATAATGTTTTCCAGCCATGTTTCCAGAGTCCCTGAAAAGTTGAAAGGAAGTTACGAAGCTCTCACTTTGCATCAGCAGGGGGAGCTGTTATGATAAAGAAACTAGGTGGTTTCTTCCTGTGCCATGAAATTGTCAACATTCTCAACGTTTCATTCTTGCGACCAGGGAATACCTAAGGAATGAAATATTGACAGATAATAGCAGCTTTAATACGTCTTAATTTAATGCAAACCCTTCGTGTCATTTTAAAACTTTATTAAATAAACACTAAATTCCAGAGTAAACAATTTTTAATCAGAAGGAAAAAGCCTTAGATATTTGTATAAGTTGCCTGAATACATGCCTTATTTGTATAAAAAGCCTGCAGAGCATAAGATTATTTCATGATACTTTGATCACCATGTAATGTAACATATCTCATACTACCTATTGCAATCCCAAAGTCTCTGATGGAAATGGTTGTCTAAAATGGGATTTCCAGGGCATATAAAAGAGCCGTTATAATAGCCTCATCAAAACTTAGCTCCCTTTACCACGTAAGATATGTTGATGCTGCCATCAACATATCTGTTTAGTAAACATCAACTTATCTGTTTCGTACATTCTGGTTTTCAAATTGCTTGGGCCCATTTAAAAATTGAGGGGGAGAAAAGCAGGCAGGCCAAACTCTCTGCTTATCATTAAAACCAGCCTTTGCACCTCTGATGGTTTGTTTTAAAGTCCTACATTACAGCCACACAATGTGACTCCACACCAAGTTAAGGATTAAGTGACTATTAACATCTTAAGCAATTCTCAAGCTCACACACCTCTTAAAACTTGTTTTCTTCTAGCATCAACAAAACACTTATCTGTGGAAACTTCCGGAGTTAAAATTCGAAAGATATTGATGTCTCTCATAGACATTTCTGCTGTATATACATTATTGTCAACTATGCCCTCTAAGTAGACTTCCAGGGAGGGCTGGCCAAAGAGAATGCTGAAGTTCAGGTGAATTGAGTCCCGGAAGAGATGGACTTCATGGGGAATTGATTGGGATATAGGGGATTCAAGAAGAGAAGAGACGATTTTCAAGGAAGAATTTGAAAATCAGTGATCTCTCAGACCAGGTGTATGGCAATGCAATCACCTTAAAGGCTGATATTATATGGGCCAAGGAGTTTCACAACAGCAAAGCATTTCAGATTCTCAGAGAGATTATGGGGAAAAGGATATGAGAAGGCAATGAATTGTCCAGAAAATAGACTGAAACTGATAGAGGACTGGCAGTAACAGAATCAGCAAGCAAAGAATACAGTATGCAATATATATACATACATATATATACATATATTTTTTTTGAGATGGAATCTCACTCTGTTGCCCAGGCTGGAGTGCAATGGCACAATCTTGGCTCACTGCAACCTCTACCTCCCAGGTTCAAGCGATTCTCCTGCTTCAGTCTCGTGAGTAGCTGAGATTAAAGGCGCCTGCCACCATGCCAGGCTCAGTTTTGTATTATTAGTAGAGATGGGATTTCGCCATGTTGGACAGGCTGGTCTTGAACTCCTGACCTCCGGTGATCCGTCCACCTTGGCCTCCCAGTACTGGGATTACAGGCGTGAGCCACCACACTTGGCCAGTATGCAATATATATTTATGCAGTGGAAGTAGAAGAATTGAGGGAACAGAGAGAATTCAACAGAAGTCATTCAGTAATAGCCTAGTCTTCCCTCAGAAGAATTTTGAGAGAAATAATTGTTAATATCCTATAGCATCATGAAATACTTTGTATATCTGCTCTCTATTAAAAAAAGCTAACATATCAGCTATTTTCAAATATGACTAGCTTACAGTAATATACTTTCTGATTTACTTACCAGCTGTGCTGTCACTGGATACAGAAGGTTCTGAAGCGTCTTGTAACTGAATGGGTACTCATTCTAAACTGTGGCCCAAGCAGGGCTAACATGTCTCTTGGGGCTAACATGTTTGTTTCTTCTTTACACAATGAACTCTTTTGAATTAGAACAAGACTATGCATTTCTGTGTGACCTCCAAGGGGACTCCTGATCTCCAGAGACTTCACTAGAGATGTAGTGAATGAGATACTACCTGTTGGATCCGGCAATAAATTAGTAATGGAAGGTTTCCATTGATAGTAGTCTGGGGTTGAAATTGTTCTTTCTTTGTAGACATTCTATGAATATCAGTAGTTTTACATAAGCATCTCATTTATTAAGCAGTATTAATCAGAAATAAGAAGTTTTTGTATTTCCAAATCATGCTTTTCCAATTATTTTATACCAGTGCTTCATTCTCCACTGGCATCTAAGGTAGCTCCATAGTTTCCAGTTGCTTTCAGATATTAAGGCTTAGTCCAATTTAAAACATCAAACATTAGTTTATTCTCCCTTCTTTCCTCTTCCACTTTACCCAGTGTAAGTAGGAACTGGCACCCTCTCTAATTAGGAGTCTGCCTCAGGTGCACCATCACCTCGCATTCCCCCTGTTGTATTCCTCTTCAGGGTATGGAGCTGAGAGGTAGAACAGGGAAAGGAAAGAGTGTAACAGGCTGCTATTATAACCTTTCCCTCTCGGTTCCTGCTGTTTTTCCAGCCAACACAGCCTGGCTATTGATATCATCTGCAAGGCAGGCCTTCAAATTCTAGCTCTGGGGAATAAAGGTATGAGTTTTTGGAGTTTCAGTGATTTTAAGCCAACTTTTTCAAGCCCCTGAGTTCTCACTACTGGCCATATAGTGCATGGCCTCGTGTTGCTGCGAAACTGTCTTGGAAAGGAGGTTGAACAAGCCCAGCTACATTCAAAGTAGCATCCACTTGAACCACAGGCATGACCTGTCTTGGCTCTGAAATGGGGTAAATTCACACTACCCCTACATCTCTTCTCTCTCCAAGACTGTTCTCCGGTGTTCCTACGATGAACAGGTAAATCCACAAGTCCTTTTCCTGAGCAGATGTCCAATTACGTAACTAAATTATACAATGGTCTTTGTAAATGAGCCTCTTAGAGCCTCTCAGGAGGTTTTAGGAAGAAAGACCAGGTACTGTAATTTCCCTTCCCTCCCTTGGGGAAGGCAGGGAATTTCCTCTTATCTCAAACGCACCACATTCTAATAACCCTTGGATCTGCCCCTCTCTGTCTTCTTCCCAGTCTTATTATACAGAAAATGGAGGCTGGCAGCAGTTTGCCGCATCCATCACCTCTTAAGAAGCTTTGGCTCTGACTCTGGTGACTGTCAGTTCAGATATTAGATACTTTCCTGTCCTCAGCCTTGGTCCTAATTACCAATCTCAGAAGTCCCACTAAGAGCTTCTTACACATGGAAGGTAAACAAAGTTCCTTGGAAGAAAAACAAAATACAGATAACATATGGATATTTAGAATAGGTATTTGGCATCAGTTGGGCCACTGTTAAGATTTTTCATCATCATCCATTAATTCAACATATTTAGCAAATAAGAACTAAATGCCTACCACAAGTTGAATATGATGATAGACTCTTATAATTCAGAGAAGAAGAAAGTGTATTCCCTGCTCTCTAAGTGCCATTTCCTACTGTATAGTATTTAAAATGCAGGACTGTGGATGCCAGTGTGAAGGTAGGGGCTGAGGGCAGTCAGGGCAGAGGGAGAACATACAAAGTTGGAGAAGGCAAAGTAGACTTAAAGAAGAGATGGCCTTTGAAAGGGCTCTTAAAAAATGAATGGGCAGATCATCAGGCAGGAAAAAGAAAATAAAGGAAATAATGTCAAGTAGAGATAATAATAGCATGAGCAAAAACAAAAAGATACAAAAATTGTGAGGCAGTTAATGCCTATGCCTCTGTCAGCAGGGTGGTGAAAATATAATGAGGGCTGGGCCTCACCGAATCAATTGATTCAAATTCCAAGCTCCTTAACTGGTAAGGCGTGAAAATTCCAATTAAAAATGGGAAATTCCAAACCTGTTAAGGAGTTTGGAATTTTTCTGTATATAAAATGGGGAATTATCAAAGGTTTTAAAGTGAAAGAATGATGCATGGAATACCATTTTAATAGTAAGTCTCAATATCAATATGAAATAGATAAGCAACTAGGGAGTTGGGAGATGACATGATCTGGAGAGCTGGTGAGTGCATGAACTCAGTATATAACAATGAGGAAGGAAGAGAAGGAACAGAAATGAGAAATCTTTAATAGTAGAATTAAATTCAGAATGACTCAGGGATTTTAAGCTTTGGTGTCTGGGCATGTAAGATATTCTTGCTGAGATAGGGAACACAGGAAGAACTAGCTGAGAAGAAGAGACTGAGTTCATTTGAAGATGCAATACTTTAAGGTGATGCAGAACATCTAGGAGGAGTTTCCCAGGAGGCATTTGGGCCTGGAGTTCAGAGCAGGCTGGCTAAATGTGGAACAATCAGTGAACAGAGGAGGCTTGAAGCTAGGTGAGTGCACCAGGGAATGTCCAGTTAGGGTGTGCAAACAGAGCAGGGAGCTTGGGACGGAGCACTTAAAGAACTGAAAAAGGGTGGAGAGGAACTAGTGAAGAAGCTGGAGATAAAGGCATCAAGAGAAAAAAATCAGGATGGACCAGTGTCTCAAAAACCAAGGAAAGAGGAATTGTCCAGCCCAACTGAAGCAGTTCCAGTGTGAGATGTTAGAGAAAAGCCACACAGAATAAAAACTGAAAAAAAAAAAAAGAAAAGAAAAAGTCAGGAGACAAAGAAATTGAGAACTATTTGGGTGATACTGGATTTAACTAGACCATGTCTCTCTTGTGTTTAGATATTTGAAATGTATGTTTTAAAATAGACTTTTTGGAGAACTCTTAGCTGTCTTTTGTGTCGGAAATCTGTGCAAATGCTGATTATTCCAAAGAACATGAAATGTGCTTATATCCTTACATTTTTCTTTAGGATAAACAAATTTTGAGCTAATAAGCAAAAAGGAAGAGGCATGCACTTAAAAAAAAAAAAAAAAAGCATTTACTGTACATGAAAAGGGCCATTACTAAAAGGGTTAGAAGTGATAACAGCAATTTTTCTCTGTAGGAAAGGAAATAACTTAGATTCAGGAAAAGGAGCTTGCTGACAAGGCAGTCAGTCACATGTCTCCCCAAAGGAAGTTAAGAGATTGGCTTTTTAAGGTCATAGTTCAATGGAAAGTGAAGTTGATGTTCACTTGAATAAAGTTTTCTTCAGTTGTACTGAGTGGATTGTCAAAATAACTAGCAGAAACAATAAAATGAGATGGTAATACCTCCCTCAGTGCTCCAAGCTTTTCAATGTCAAGTCAGATTATTTGCTGAAAGAGCAAGCATCTTGAACTATGATGAGAAAGTTCATATCGGATATATATCTTTTTTTTGCTCAACATCTTAGTCCCATATAGCCACTTAATTGTATATTTTCTTGAATAAATATATCAAGAATAAAAGATTTTCAAAATATGTCATTCTCGGCCGGGCGCGGAGGCTCAAGCCTGTAATCCCAGCATCTCTTTGGGGAGGCCGTGAGGCGGTGGATCACGAGGTCAGGAGATCGGTGACCATCCTGGCTAACATGGCAAACCCCGGGTTTCTACTAAAAATACAAAAAAAAAATAGCCGGCGAGGTGAGCGGGCTTCGTAGTCCCAGCTACCTCGGAGGCTGAGGCGGGAGAATGGTGAACCCAGGAGGCGGAGCTTGCAGTGAGGCCGAGATCGCCACACTGCACTCCAGCCCATGACACAGCTGCAGACCGGCCTCAAAAAAAAAAAAAAAAAAAAAAAAAAAAAAAAAAAATATGTCATTCTCCTTTTGTGAAGAACTAGATCAGTGGCTCACCATATAAATGTGCAGTATTATTTCTGATATTCATAGAAAATATATTATCAAATAAAAAACGATTTTTTTATGTGTTAATTCTAATGAAAGAAACTTCCTCAGAATATGTATGGACTCAAAGATAACTCGGGAGAAAGGAGATAAGATTAATCAAGTGCTTGCTGTACTTCAGGCATATGCTAAGAATTGTAGTGATATTAATGATATAGTCTATGAGTCATGCCCAGTGACCAAGGGCTCAAGTGTCCTCTCGACATTTGAAGCGGTCTTCCAAGCTACCCAAAGCCCCACTGGATGTTGATCTCATCAGAATATGGTTACCAATGATCTTTGACCTGTTGTCATTCTGAATCAAGGATAATTTGGATCTTAAAATAAATGGAGGTAAAAAGAAGCAAAAGATTTTTATCTCGAGCCCCTCACTATAGACTGATTTATATCTCTTTCAAGAGCCTATCTCTTGGCTCTTTTGTTGAAAGTAGGCCTGCTCATCTATACTCAAAGCGTAGGAAGCTACTTAGGTCATTTGCATATTTTTAGTATTTTATATTCCTTTGCAACCGTGGTAACTTTTACTTTCTACCCAACGTGAGAATCCCTCCTACACAGTGAAGCATTCAGGTTAAATATCTAGAGCTGAACATTACCCAGACTCAAGTTCTAATTCCTGCACTGTCACTTACAAGCTGCGTACTGAGGCAAGTTGCTCAACCATTTCACGTACAACCGGGACGACTAAAATGCCTTTATTTGTTAGACCATTATAAAGACTAAATGTGATACTATATGTTACACAGTTGGTATAGTGCTCGGAACTTAAATAGTCATAGGGAGAAAAATGACTTGGCTAGTTTCAGTTACTTGTTATCTTCAATAACAGACTATCCTATTTTAAAAATTTCAAAACGTTACACAGTCTTTCCTTTTATTAAGCCAAATTTATCTTATTCTCAACTTTGCCCGCGAATCTAAATTCTGTCCTCTGGAACACCACAAAATAAATCCAATCTCTCACATTTTTCTTTTCCATTTAGTACTGAACTATCCACTGTTGGAAAACAAAAATGAACACGACATAGTTTCAGGTTGAAATAACCTTAGACAATAGAAGAAAAAACACATATATACACATATGTATTTGCACAGGACATATATTTAGTGTTTAAGGGTGCAAAGGTTTAAGTTGTATATTCAATTATTACATAAATGGAATATGAGTAGTTCAAAGTACAGGAATAAATGGTTATTGGAACACAAAGGAAAATGCGAAGTCTAACTGATTGAGTGGTGAAGAAACTGTACTATGCCTTTAAGGATGGGTAAGATGAAAGCGCCTCCTGGAGGAAACAGCATGTACAAAAGAACACAGGCATATTCAGAAAACCAAGGGCTTTGCAGTTTTACTAAAATAAGCTTTCCAAATTGTGAACTGTAGGCATGAATCTTTAGAATTTCGAGGGATATGTTCATCTATATATGCACCAGACATTGGTTATGGTCTGAATCGCAATAACAAAATGCCTATGACATGACTTATTTTTCTTAAATGTAGTTTAACAGCTGTTGGCCGGGCGCGGTGGCTCAAGCCTGCAATCCCAGCACTTTGGGAGGCCGAGGCGGGCGGATCACGAGGTCAGGAGATCGAGCCCATCCTGGCTAACACGGTGAAACCCCGTCTCTACTAAAAAAATACAAAAAAAAAACTAGCCGGGCGAGGTGGCGGGCGCCTGTAGTCCCAGCTACTCGGGAGGCTGAGGCAGGAGAATGGCGTGAACCTGAGAGGCGGAGCTTGCAGTGAGCTGAGATCCGGCCACTGCACTCCAGCCTGGGCGACAGACTGAGACTCCTTCTCAAAAAAAAACAAAAACAAAAAAACAGCTGTTAGTATTGATAATAAAGTCAGGCTGAGTGCAGTGGCTCATGCTTATAATCCCAGCACTTTGGGAGGCCGAGGCAGGTGGATCACCTGAGGTCAAGGGTTCAAGATCAGCCTGAACAACATGGTGAAACCCCGTCTCTACTACAAATACAAAAATATATCGAGAGAGAGAGCTGGACGTGGTGGCGGGTTCCTGTAATCCCAGCTACTCAGGAGGCTGAGGCAGGAGAATCGCTTGAATCAGCTGAGTAGAATCCCAGATATTCAGGAGGTTGTAATAAGCCAAGATCACACCACTGCACTCCAGCCTGGGCAACAAGAGCAAAACTCCATTTCAAAAAAAAAAAAAGTCGTAATTCTGTGTTTTCTTCATCAGTGAGTACTCAGAGTACAACCGCTAACATAGATAGTCCTTGAGAGTTATTAGCATTAAAAAGCGATCTACTCAAGTGTTTGGGAGGTATCAGGTCAGAGTACAGAGGGCTAAGCAGGAGTGGGCCATTCCTTCCCCTTGGCATAGCTCCCTTCCCCTCTTATCTATTCAAGGACATTGCTCTGGCCATTTGCGCCTGTTTTAAATTTTTCCTTACCACTACAGTTTTCTCATTATCATCCAACTATGTTGTGTTTCTTTCAGTGTGGAAAACAATTCATCTCAACATTGCTTCCACCTCCAACCAGCTAGTTTTTACTGAAAGAAAAAAAAGGCCCTAGGAAAAACAATTGTGTGTATGCACAGTTTCTAATTTCTTTCTAGTATTTTCTCTGTGAGCTTTGCCTTTGAAACACATCTACTATCTGAATTCTTATCTCCATAATTGCAATTACCACCCTAGTCCAGGCAACTTATGTCAATTTTGGATCCCAGTAGCCTCCAGACTGGTCTGCCTGCTTTGTTCTCCCCTAGCCCCATACTTTTTTCTCAATAGTGTATCTGGGGTGATCCTTTTAAAACATAAGTCAAATCACGTCATTCCTCTACTCCAAATCTCCTTAGTTTCCCATCTCATTCAGAGTGAAATTCCAGGCCATACAATCACTTTTTAAGACCTACACTCTCTCCTCAAAGTTCTCTCTGATGCCATCTCTTAAATCTGTCCCCTTTTCTCATTCTGTTTCAGCCATATAAGCTGTCTTTCCAAGCATCAAGCTTGCCAGGTGACTCCATTCAGCTCAAATGATGTGACATATGCCTAATTACCTACTAGCAAGCTTTTGTTTTTTAGTATGATTGTATTGCTTGATGTACATGAAAAATTACCTTGATCTATAGAGTGGTTCACAGTGGAAAATTAGCTTTGTCATTTGAAAACACTATCTAGAAACGCCATAAATAAAACACATTTATTTTTCTTTTTGAAGTGTTCCGAATGACTTACTGTATTGTTTTTTTAATCATGTGACCCCTTTTCAGCTTTCCTCTACCTAAATTCTCTCTTTTTTTTGAGACAGTGTCTCACTCCATCGCCCAGGCTGGAGTGCAATGGCATGATCTTCACTCACTCAGCCTCGACCTCCTGGGCTCAAGCGATCCTCTTGCTTCAGCCTCCAATGTAGCTGGGGCCACAGGTGCATGACACCACATCTGGCTAATTTTTTGAGTTTTCATAGAGACAGGGGTCTCACTTTGTTGCCCAGGCTGGTTTCAAACTGAGCTCAAGAGATCCTTGCGTCTAGGCTTCCCAAAGTGCTGGGATTACAGGCACCACACCCAGTCATAAATTCTCTTTATCATTGCACACTATTGATAGCTCCCTTTTATTTGAAAGTTTCTTCTGTGTTCTTTTGCAGAAACACCAGTACTTTCTAAATGTCTCCTATCTCATTGATTGCTGTACAGCCTCCTTCACTGGTATTCCTCCTCAGCTCCCAGCCCTCTGGTAATTCATAGAATTCTATCTTTGGTCCCTAACTTTTCATACATATGAAACCTGAGGAATCTCACCCACTCACAGACTCAAATCTCCATCTATACACTGAGCACACTTAAATTTAGCCCAGACTTCACTCCTGAGCTCTGTTCGCCAACGGCCTTCTAGACAGCAGAGTTGGTAGGTGCCAATGTCACTTCAAACTTAGCATGTCCCAAATTGGACTCATTAAAATCTTTTGCAGTCAATTTTTCAAGTAAATCACATCTTCAGTGAATGCGCCACCATCTCCCCAGAGACCGTGCTAGAAAACTTTGAGTCCTCTCTTGCCTGTCACATCAATTTCCTTACAAAGATCCTCAGGAGAAGGTGTCCTTTCCAAGACCAGGCCAACATCTTGGAATATAAGAGGGTGGATGGCTTTATGCAAATCTATCAGTAAAACTGGAAACCTTATTTGGCATTCAACAGAGCAATCTTTTGGCACTCCAAAATGATAGATACAGATTTTGAAAAACCGGGAAAAGTGAGTCTGTATTCTGGTTCTGCCTTTTGTGGTCTTAGAAAATTTAGTGAGCCTTTTTCATTCCTTTTCCTCTTCAACTTTCAAATGGGCAGAATAATAATTACTTCATATATTCTTTGGAAAAGTTAAATGGAAGTGAGTTAAGTTGTATGCAAGCCCCCAGTGACATACTAACACTTTTAACAGGCCCTCAAATAATTTAGTTTCCTTCATTCTTTCCTATCAAATGAAGCAATCACATTTATTCAAAGATTCTTCTGTTCAAATATGTTTGAAATGTGCCTCCTCCCCTTAAGAACAGGTTGTAAAAATGATCCAGCTGTGATTTATATTGACAAAGCAGAGGGAGTTAGCTGGAGGGTATAACTCACCTGACCCTCAAGCCATCTGACTTATTTTCTGGAATGTGCAAGGAATCTTTCATATTACAGGATGGTGTGTTGTTTTTGTTTGTTTGTTTATGTAGTGATGGAAGTTTGTTTTTGTCATTCTTATACTAAGATCATTGGAATTGTACTCCAAAACAGAATTAAATGAATAGATCGATAGTGATTAAAAGTTTGGTCTCTGGAGTAAAACAGCCAGAATTTAAATCCTCGCACTCACTGTGTTGCCTGGGACCAATTACTTTCTTTTGCTATTTCTCAATTATAACATAGGGTTGCTGGGGAGTTAAATAACATAATAAATGTAAAGGACATAGGAAGGAGCAACCATTTAACAAGCCACTAAAGAGCCATTGAACACAAAGTTCTTTCGGTGAGGGTGCATAAGCTGGAGGTTTCTGTCCTTGAGAAAGAGTAGGATGACCTAGTTTAGGGAAAATATCAGAATTATTTTAAGTGGTAATTATGACCATTGAAAGAAGACATTTAAGAGTTTTCAAATGTTGATTTTAAATATTGTTCTATATATTCTTATTCTTTATGAAGTAAAATCAAGTTTCTTGTTTAGTGCATAATTCAGGTTATTTTAGAGCAAGACTATTTCATATTAAAAGCAGGTTACTACTTTTGTGTGTTTTTTAAATTATTTATTTATTTGTTTATTTATTTATTTATTTATTTTTAGATGGAGGCTCGCTCTGTCACCCAGGCAGTGGTGCGATCTCAGCTCACTGCAACCTCCGCTCCCTGGGTTTAAGCGATTCTCGTGCCTCAGCCTCCTGAGTAGCTGGGATTACAGGCACGTGCCACCATATGCAGCTAATCTTTGTATTTTTTTTTTTTTTAGCAGAAACAGAGTTTCACCATGTTGGCCAGGATGGTCTCGATCTCCTGACCTCATGATCCGCTCACCTCAGCCTCCTAAAGTGCTGGGATTACAGGCATGAGCCACCGTGCTCAGCTGCTAGTCTTAATGTATATTCCTGTTCCTCTCCATTATTCACACAAGGGCATGACTTGTTCCTTGGACCAATACTCCCATTACCAGGCTCCTCTACTCACTTCATTGAATCTGTTATTAAAATACCTAAGATCCTATGAAGAAATCTGTAATCTATTTAGGGCTTGAATTTCTGAAGTTTGCATTTTCAAATCTATGCAATAATGGCAAAAATTACAATCAAGCAATAAGATTACTTCTACATTTCAATAATGCTTTCAACTGGATAATGATTATCAACTACAATGGAATTAATATAATCCTTTCACCATGTATTTAACATAAAACACTCATTTTTCCCTCTCCAAAACTCTCATTTTCACTACAAACTTTGTACTGACTCCCTATAACACCCTGCCAATAGATTCTCTTTTGATTTTGTGTTCTCACTAAAGTAAAAGAATTATGCCTCTCAGGATTATCTCCAGTATATCTAAATTAGAACCCTGACATTATGGGATAAAGTTGAGGCATGGGATTTTAATATCCAATAGATATTCCTAACCTTACTTAACAAGCACTCTTGGAACTCCAGAAATCGTACTAACTAGATTTGGAAAATCAATTTTATCTTTTATCTAGCCAATTACTTCCACCACATATACATAATTTTGTCTTTTTAATCACTATGATTTTATTATGGAGTAGCAATTAAAATAATAGGAAATTCAGTCCATCTTTAATCATGGCTGCCTGGATGGATCTAGGCTACTTCAGGCATATTGTTTCATAGTTTTGTATCTCAGTTTCACCTGAAAATTGATTTTATAATAATTGTATCTATATCATAAGATTATTGTGATGATTAAGGTGATGTATAGAAAGTGATTAAAATGGTACTTTGCATACTTTGTTATTAAGCTATTAGTATTGTTTTTGTTATTATTTTACTCAATTCCTGAAAATATAGGTATGCTAAGACAAGGTATAATAAAATCTGGAATGTCTAAATGTCTGGAAACCTTCTTGCCTCCCATGTTTCAAATGACAGTCCAGGCTACTCAGCTAAAGAAAGCCAAAGTCTCCACAAGCTCCACCAATACATAGTACATTCAAAAATCTAAGTAGAGTGAACACTGGGCAGAAATGAGAGGGATAGAAGCACAATTTCAAACCATGCCTTAAAGAACAAAAAGCAGTATTTTTCAGGTTAATAAATGTTTTGTTTGCAGACTAAACATCTTTCGGGGTAATAGGGTTTCGACTTTTGTCATCCCAGTTCATCCCAGGGATAAACTTCTGCCAGGATGGAGAGGAACAGATTAAGTACTGTTTAATTTTAGCATTAAAAAAAAATTCACTTAAATTATATGCATCACATTTCCCCACTTCTCTCCCAGGACAGATTGAGTTTAGGCAATTATTCTGAGTTTATCCATCCCTATATGCTGAGTAAATAGTGTCTAAGAGATTAGAACAAGGACGGTTAAGACAAGAACTTGTTTTAATCAGCAGGAAGGAAACTACCACTTCATCTGAGAATGTGTTGATGTGATTACAGAGCTAGGAAAATAATCCATTTACTTTAAAAATGACAAAGGCCTCCGTCCCCTATAGGTATCTGGTAATATTGTTTACTGCATATCATGTGAATACGCCAAGGCAACATTTTTCTGTAACAATGACCACCTGACACAAGAGATTTCATCACCGAACTGCAAAGGCAAAAACAAAAACATTCATTGATTCTTAGAAAACTCAAAGCCGTTAAAAACAGAAATCAAGCTAGTATGTAGTATAGAATAATTGACTGCAAATCTGAGTACTCCCAAGTAATATATTATAAAACCTTATCCTCAATTCCCAAATAAACATTGAAACAATATTTAAAAATGTACACAAAGTTATAGCATTACTGGCCAGGGAACATAGGAATAAAAAGAGGCTCTCTTTCTGTGGTAACCTGAATATAGGGTATGTTCAAGTGTCAGTACCTTTAGTGCTTAACTGTCTAGGGGGAAGAAAAAGAAAAGGAGGAGGTCTCTCTTGAGCCAACAAGAAAATAGGAATGAACAAAAGTAAAGTTGAAGAGCTAAATAAGTAAAAAGATATCAAGTGTTATAACTGAAGAGAAAAGTAGTTAGACAATGAAATAAGGAATTTTGTTGAGATTATTTGGGAGAGAAAAAGGGTCTTAAATGGTAAAAGATATATGCTTAGGGATGATGAAAAACCAGAAGGGAAAAAAACGTTTATGGGAGGAAATAGAAAATACAACTCAGCGCACAAGATGGGAAAATTGGTTTTAAAAATTGAGACAGTGAAAAAGAGAGAAAGAGCGAGAGAGAGGGAGAGGGAAATGCCTTGTACTTTATTGCACAGAATAATTCCCAGAGCATTGGACAAAAGCAGTCTTTCTCATTCTACTTCCAAAAGTAGCCTTTCAAATTAGACTTTGTTCTTTCCTTGTTGGAAAATGCCTTGAATCTAGATGTAGATGACCTCAAAGGTCCCACTGACCTGAGGATGGTCATCGGGGCTCTCTGTGCTGTGCAGAGGGTTGCCAAGAGCTGGGGCAGGAAAGGTTTGCATCTAGGCCTCCTCTAGAGAATGACACAGACACAAATCATAGAAAGATAGAACGTGCATGATGATATAAGAATCAGCTGTCGCCGGGCGCGGTGGCTCAAGCCTGTAATCCCAGCACTTTGGGAGGCCGAGACGGGCGGATCACAAGGTCAGGAGATCGAGACCATCCTGGCTAACATGGTGAAACCCCGTCTCTACTAAAAATACAAAAAACTAGCCGGGCGAGGTGGCGGGCGCCTGTAGTCCCAGCTACTCGGGAGGCTGAGGCAGGAGAATGGCGTAAACCCGGGAGGCGGAGCTTGCAGTGAGCTGAGATCCGGCCACTGCACTCCAGCCTGGGCAACGGAGCGAGACTCCGTCTCAGAAAAAAAAAAAAAAAAAAGAATCAGCTGTCCTAGAGGGACAGCTCAGTCTTGGCCTTAAAAGAAGGGCTAACTCCGGCCAGGCGTGGTGGCTCACACCTGTAATCCCAGCACTTTGGGAGGCCAAGGCAGGTGGATCACAAGGTCAGGAGTCCGAGACCAGTCTGGCCAATATGGCAAAGCCCCATCTCTACTAAGATTACAAAAATTAGGCCGGATGCAGTGGCTCATGCCTGTAATCCCAGCACTTTGGGAGGCCGAGGTGGGCGGATCACCTGAGGTCGGGAGTTCGAGACCAGCCTGACCAACATGGGAAAACCCCCATCTCTATTAAAAATACAAAATGAGCCGGGTGTGGTGGCGCATGTCTGTAATCCCAGCTACTAGGGAAGCCGAGGCAGGAGAATTGCTTGAACCCAGGAGGCGGAGTTTGCAGTGAGTCAAGGTCACCCCATTGCACTCCAGCCTGGGCAACAAGAGTGAAACTCCATCTCAAAAAAAAAAAAAAAAAGATTACAAAATTAGCCAGGTGTAGTGGCGGGCGCCTGTAGTTCCAGTTACTCTCAGGAGCCTGAGGCAGGAGAATGACTTGAACCTGGGAGGAGGAGGTTGCAGTGAGCCAAGATTGTGCCACTGCACTCCGGCCTGGGTGATAGAGCAAGACTCCATCTCAAAATAATAAAATACAAAAAATAAGGGCTAACTCAGGGAGGAGACCTGCATTACAGGAGTGGAGAACAATGTAAGCAAGTGCAGAGTGTGTTTACAGGACAATGAATGGGGGAAAATCCATGTGATAGGATGGGCTGGATCCCGCAGAAGTTCTTAACTACCTAAGAGAACGAGGATTTTTTTTGTTTTGTATTCGGTTTTTTTTTTTTTTTTCCACTGTTATAACATGTGAACTTAGTGGAGAATTGGGGCACAAAAGAGGCATTATGAGAGAAAGGTGTCCGAAAATGTACCTTGGTGGCAGAGTGCAGAATGGCAGCAGGGAGGGAGATAAAAATAGGACTTTATTTCAATCACCCACATATCAGATGATGGGCTGAAATAAGGTGGTAGACTTCATTGCTGAGTTCAGTGGAGAAGTAGAGGCTTAAGAGACTATATAAAGAAAACTGGCTTGTTTTTGAGATGGGAGGAGAATGATGAGACTCAGTCTCATTCAATGATATGGCTAATCCTTTTATTTAATTTTTAATAGACACATAATGATTGTACATACTTATGGTATACAGAGCGATATTTTGATACATGTATAAAATGTGTAATGATTAAGTTAGAATAATTAACATACCTCTCACCTCAAACATGTATTATTTCTTTGAGCTTCTTCTTCTTATTTAAGTGTTTATTTGAAAGGCCCTTCAGCACTTAATCTTAGTCATTAAAGTAGACCTGAAGTCTGAGGAATGCTTATCTTATCTTCCCTAACTTAATGATCTTCTCTCTCAGATCCGTCACCAATCTTATCAGAAAACACTGGCCTTTAAAGACTTCTAGGCAATTTCTGGTATGAGACTCATATATAATATAATTATTTGGGAGAATTATCTGCAGCATATATTGCAGCAGGAATGTTTCCTGATTGCCAGGCAAAAATCAGATCTTTAGAAAACATCTTAACTATAGAAAGAAGCCTCTAAGATTACCCACAGTACTAAGAAACAAGAGGAATATAAATACCACAAGTATAAGACCACAGGTAATCTGAAAACCAGCATTTTTAAAGCTCTGATTTGACTCTACACAAGTACAAGGCTTCTGTCAGAATTCCTTCTTGAAAAAAAGAAATAAAAAGGCTTGATAAGTCAGCACTACTCAGTTTTCTGTTGACAGAAAAAGAGCATAATATTTGGGCTTCAAATCTCCCTCCATTTCTGTTGAAGGGGGAAGCTGAAGGGAAATACATCAGTGTCAAGTGGCCCCATTGAACATCAAGTAATATAACTGGCATATCCCTAAGGGACATGTTATTGGCTCTGGCCTTTATTGAATTCTACCTGATATCTCTAGGATGTTTACAGACATCCCAAACTTTGTATATCGAAAAGGAAATAGTATTCACAATCAATTTCCCACTTTCACAAACATCACGCTCCTCCAAAGATTCTGCTCAGAAAATATTTCATCTACTTCCAGAAGCTAGTATTCTGAGAGTTGTACTCCTCACTCTAACTCCTGGTATCAAATCAATGTAATTCAAATCAAGTCATCAAGTACTATTAAATCTACTCTGAAATAGGCTTTGAATATAACCATGCCTTGCCATCTTCACTGCCTCCATCCTTGTCCAAAACACCATCAACTGTCATCTAGACATCCAATTTTTCCTTCTTTAATGCATTCTCCACATAGAATCCAGATAATTCATTTTTCTTTAATGTGTTTTATTTCATAATATTACTACCCTTGTTAAAGTTGTCTGGTGGCTTCCCATTGTGCTTAGAATAAATCTGGTTCTTTCAAAGGTCCCCAAAACTTGTCTGAACTGACCATGGCCCACCTCACGCCCCTGTCTCCCCTGTTTACCTTGTTCCAGTGACTCTGGCCTTCCCCATAAATGGCCATCTCATCTCTAATTTTCTGTATATTTATATATTGATTTGCTTCATGTGTTCTTCCTCCACAGATCGTAGAGATCATGAGAACAGGGACCTTTGTCCCCATATCCCTGGGGCATACGGCAAGTCTATCTTACGGCACGAACCCAATACGCTCTTCCTCATTCTTCTTTTCATTCTCTGTACCTACTCTAGTATTTTTCCTCTTGAAAGGCATTGTTCCAACCTGTATCTGCAACCTATACTAAGGTATTATTATCCTCAATTTCTACACTGGATATTTTCATAAACATTGCCTAAGTACATACCTTGACGTGTAGGCTCCAATATTCATTTATTTTGAACTTTCCGCATACTATTAAACCCTAGGAATGTGATTAAACTAGGTCATCTGCTTCTAGTGCTCATGGATTTGATATTCTGAATTGTCATTAGGTTTTTACATTTATCCCTAGAAAATAGCAATGAGATCGAGCTCTAATTTCCATACTCCTGAGATTTTTTTGAATTCTGGTTCTATCATCCAGTGCACTAACTCTGTCTCAGTTTTCCATCTTCCAACACCCATAAATTTTCACTGTACTCTCATTCTTTTTTTTTTGTAATCTCATTCTTAAAATTCCGCTACCTCATCTTCTAAGACATCATTCTCTACTGTTTTCTGTCATCCTTCTTACTACACCTTCCTAGTCTCCTCCGAGAGTTTCTTCTACTTATTCAGCCACTCATTCATTTGGTAAGTCATGAAATAAATGTTTATTGAGCAACTCTTCTGTGCTAGGCCCTGGGTTAGGTGCTGGAAATACAAAGACAAACAAGTCACAGCCTTTGTCTTCAAGTCCATTTCCCAAAAGTCCCTTGGCCTTTTCTTATTACTGAGTAATTTTACCTATAATCATTGCTTCAACTAAATATATATACTTTGCTAAATTTTAAGCCAGTGTGTCCAGCTTCATAATCTCTCCTGAGCTCTAGATGCTTATTTTCAGTGGTTTACCAGATTTCACTAAATTGTCCCACAAAAAACCCTCAATCTCGACATGGCCATAACATATTTATCCCTATTTATCACAACCCCGATCACCCCCATGACACCTTCTGTATTCCTGATCTTGATTAATGGCATCATCACTTGCCCACCTAGCAAGTTGAGAATCAACTCAAATTTCCTATGACTATATTTAGCTTTCACATAAAATGCACTTTCACATAAAGGTCCTCTCAATTTGATTTCATAAATACCTCTCTTTCTCTGCATCCCTACTGCCACTATTTTAGTTGTTATCTTCTGTCAAACTGATTATTCTTATATTCTATTTCAATCCCATTCTGTCCAAGCCCGTACCTCACACTGCTATCAGAACTCCAAATAAGGAAATTTACAAAAAAAAAAAAAATTTCATTCTACACAGTAATAATAGCAAAATTTCAACAACAATGGCAACAAAAGTAATCGAGAAGTAAGCCAAAGAAAAAGTAATCTGGAAAAACAAGATGGAGCCAGGAATAATATCCAACACTTAATTTTGTTCTTAATGTGTCTTTGATGTTATTTCAAATGTTTTGAATGTGTTATTCTATTCAATCATAGATGCCACTATGAAGATTGATAAGGAAACTGAAAAGAAATGAAATATAAATACAAAAGCTATTCTGTGAAATTTTATACAATTGCTATGGTAGGTCAACAGATTTAACTCTTAGCAATCAAACAGCCAATACAAAGAAAAAAGGAAACAGTTACAAGACTCACAGTGCGTCTGAAAGTAAAAACAAAACAGTTGCTCATGGCAAACACTGCAAAGCTTGATGTTAAGACTAATAAAAAATAATTGGGGAAAACTGACAAAAGACAATTTGGCTACTCAAAACTGTCAAGTTCTTTTGATAGGATCTATAGCCTCCGATGGTCAGAGATAGATAGGAGCTATAGATTCTTTTCCCTAACAACCACACTACCACATTGGTTATGCCACGATGAAGGAAAGTCTTCATCTAAATTCTGACACTTTTTACAACATTTAATTGCTACCAGCCAGTTTCGTATAAAACAAAACAAAAACACAACCTATGAATTTGGTGAAATTTCAGTGTTTGCTGTAAGTACTGAGGTGTGCCTGGTAAGAATGGTTTCCTCTTAGAAAGGCAGCCTGATCAGTTGGCCTTCCGGTGTGACTTATTTATAGCATCCTCTGCTGAATGTTCTTAGGTTGCTTCCCATTCATGCTTGGCCAGTGGTACCTTTATGGTACTTCCAGCAAATTCACCAACTTTGAACGCCAGTCAGTGTAACAGTACACCAATTATTTCCATTATCTCC
Source organism: Papio anubis (assembly GCF_008728515.1). Lineage (NCBI taxonomy): Eukaryota > Metazoa > Chordata > Mammalia > Primates > Cercopithecidae > Papio > Papio anubis. The sequence goes on along the minus strand of NC_044980.1, from coordinate 38,339,046 downwards.
GCTAGGAGTTCTTAAACTTTTTGTACGTGGACCCCTTTCACTGTCTGAAGAATAGTTCTGTCTGTAGAATACTCAGAATAATGTTTTTCAATATATATTTTTTTAAAAAATGATATTTCAAAGGCAGACAAGGCATTTTCAAATACAGTTTAATAAAAATGTGTGCTTCTCTTTAAAAGCATTGAACAACAAGGCCTAAAAGCTGTGGGGCTTGGAGCATTTTTGAGTCAATATTTTATTTTGAGATATCTGCACCAACTATAAATTTGCATGAAAATTGATCAAATTGGTGAGCCCCAAATCAAGAAAAGGAATGCGCTCTCTTTAAATGATGCAAATATTTCACAGCATCAGATGATGATACCTTAATATATCCATTTCCAAATTAAACATATTCCTAACAGAGGGGCCAGAAAGTAAACAAGTCCATAGACCTAGGCAAATGTTTTCTAGGCCAGGAATAAGAACAGTAAGCAAATTGTGTTGTGGTTCAAATGATAGGATTAACATATGAAGATTCTAGCGGCCGGTGAATATTTTTTAAAATTATAGAAAACACAAAAAACCTAAAGGTGGGAAGAGCTAGTCTTGATCATTTAGCACTCTCCAGGGAGGAGGGTCCTGAATCTTGTTTGTAGAAATCATTTAGTTGTAAAGGGCTTTTGACTATACCTATTCTTACCTATTGCGTATAGATCTAGTTGAACTATCAAACTACTGTGGGGAGGCATGGGTGGCTTGCTATACCCCTAATACCACAGGGACCTTCTACATTAGGGGCACTTCATAGGGCTCCATGAACCTCTAGGAATTCTTTAGAGAGAGAGAGAGAGAGAGAGATGGAGTTTCACTCTTGTTGCCCAGGCTGGAGTGCAGTGGTGCAGTCTTGGCTCACTGCAACCTCTGCCTCCCAAGTTCAAGCTATTCTCCTGCCTCAGCCTCCTGAGTAGCTGGGATTACCAGCGCCCACCACCATGCAGGCTAATTTTTTGTATTTTTAGTAGAGACGGGGTTTTACCATGTTGGCCAGACTGGTCTCAAACTCCTGACCTCAGGTGATCCACCCTCCTCGGCCTTCCAAAAGTGCTGGGGTTACAGGCATGAACCACTGAGCCCAACTGAACCTCTAGGAATTCTTTAAAAAAAAAAAAATCAAAAGTTGCTAATCCTCCTAAGCATGGATACAAACTTTAGTGTAGGCAGATAATCATGGCTCTCACCAGATTCTCAAAAGGGAACTTGGCCTACCAAATGATAAAATGTACGTTTCTATCCTGTTTCTTTTTCCTTCTATAACACACCTGTCGGCATGCACCACAACAGTATTGCATTGCTCCCCTGAGCATATTTTCCTTTCTTCCCAAATTTCAATTCAAATCTTCCTTGAACCAGTGAAGAAATCTCCTGCCCCACGTTTTATTATAGTCTTTGTGAAAAGCACTAAATGCCTCTCCAGAAAGGTCCTTCAATCATTAATCCTAGAGTGTGTGAGCACCAGCAATGTAAAGCACCTTTCCCTGGCCTACCACCATCCAAAGGATTTAGGTTGGAAGCTCACTGAGTTTGGAATCAACACAGGAAATGGATGAAAAGAAAACACCTTTATCTTTCTAGTTCTCCTCCTTCTACACTAAGCTTCACGCTTGAGATCTCAAGAAACTAGTTGAAGAAAGAAGAAAGGCCACCAACCACATTGCCCTAAATACATAGGTATTTAGAAGCAGGTAAAAAACTATGAAGAAGCCTAGACTAGAGGCAAGCTACAAATGCTTAAAAGGGGATTTGCCACCCATGCGCAAATGTGGATCAGTCTCTATTGTCCTGGTGTCTCCAACCAGGGAGTGGGAATGTGTCTCCTTGTTGACATAGGGCGGTCCTAGAACAAAGAAAGTTGATGACATAAACATATCCTTTTTTCCCAGCACTTGAGTTGTGTGTGATTTAACCTTTAACTCTTGCATGTTGATGTAGGTGAGATGTCAAATATTTTCTAGCAACCTGTTGGCAACTGTTTAAAGTGTTTTCATCACTCTTTCACTAAGGCAAAGCCAGGCTCAGGCTAACCCGTTCTTCTAACAGAGTTGCTTCCCCCACCCTCTCTCTCCTTTCTCCCCCACTTCCTTCAGACCCAAACAGGAAAGCCATGACAAAGAGCTGGGATCAGCCTGGTAGTCATTGTAAATCTGCAATTACTTAAGTGTCGCTTCCTGTTTTTTGAAAGAATACACTTGCAGCACAGAATAGACTGAGGTCTTGTGACCAATTGTGAACAAATGATTTAAATTGTGACAGGAACAATAGGAAGCCCAGTATCAGATGCTGCCATCCTTCTTTTACCCTCCTTTAATTCTTTAGACCCAGAGTTAAAGCCTCCTACTTCCCCTAGATTAAATTGCTGTCATGAAAGGACAAAACAGTCACATTCTGCCTACTTCATGCTTAGAGGAAAACCATCCTACCTTTTCCCGAAGCTGAACTCAAACCCACCGGTCTACTCATTCAGGGCAAAACAATTTTTTGGAGTGCAGTTGCATGATCTCAGCTCAATTTTCCTGCCTCAGCCTCCTGAGTAGTTAGGATTACAGGCACCGACTACTACGCCCAGCTAATTTTTGTATTTTTAATAGATGCGGGGTTTCACCAGTTTAGCCAGGCTGGTCTCGAACTCCTCACTTTGTGATCCACCCACCTTGGCCTCCCAAAGTGTTGGGATTACAGGCGTGAGCCACCGCACCCAGCCTAAAACATTTTTAAAATAGGTATATTTTCATTTAATGTTTAAGCCGAAGGCATAAAGTTCTTACCAGTTTTGCCTTTGCAAGACAAAGATCTTTCTACTATCAAAAAGCACAAAAAGTGGGGTAAAGATTCTCACCTGCATAATTTCATACATGTCTTTTAATTTAATGGTCTTTCTTGTTCCCTTAGAGACAGAAGACAATTCTGTTGAAAGAATGGACTTTTAGCTACCAGCAAACACCACCACACATACAACATATACCTGAAGAAAGCAACTTGGATAAAGGAAGCATTACTCATTTGCATTTTCATATTTTTAGTCTGGATCTTGCACTCCTATCTTGGAAGGGAAATCTCTTTCATTAAAGAAAACTGGTTATGCCAAATGCACAAAAATAACAGTAGAAGGCACTGGTGTGGGGATGGGTGGAGGAAGGTCACTGCATGACTCAGAAGCACGGCTTCCATAATTCATATTTTAAGCCGTATTACTTCATAGTCAAAACAGAATTGGCCGGACGCAGTGGTTCACGCCTGTAATCCCAGCAATTTGGGAGGCCGAGGCAGGTGGATCACTTGAGGTCAGGAGTTCAAGACCAGCCTGGCCAATATGGCGAAACCTCATCTCTACTAAAAATACTAAAATTAGCCAGACATTGTGATGCATGCCTATAATCCCCCCTACTTAGGAGTCAGAGGCAGGAGAATTGCTTGAACCCTGGGGGCAGAGGTTGCAGTGAGCTGAGATCACAACACTTCACTCCAGCCTGGGCGACAGAGGACAGAACGAGATGCCATCTCCAAAACAAACAAACAAACAAAACAAACAAACACATAATTTTAGGGTCAGAGGAAAAAACTAACTAAAAAATTAGAAAAAACTAAAAAATTTTAGTTTTTAGAAAAAACTAAAGTAGGGTTTCTAAGTCATATACGTATATACTATCACGTAACTAAAGTAGGGTGTGTCTAAACTTATGTGTGTATGTATATACATATGTTATATTATGCATACATAGCTGAGTATAATCACACATAGCTAAAGTAGGGTGTGTCTTTTATGTGCTTTTTTGGATGTAGATTTTTAAATCGTATGTACCACATTATATAAAATGGTCTCAGTCGAACTGTCTACTTGGAAACATTAAAATCTTTCCATAGGAAAGTTTAAACTAGCCATAGGCTTAATTCTTATTTCCCCAGTTCATTTGGCGTATCTGTTACTACTTCTTATAGGAAGAAGTGGAAAATCGGGCACTTTGGGAATCATGGAGCCTTTCTCAGACATGATTTGGTATTACTCTGTGCACCAAATAACTCAGCGGCCTGAAGACTTGAAAAAGTTAATAAACAAGTCAGAAAGGGCCTTTAGAATTACCACTTAAAGGTAGCCCATGACATAAACATTTTGTTTGTAGAAAACAAATCTTAGAGAACTGATAAAGTATGGTGCACACTTGTTAAACATTAGCCCCAAGTTCCCATTTAAGCCATATTATATTTCTGAATTATAGTTTAGACAATATGAAAGTTTGCATGATTCATCCTGGATAGCAATCACTATCCAGGGAGCTAAATACTTCATGAGTTTCATATTTTAACTGGTAGGTAGACAAGAAAGAGCAAGAACAAAGGACATGACAAAATAAAGCTGTACCAGAGCAATTCATTAAAAATGACCCAATGTAGTCCAAAGTCAATATTAATTGACTGAATTAATAGTTTTTGAAAAATAAAATGTAGTAAAATTAGTTCTGATGTGGGGATAGGGTGGAAGAAGATCAAGTTTTATTTTGTTTGTAAAAAAGTATTCCATTAAAGCTATTGGTAAAATTATGCTTTATACCATTTATGAACATCAAAGTACTAAGATAAAACACAACTTTCTTAAAAGTACAGCAGCAACATACTTTAAAAAAAAAAAAAAAAAAAGAAGAAGCAACAATATGATCACTAGTAAAAGTGTCTCATTGAAGAAGACCACCATTGAGGAGCTTGGGTATCAAAGGAGCAACAAATGGAAAATATCCTGTTCAGTCATAGAAAGTTTGAATCTGCTTCCTGTCAAAGTGTCACTGCAGCAGAGTTTTTTGTCAGGCATTCGTCCTGACTGCTTTTTCTGGTTTTCCTTTCCTTCCCAGTCATCCAAGAGATCCCTTCCCCTATCTGTTTCTCTTTCACTTCTTTCTTCCATTCTTTTTCTTGTAGTCTTCATGCTGTTAACAAACCTGTAATTAATTAAAAATTAAAAATGATTTTTCTATTGAAATCACATGCATACAGATTCATATTCTATATTAGCAAAAATACATGTACAATTTAGTCACCATTGTAGCTCAATCAAAGAATTGGGGCATTATTTATAGTATCATACATATTAGATGAGTGAATTAACCATTACAGCATCACATTCTTACTTACACATCACTTGGTGCATTATAAAATAGAGAACATACCAGACCCATTCCATAAGAAACCGTTTGAGAGATAAAGGAAAAATCTGAAGATGGTTCATGCCCTTTTCCCATGGCTTGCATAGCACTGCATGGCTGTTCACATGCACCCTATACACTCCTTGCCTTCTGCATTTCCCCGTTCAGCCCCCTCGCTGTCATTCCGTCATTTGCATGCTCCTTCTTGCCACATGATATTTTTGAGTTCTATTAAATTTGCTTATACCATATTTACTTTTATGCTCTTACTTTTACTAAGTCCTACTAATATTGAGCATAATTTCTGGATCACTCAGATATGCAGTAATGTTAATTTAGGGATGAAATGTCGCTAAGACAAAAACATAAGTAGTTGTGTTTCTGATGTGGCATGTCAACATATTAAGACAATTCAACTGAAATAAAGATTTGATTGACTGTAATGAAGTGAAGGAATTCAACTGATTGCTTGCATCTCATGCCCTGCAAAAATGAGTTGATTGAACCTTTTTCTTCCCTCTTCCCCCAGCAATTTAACCTGTTTGTATGTTTTTGAAATATACAGCTTGTATGGGGCATCTGTTTAGAGGCCTGCAAAAGGCGTTACTAAAAGAAAAAAGGCAATCAATAACATGCTTATTCTACAGTAACAACAATAAAAAGTTTTTTGTCTTTAAGAAGGACAAAAAATCCAAGCATCATGTATTTTTAAAAAGTAAAAATTTTTAAAAAATAAATATAATGTTAAGTACAAAATTTGCTAAAAAAATTTAATATGGAATGTTACTAATGGCATTATAAAGTGGTATTTTTATTGGAGCATTTATATATTGGCACATATTTTTTGGAAAATAATTGGCATTATGTTGACAAAAATTAGAACATAAGCTGCCAAGTTATTTAAAATGTTCATACATCTGATCCAGTAATACAACTATAGTAAATGTAGCTTATAAATGTAAATCTAAAATGAACACCAAGATTTATATTCAAGGCTATTATTCTTATAGCAGTGCTCTAAACAGCAAAAAAATGACAGTAACCTATATTCTGATTATATGTATATATTTATATTATGGCAAGTCTATAGAACTTAATATTATGCAGATATTGAAAATCAGATTTTCAAGGAGTACTACACGGCATAAAAATGTATGTAAGGTTCAGGAAGAAAATGAAGGATGTTAAATTATATATGTAGCAATTCTCAATTTATAAATGTAAATTGTATGAATAAAATACAGAGATAGGAAGATAAATACATCGAAATTGGAAGGAAACATACCAAAATAGGGGTGATATTTGGAGAGTAGAATTACAGGTGATTTTGATATATTTTTACACTTTTCTGTGTTTTCCAAATTTTCTTCAATCATAAGTGTTATTTTTTTTCTTATCCAAGAAACAATTTTTCATCTACCTCTGCAATTTTTACTAACTTAATTAAATTCTGTCAAGTAACCTAACAAGTACCAATGTTTCCTTCTTTCTTAAACTCTCACCTTAAATGTTTTCCCTTAGATACTGCTGTTGACTCACAACCTCACAAGCGCATCCCTTCCCTTGCCATCTACCCTGATAGAGACCCTCCTCATGCTTTGGACTCTTGTAACATAGGATTTTGTAGACTCATCACTCAGATATCATCGTTGGTAATCACAGTGTCTTAGATAGGGGTCCTTAAAAGCAGAGACCAAGAAAGGGCTTCAGATATATGTGATGTATGGAAGGAGTGATCTTTAGGAAACACCTAGAAGGCAGTAGATTAAACTGAACAGTGAGGGGGAAATAGCAAAGGAGAGATGTGGTCTCAGATAAAGTATAACCTTGGCTGATGACCAAGAAACTGGGGTATAAATCACACCTCCGACAATCACACCCCCCAAGAAACAACCTTGTTTCACCTTGAGGATATGTGCCCAGGCTTTTGTACCCCCAGACCAGTCAGCCATTGGTGACCCAGAAGGGTGGGGAAAGGTGGTGCTGTAACCCCAGCAGGTGGCTCCTATCAGCAAAGGGCAAGCCTCCAGAAAGAACCCAAAACACCTGAGTACAGATGCACTAGCTGGCAAATGAAATCTGGTGGAGCACCAACCATGTCTCCTACCCACAGTGATGATGAAAAGAGGAGGAGAAGGAAGCAGGAGGGGGAGAAAATTTCAAACAAGTGCAGGCAATGTGGAAAGGGCACAATTTTTAAGTGATGCTCCCCTCCTAACTTGAAAGAATGGTGATTCAGGCAAGCAACTGCAACATTCTGGTAGAATAGAATGCCACAGTAGATTGAAATTGTATGAAGGCATTTAAAAATTCCAAAAAGTTTTTAATATAGGAGCTTAAGTAGATTGCTACTTAGATGAACTATTTGCTCTGACCTCCCAAGAAAGTTTGAAGAGCAGGTAAACTTAATTTTCTCTAACAGTAATACTTTTTCCATACAAATGTGAGCCTTAAATGCAGCTGCTAGGTTTTCCCAAGAGATGGCTTAATTTTGGAATCAGATGAAAGAACTCTTTGGTCCAGTGGTCCAAATTACTGAGAGACTCAGGGACAAGGAGATCTGTAAACTATGCTATAAAAACATGATGGGAAAGCCAAAAGCAATTGCAACAAAAGCAAAAATTGACAAATGGGATCTAATTAAACTGAAGAGCTTCTGCACCTCAAAATAAACTATCAACAGAGTAAACAGACAACCTACAAAATGGGAGAAAGTTTTTGCAAACTATGCACCTGACAAAGTCTAACATGCAGCATCTAGAAGGAACCTAAACAAATTTACAAGAAAAAGACAAACACCCCCATTAAATAGTGGGCAAAGAACATGAACAGACACTTGTGAAAAGAAGACAGACAGGCAGCCAACAATCATATGAAAATAAACTCACATCACCGATCATTAGAGAAATGCAAACCAAAACCACAATACGATACCATCTCGCACCTGTCAGAATAGCTATTATTAAAAAGGCAAAAAATAGCAGACCCTGACCTGGTTGTGGAGAAAAAGGCACACTTATACACAGTTGGTGGGAATGTAAATCAGTTCAACCATTTGTGTCCTTTCCATGTGGAAGACAGTGTGGTGATTCCTCAAAGACCTAAAAACACAATTACCATTTGACCCAACAGTCCCCTTACCGGGTATATACCCAAAGGAATATAAATCATTCTATTATAAAGACACATGCATGCATATTTTGATTGCAGCACTATTCACAATAGCAAAGACAAGGAGTCAGCATAAAAGCCTATCAGTGATACACTGGATAAACAAAATGTGGTACATATACACCATGGAATACTATGCAGCCATAAAAAAATGAGATCATGGCTTTTGCAGGAACAAGGATGGAGCTGGAGGCCATTATCCTTAGAAAACTAATGCAGGAATAGAAAACCAAAGGCCACATGTTCTCACAAGTGGGAGTTAAATGATCAGAACACATGGACACATAGAGAGGCACAACACACACTGGAGTCTATTAGAGGATAGTGGGTGGGGAGGAGGGAGAGGCTTAGGAAAAATAACTAATGGGTATTAGGCTTAATACCTGGGTAATGGAATAATGTATATAGCAAACCTCCATGACACATGTTTACCTATGTAACAAACCTGCACATGTACCTCTGAACTTAAAAGTATATAAAAATAAAAATACAAACCTTTTCCCTTCCTACCTTTGATTTCTTGGTGTTTCCAACAAATTTGAAAAACTTTCCAAATGTTCCTCTTCACCCAGTCATACTCTGTGCTGTGAGGGGGTAGTTACAGCAGCGCCTTGGTAGCAGAACAGTCTATGTCTACCCAGAATTATTTCCATGCTTTTCAAGGCCTAGGTCTACAAGTTCAAAATCTGCCGTCATTTGAGTGACAAAGTCAATCAAGTCCATTCTTGGATATTAAGTAGGTCAGAAAAATGTGCAGAAATGGTTTTCAGCACATTCGGACCAGATTGTACAGACTCAACAAAGAGGGTATTTTTCTCTTTAACTCCCTCACAATTTAGAGAAGCTCCAAAGTAGACTGTGCAACTATTGAGGGGTGTAAACACAGAATGTACAGAAAAAGGGGGAAAATGTTAGAAATGCTAGAAATAAGAAAGAAGTACATATAAAAAAGAGACATTTGAAAAACATCTTTCTCTTTACTAAGCAATTTGTTTCCGAACTTTTTCAAGGCTCCTGCTATAGCCTTCAGGAAACTTGATGATGTCATTTCCTTTCAATTGGCCAGTTACATAAATGTTGGAAAACAGCCATTTAAAACAGCCCTCAAACAGATGGCCATGTGTGTAAATGCCAGAAAGTGAGAACAGCCATTTGCAGTTATTTATTTATTTTTTTACCCCACACATGGTATAATGTTTATTTTACAACCTCTCTTATGGACTTATGTGGATCATTCTTGTCATTTTTCTAGGAAAAAAAAAAAATCCCAGAGGAAGCAGTCATAAAATACAAAAAGACAAATTATGAAATAATGAAAAATAAGGTAATGAACAGAAGTGAGCATCACGTTGGGAGAATATAAACCATCGAAGAGTGGTCCATACAGTGCTATTCAAATGATCAAACACTCTAGTGGAAAAAAAAAAAAAATCTGTAACTGTGAGGAAGTTTCAAGCAAGGGGAGTTTTTCAATGAGGAAGATAAATCCATCCTGTCATCCAAAAGAAGTTGAAAGCGGAATGCTTGCATGGTTTTTACCAAAAAAACAAAGGCACACTTTATGGATTTACTTTTATTCCTTCAAAGCAAATGTAAATGTAGCTACAGAGTTCCTTCACAAGCTCTGACCTACATATCCCCCTGTTCCAAGTACATATTGATGCAATCAAGAGAAGTTTACACTTTTGTAACTGTGAAGAATTTCAGTTATGCATAATGAAACACAGCAAGAAGTTTGAGCCTTCGCAGCTTCAAAAACTAAATTCTGTTCTTGTCTGCCAGGGCTGATACTAGCATTTCCTGTACTTTCTACTAGTGTAAATTGTATTATTTTAATAGCTAGTACAACAAATGTTACACAGTTTCAAAGAAAAGTAAGTTAATTCTTTGCAAATTCTATCAATTGGCTTCCTGTATTTAATATTTAATTGAAATATTAAAATATATTTTAAATATCACCTTCCTGTATTTAATATTGTATTGAAATGTTAAAATATATTTCAATTAAATATTAAGAACATGTAAATTGAATATATATATACTCATTTAAATCCAGATGACATGGGTGTCAATAGGGAGAGAAAAAGTAAGGGTAAGCTAATCATGGTCCTTCTTTTGATGGTTCTCTTCTTTGTGAAAATATTTATTTCCCATGGAGATTAGAGAATTCAGTCTCCCTTTCATTGGTGAAATTTCCACAAGTATGTAGCTATACATTCTAAATTCTTCTTGAATATACAGCAGCAAAATGTCACTGACTTATTTGTTCACAAATAATTATTAAACATCAACTATGGACCAAAGACTGTGCTAGAAGTGGATGATAAAGAGATACCAATTGAGGGATCATTTACCAAAACGAGTCAAATATTTTATAAATTCTCTATTTAAATATTACTTTTTTTTTTTTTAAAGCTTCTACCTAGTTTTGAGCTATTCTAATCCTTGAATTACAGGAAAATCTTTGGAACTCTGCTATTTCCCATGAGACTTCTATACCTCTTGGGTCATGGAAGGACAGTTTTAGAGACCCTGCTACCTTTAGGTAGGATTGTGTCCTCAAAAGGTTTTTGTGCTTACTTTGGACCCTGCTGCCTGAACTCCACCAAGCAGAGTAATAAGTTCCATATGCCCATTTTTTTGAAGAACACATTTTCAAAGCAGCAAATGTTTTGACGGATTGGCTCTTGGAGAGCCTGAATACTGTTATACACATCGTTTAGCATTTCACAAGGCCCCTACTGTTAAATTCTGGGAATGGGGCCAGGGTAACCTACCTACTGGTGCTCTAAGTAACGTTAAAATATTGAGAATTCTTAACTATCATGCTTCACTAAGACATATTTGGAATGTGAGAATTTCTTTGCTGCCATGGAACCGTGTGAATGTGTGCGTGCGCGTGCATGCACATAAGTAAAAGAAACAGCCCCTCAGAGTTAATAAATTAACAAAAAATCTCAGTTGAGGAACTTCTAAAATATTTAAACTTTTAAACCTTTCATCTAATGTAGTTGTTGAATTCTGATCATATACATATATGTATTTGTGTGTGTGTGTGTGTGTATATATATATACACACATACAAGAAGCAATGGAAAATGACAAAAACACAACCATGAGTATACAGTAGGTTTTAGTGCTGCTGTCTCTGGGTGAATAATTACATGAAGACTTCCAACTGCCTAATATTATCATCTCCATACCTCCTGTATTACTCATACGAATAAGCATTCTTTCACCCAGTGCTTCTCGAATGTGCTTAAATGTAAGATTCACTTGGGATGACTCTTTTTCCCCCACCTCCACCCCAGGATTTTGATTTAGTAGATCTGGAATTGGGCCCTAGAATTTCTATTTTTAAGAATTACCTCAAGTGTTTCTTAGGACCCAGTATGAAAACAGCCAAAAACTAATACTATATCTGTATACTGCCATCAAATCTATTATTCCTAAACATTTTTCTTTAAATTTACTGGCTTCTGTATTACTTTCATGCAATCTATTCCTTTGCTAAAATCTCATTTATATTTGCTCGTCTGATCTTTCTCATTGTTTCAATATCTTTCTGCTTACAGAAGACATTATATACAGTGATGTGAGTGTTCGACTGAGCTAAATTTTTAAATTATTATTCATGGGAAGAAAAGATTCACCAGGGTAACATATTTTCTTACAGACGTAGTTTATTAAAGAAGAGGTACGAAGAACTTAAAAATAAAATGTTAAGAATTATTGCTTATTGAAGAGTAATACAATCCAATGGTCTCTGATAGTGTAAAGCAATGGAAATTTTTTACTTGATTTATTAAATATGGAATGCATGAGGAGTCATTACAGCAAGGAATGAAGTCAGAAGTTTAAATTATAATTGCAGTTACATCCTTAAGAACATTGAGATCTTGGGCCTGTTATCTTTTCTAAACTCTCAGAAGCCCCTTTTTCTTCATCTGTTAAAAGAAAGACCCACCTAATACAGCTAATTTGAGATTTAGGGAGATAATCTGTATAGAGCCTGACTTGTAGTAGGTGGCCATAAATTACTGGGTTTGTTATTAGCACTAAAATTATTATGAAAATATTAATTGATGGGCTACTATTGGTCAGGTATGTACAAGATAGTCCAAGTTCCCTGAGCTATGGAAAGCCTAGTAGGGTGGACAGAAAATAAACAAGTACTGAATGTAAATAGAAAATAGTTTCAAATATCACTAAATGTTAAAAAGAATACAAAACAGAGTAAGGATCTGAGTTAACAAGGTGTTGGCAACATTAATGGCCAGAGATAACCGGTTCGAGGGGGTGATATGACACTCTCTTGAGACTGAATGATGAAGAGGAAGCTGTTGTTCAATGTCTGAAGAGGCATTCTGGATGGAGGTGGGCATGTGTATATTGTTTTCACTAAATGGAAAGAAGGCCTGTGTGGATGGACCTGGTGGAGTGGGGGGATGCGATAAAATAAGAGGTAGGCAAGGATCAGGTGAATGCTTCCCTATATAATTATTTCTTTCAAAATTGGAGACTGGCCAGCATGGTGGCTCACACCTGTAATCCCAACACTTTGGGAGGCCAAGGTGGGTGGATCACTTGAGGTCAGGAGTTCAAGACCAGCCTGGCCAACATGGTGAAACCCTGTCTCTACTAACAATACAAAAATGAGCCGGATGTGGTGGCACTTGCTTGTAATCCCAGCTACTTGGGAGGCTAAGGCAGGAGAATCTCCTGAACCCAAGAGACGGAGGTTGCAGTGAGCCAAGATAGTGCCACTGTACTCCAGCTTGGGTGACAAAGCAAGACCTCATCTCAAAAATAAAATAAAATAAAATAAATTGGAGACAAACATATTTGTATTTTAAAGGATTAAAAATATATATTCTCATTTGAGGGTGGGGGAAGGGAAAGTACTTTTAAGTTGTGTTTTCTTTGGTTTAGTTTTTTAAGGCTTATGTTCAGGGTGGAAATGATTTGTGTTTGGCCTCTATTCTGATTGGTGGGAGCTCATAATATACCTTCAGTTATGTATTTGGAAAATTGCTGCTTGTATCTGACATTTCATTTTCTAAGAAAAATACCAATGGATTATATATATATTTTTAAACCCGGAACAGAGAATGTACCCGGTGACTTGTCAGTAAGGGAAGAAATCATAAAATGCTTATTTAGTTAGAATTTCATGCTCAACTTCCTTCCCTGTTTTTACAAGTAATTATGTTGGGTTATTGATGGCTGTTCAGCTTTCTAGCTGAATTGCCCAAGCTTTTAAGCCATTGCCTACTCAATTATGAGAACTTTGTGATCTACCATGAGGAATGTTGCTTTCAAGTATAATGAGCAATGACATATATATTCTCAGGAATAATTTCTAGACATTTCTATAAATGAGGCACATTAGACAGCAGAAATATTCATTGTATCATTTTAGATTAAAACTGAAGAGTTTTCATAGGTATATGAAATTTCAGAATTGGAAAGTGCCATTGAAGTCTACCAGTCCAAACCATCATTATAGAGATGAAGATAAACTCAAAGCAAGCCACTTTCACATAATCACTTAGATCAGAAAGACAGGATTCCAACTAAAATTCAGATTACCTAATTTTCCTGGCTTTTGCTCTTTCTACAAATAAAAGCACAGGATCACATATGTTTGCTGTGTATGGAGAAAATTGGATTCTTATAAAGACCTTAAAGAAAAACAAATTAAGATATTCATTTAATTATTATTATCTAAGTACATTTTACTAAACCTTTAGCCAAGACCAAATAATCCTCATTGATCCACGCTTCCAACAACATGGGCTTCATTTTCAATGCATTTTCATATTTTAGTAGTCCTAAAATATGAAAAATAAAGACTCAATGTGTGTGCTTACTTTGCAAAGGGGTTTGGAATAAATATTTAGAGGGATTTGGAGCAAAGATTTAGAGGGGGTTGGAGTAAATATGAGTGCAGATCTCAGTTCTCAGGTAGTAATTGAAGCAGATTCCCCTATTTTAAAACTGTGAGAGGCTATGGCAATTCCGTGCTGAAGTCTTCCATGGGGTTACAACCAAAAGGCTTTATACCAGGGTGGAGTGCTTGCTTCACCATTTACCAATTTTGTGTCTCTGTTCAAGTGACTTAAACTCACTAAGCCTCAATTTCCCCATCTCTGATAGAGAGTCATAATAGTATCTTCCTCAAAGGATTATTGGGAAGATTAATTTAGATAATTTGGGGCACAGAATAAGCACTAAAGAAGTATTAACTGTTTTTATAATTATTGGAATTCATAGCATGTATCAGTGAAGTAATCTTGCAAAAGGCGGTTGAGACTAAAAACACAAATAAGTCAAAGATGCTTTCAGGGAAATTCATGATTTTTTGAAAGGATTTCAAAACTGGGATCCTTTTTTTTTTTTTTTTTTTTTTTTTTTGCCAAACTGACAAATGGATTTTTGAAGTACAATAGGGTTTAATAGTAGCAATGCAATTACCCAGGGTAACTGTATTGAGGGGCCTACGGTATCCAGTGTTTAATAGTGGATCTAAATGACACAGAAATTCAAGGTGTTCCACGTCAGTCGTGAATATCTACAGTGAGATGTTGGACTTCGTTGATATCTCAAAGGTGGAGTAGAAAACAGACAGTCATGTTTGAAACAGGCATACACACATCAAGGTGTCAAACACAGGGGAAAAGAGGAAGACAATGAATATTGATCAAATGCTTTCTATGAGCTAAGCTTTGTGGGAGTCACCCGGACATTATATCATTTAGTCTCCCAATACCCTTTGAAGAGGCTTGAGCTTCTAACCTGGTCCTGTATCCAGTGAGGGCATCCAGGCATGAGAAGTAAGACAGCATTCATGAGTCTGGTCAAGTAAATCCAAAGAAAGGTTTGTGAGTGACTTTTATTTATTTATTTATTTTGAGACAAGTGGCAAACCAAAGAGCTTGGAAAGTTTCTAACTGGATGATAGTGTTTTTTCTTGGACCTGGGATTAAAGTTTTTTACCCCTGCTTCAAATGCAGCATCAGAGATGAAGCCTGGGGCTAGAAAAAGTGTCTTGCCCATAAAGGCAGGATTGAAATGTAAATATGCGTTGTCCTCACTGCTGACATAACCATCACTGTTTGACATCTTTCAAACCTAGAACTTTCTTTTGTCTTCCCTGGCCACCAGGAATTGCTGCTCCCTAACATTGGCTTGGTGAGTTTTCCCTTTTCTAACCCAAGTTTTCATCTCTAGAAATACGACATGTCAAATTAGCCACTGACAAGCTTCAGACACAGCTCACTGGCTAAACAATGGTTATTATTTATAGGCAAAATAATCAAACTCTAGCTCTGCTCCAGTAAGGAAGAATGAAGATGGGTTTAAAGGTCACAAAAGATAGCAGAGAATTAACATTTAATGGCTCCTCACCATGTGGTCAGGGGATAGCTGAAGGTGAAGGTCTAAGCTATTATCACATTTCAAGAACCAGCACAACCAAGATATAATCAATCTAGTGGCTCTCCTTTCTAGATGAATGTTAAACAGAAATAGTTATGTTACTATACCAATAGGATAATTAGAACTCTAGCCAGTATTTATAGAGCACTTAACATAGGCCAGTCCTGTATTGGCACTTTATATTTGATTCTCATATGAGTCTATGAAGTAGGTATTATCATTTCTGTTTGCAATAGGGAGGCCGAAGCTTAAAGATGATGTTATATAACTTCTGCAAGTTCACATAGCAGCGGCACAGGACATAAAGGCCAACTGGAACTGAGGGTGGGAGTTAGGCATAACTTATCAGTGGATCTCATTGCCTCTTTATGAGTCAGATATTTAGACTTCTGCAAAAGGCCTATTGTTCCAGCAGCTGGGACAACACACACTTTTATTTCTATCTTCCTTTTGTGTTCTAGGGAACTCAAAATAGGGAAGTAAATTGTATAGCACAGTGTAAAAAACTAGTATTTTGTATTGAACATAAACTTTACAATACACCTGAGTCAGACTTAATTTCCCCTCAACCTGATAAAATGCCTCTGCCTCAAACATTCTAATTCACCTTGAAAACATCAGTGCTTATGAATCCTTCAACCATGAATTTACCTGAAACCTTCCTCAACTTGTTTGTATTTTCAGTCTCAGCCATCTATTGGAAGATTACTTCACTGATACATGATACAAATTCCAATGATTAAAAAAAAGCAGTTAATACTTCTTTAGTGCTTATTCTGTGCCCAGAATCACCTCAATTAATCCTCACAACATTCCTGAGAGGAAGGTACTATTAGTACTCTCTATTGTGATGAGGAAATTGAGGCTTAGTGAAGTTAAGTCACTTGACCAAGGACATAAAATTAGTAAATGGTGAAGCTGGGTCTCAGTCTACCTCTGAGTCCACAAGGTACACTCTAAACCCTGATACTTACAGTGTGGTCTGTGGACCAGTAGCATGGCGTCATCTGAGAACTTGTTAGAAATGCACAATCCTAGGACTCACATACACAAACTAAATGCAAATTTGTATTTTAACAAGATCTGCAGGTGCTGGGGATACACATTGAAGTGTATCCTTGACTGCGGATAGGGTGACCAGTTGTCCCAGATCACTCAGGACTGAGTGTTGTTTGGAACATGGGACTTTCAGTGTGAAAACCAGACATGTCTCGGGCAGGACTACTGTGCTGTGCTCTCTGTGCAGGGATCGATGAGTATTTTTTGCTTTCAGTTAGTGCATCCTATGCTGTCTTTCGACTGGCCTCACGGTTACAGAAGTTTGTGGATGTATCTTCAGAGATACTGTGGATAGGAACCACCACTGACAAACGATGAATTCTAAGCTCCCAATTCCCCGAGAGTGAGCAATGTCTATATCTGGGTTTCTAAAACCTGGTGTTTGACCTAAGCAATGATAGGAAGGATGTATTTTCCCTTTCATGGATCTTCCTAACTCGATTATAACCCCAAATCAACATATGATAATTGCAAATAAGAACATTCCTGCTCACGGTCTTATGGGTTTATTTATTCAGTTATTGGGTTTGTCTTTTTAAAGTTTCAGTAAAATCCAGATATGTAGAAAAAAGAACCCTCATTATTTTTGTATTAATTATTTCCATAAGGAAAAATTTAATCCATGTGTTTATAATTCATGCAAATGTCATTATGTTATTGTTTTTTCAAAACTGTTAAGCCTTAAGTCATTGCTACTGATTTCTTCTCATGAAATAGGATTTGGAGATTTTGTAACCTAAATCATAGTCCAAAGAGGGAGCTTATCTTCAGCAAAGATAGCCTATGAGTTCTACATGTGAGTTTTAGAACGCTTCTTTGTCCTACGGGGAAAAAATTTGTCTATTTTACACAGTCTTATTTACATATAGAAAAATCCAAAACATTTTGGTATATGGAACAAAATCATTTTCTGATTTGGCTTTAATTTACTTTGTGGGGAATGAGAAGGTCTTGGACTTGCTCTCAGATGTCAATGTCCTGTGAGATACCATTAAAATTTTCAGTGGCCTGTCAATTTTGTTATTTCTCCTCTGAAATTTTGAACCATTGCTTATACTCCTATTTGGCACTAGTTCTACCTATATTTCATTGCTATTTATTCTGAGGCCTTTATCGTGCCTCTCAACCCCACCAAGAAATTTTAATAACAGCACTGTCCTTTATTCATCTATTCAGCAAACATTTACTGAACTCCAGCAATGTGTTAGGTCTTACATGGAATAGAATTGACATGTCATTGGTACCTTAAGTAGTTATTCATCTGTTATATAAAACTCAGAAAAATAAGCACATTATAGTATGGATCATGTTAAGAGTCATTATAGATATGCCTAAAAAGAATGTGGAAATTCAAAAGTCTGAGATAGTTCTTCTTAGTGGAAGGATCATGGAAGAATATTAGGAAAAGCATCATATTTTGAATTTGTCTTCTTCAGAGATCTACAGAGAGGCAAGTCACATACAAAGAGTCCCAGGGCATGTAAAGAATAAGACATGCAATAAATATAAAACATGTCCAATGTGACTGGAGTGGATGAAGAAGAGCTAGAAGAGATGAGTCATAAAGGAATTTTTTTCTTTTTTTAAATTATAGTTAAGTTCTGGGGTACATGTGCAGAATGTCCAGTTTTGTTATATAGGTATATATGTGCCATGGTGGCTTGCTGCACCCATCACCCTGTCACCTACATTAGGTATTTCTCCTAATGCTATCCCTTCCCTACCCTCCCCACCCCCATCAGGCCTCAGTGTGTGATGTTCCCCTCCCTGTGTCCATGTGTTCTCGAGGTTTTAAAGGAATTTGTAACCTGATCACGTGGGTTAGGATGTAATTCAGACAGGAGATCATTGGAGGTTTCTGAACAAGGAATTGCCACAGTGTGGCAAAACTGTTCATCTAGCAGAAATAACCAGGAAGGACTGAAGCAGGAGATTAAACTGACCGCGCAAAACTCATTTGAAGGTCATTAAAATAGACCCAGGAGAAGCAATGAAACCTGTATTAGAATCTTTTTCTCTCACCTTTCGTCATTGGCCTTTCCTTTCCTCGGACACATTTGCCTATGATTCATCCATCTGACCCATGGCACCTTTGAAGGAGTCATGTTTGATTTTTGCTTTTCTTTCACCAAAGAGTCTTCAAATGATTTGTCAAGAAGTACGCAATAGGGAACATAATATAGTTTGGCTGTGTCCCCACCCAAGTCTCATCTTGAATTGTAGCTCCCATAATCCCCATGTGTCATGGGAGGGACCCATTGGGACGTCATTGAATTATGAGGGTGGGTTTTTCTCATGCTGTTCTCATGATAGTGAGTAAGTCTCACAAGATGTGGTGGTTTTATAAAAAGCAGTTCAGTTCCCCTTCCCACGCTCTCTTGCCTGCCACCGTGTAAGATATGACATTACTCTTCCTTTGCCTTCTGCCATGATTGTGAGGCCTCCCCAGCCATGTGGAACTCTGAGTCCATAAACCTCTTTCCTTTGTAAATTACCCAGTCTCAGGTATGTCTTTATTAGCAGCATGAGAACAGACTAATACAGTAGGTTTAACAGAATACATGGAGAGTATTGTTTTGAAAACTATCATTTTCAAAAAAAAGTAGCAACTTTCCTTTATAAAGGACATATCACACCACATGTGTTGTTCTGGGTGCTCTCTTTCATTCTCAAAACAGTCCCGTGAGAAAAGTAGTACTATTTCCATTTTACAGATGTGGAAACTGTAGCTGAAATAGGCTCATTTCACGCATTCTCTAAGGATAGTAGGTGAATATGATTTTTTACAGGAAGAATCCAGAATTCTGTCATTCTGCAAGAGTTTATAACCGTTCTCTATTCTTAGTTCTAGTTTTTAGTCAGAACGAAATAGTAATCTTTTGGTGTCCATTAATCTGGAGGAAACCCCAACTAGAATAGCTGTGAAGGAAAAACAAGGAGCCAAGATTGGGTTGGCAACCTTAGGGCATAAGGTTCCTGGTGACACTGGATGGAAATGGGGCAGAAAAATGAAAAGGTTGATGACATTGTCCATATTTCATTGAAATTACTCCTTATAATGCAATTGTAGATGTTGTAAGAACATAAGAGATATTGCATCTGAGGCCTTTAAAGCAAGTGTTCTCAACTGGATAAAATTCATTTGACTAAACGGGAGAACTGAGGTAAAGTACAACATGCTCACTATAGACAAATAGTCTTTGAGCTTCCGTTGTCACCTGTTCCTGCCATCAAGCCTCCCTTAGAATGGCCACCACTGTGAGTCCAGCAGCCAGCAGGTTTCTGAACTGCATGCAAAATCGAGAAAACAAAATATTACATCTTTTTGAACTGACTATAGCCATGGAGTATGTTGTGAAACCACACCAGTTTGAATAATGAAAGCATGAAATTACTCCCCATTTTTCACAGGAAAGGCTG
Organism: Papio anubis; assembly: GCF_008728515.1. Lineage (NCBI taxonomy): Eukaryota > Metazoa > Chordata > Mammalia > Primates > Cercopithecidae > Papio > Papio anubis. Next base: position 38,318,785 of record NC_044980.1, on the reverse strand, counting down.
GAATATTCAATAGAAACCAGGCAGGAGCTGTGTATATGAATCCATTTCATCAAAATGTGCCTTTAACTAGATTTTTCTTGGAAAGAATTGTGGATTCGTCTTGGAGGCTCTAAATATTCCTGTGGCATCCTCAAAAATAAAGGAAGGCTAAAGATTAATGCCCAGTGAGGTCAAACAGCCCATTAACCTTTTGCTCATGGCTAGACTCTATTCCTGGGTTTTTTCTCCTACTATAGTCTCTAACTCACACTCACTGCACTCCAGTTGTGTGTATGAAGATGATACCACATTTCAAAAAGTCCCTTTTTTTAGAGGCGGACTAATTACATAATATGGTGCAATAAATTGCCATATTCATCACGGTTTTCCACTTCACAGAACTGGGAGCCAAGCAACAGAGGAAAAGCTTCCTTAAGTTTTTAATGGGGTGGAAAATTTTGACTGTGGAGAAAATCTGACTACAAATAATTTATTCAGTATCCATCCATCCATTTTTTTCCCACAAATAAGTGTTACATACATGGCACTCTGGGAGACGCTGTGGGGAAACTTTTCAAAAGTAATTGTTTCCAATTAAAAAGAATACTTATATGACACATTCAAAAAAAAATGTGAACAATACTTTTGGATATCAAAACAGAAATGACCTGAACCATGAAAACACAATCTTAGGTTGGGTTTAGTTAAATATGTATTCACAAGATGAGGATGATAATAATCACAGGATATGCTCATAGCATTTCATCAGTGTATCTGGTCATGTCATTTCCAAGTGCTGGGTATGGAATAAATCGTCCATCTGACCCTTAAAATGTTATGTCTCAGCCGGGCATGGTGGCTCACGCCTGTAATCCCAGCACTTCGGGAGGCCGAGCTGGGAGGATCACAAGATCAGGAGATCGAGGCCACCCTGGCTAACACGGTGAAACCCCGTCTCTACTAAAAATACAAAACAATTAGCCGGGCGTGGTGGCGGCGCCTGTAGTCCCAGCTACTAGGGAGGCTGAGCCAGGAGAATGGCGTGAACCCGGGAGGCGGAGCTTGCAGTGAGCCGAGATAGCGCCACAGCACTCCAGCCTGGGGGAAAGTGCGAGACTCCTTCTTAAAAAAAAAAAAAAAAAGTTATGTCTCAGGTGTAATTAGTTATATGTCTTTTGCCCATGGCTCTCACCCCATGATCATTGCCCAGATGCTTACCCAGGCCATTGCTCTTAATGCCTGTTTTTTTCAGTACAGTCACCCCACCTGAGGGTCTACAACATTCGGGAGAATAGCAACTCTCTCTTTCTGTAGTCCCCATCATCTATCCACCTTCCTGTGGTGAGACCACTCCTCTTTAAACCCTCAGGAACTTTTTCCATGTTAGAGAGGGCAGTTTTAACACCTCTAGAGGTTAAAACTTTAAAAAATGAAGAAAAAATGGCTTTTCCCCTGAGTCAAGAGAAATCCCAACTCACGAATTCAAAGGTTCATCTTTTCTCTTAAGAGGAAGCTGGAAACAGATCTCCCATTTTTTCTGTATCACAGGTAAGTGTATTTGCAGACATTATCTGCATCTATATATTTCTCTATGCATCCATATAAATATAAATATAAATATATATATTAATATATATCTTCATCTGTCTCTCTCTCTTTCTACCTATATCAGAGATACTTTCTTAATGGATCATCTGCCATACTGAGTTGTCTTGATACATTAATTTTTCTCCTATTAGCCACACTATTCCCTCAGAAATATTACATAAATCAAAGAAATTTGAGACTGAAAAGAACCTCAGAGTTGACTTATTTGTCATTTCCTAAACTTCACATTTTTAGCACAACATTCACAATTTTTATTATATTCACATAATATGGTCTATGATTTTCTTGATATATTTCTTTAAATCAACTCATTTATTTTACTAAAATATATTAAAAATAAGTTTGCATAAATGAAATAGCACTAACAAAATATTGCATGAAAATGAATACAATTTTTAAAAAGCGTTATATATCAGTCATAGCTTCTATAGTATGCAAAGACCCTGAGTCTGAAAGCTGTTGACTGCATCCCTTTGTGACCAGAAAGAGAATTTAAAAGGAAATAACTTTCTTACCATGTGATTTAATCTTATTTAATTCAGGGTCTGTGTGTTACCTTAAAATAATCACATCTCGTGCTTTGAGAAACACTGATCTAGCTTATTCCCTTCAGTTTACTAATAGAGAATTAAGCCCTAGAAAGTGGGTTTAGACACCTTGTTCCTGGTAGAGCGGAGACTAGCCTTTGGGTCTCTTGACTTTGAGTTTCATGCTTTTACCCACCACAGTCTTGCCTAGAGTTATTATATATCCTCCCATAAGTCTGTGTCCCACCGCTCTCACTGGATTGCAAGCAAGCTCACTGCGGTCAGGGGCTATGACAATGCTCTTTGCATACTGCCCTGCACATGATATTTTCCCCTCATTAAGAAGTGAAGTTTGGTTTGATGTGAAATGCCAGTGGTACATCACCAAGAAACGTTTGTGAGGAAATCTGAATTGTCCCTCTGTTGCCTCTAGATTAGAATAGATGGCCATCCTTGCCAAACATTGTACAGGAGTGCTTGGGTGTCTGAGGCATAGTCTCTGCCATCAGAAAAGTCCAGGTGGTGATGGGCAGGATGGGCCAGTAAACAGGGGGAAGAGTTTTATAGGCACAACTTAAGAAAGGCAAGAAATGCAATAGCAGTGCTTTTTACACAGAATCAAAGGAGCACAGGTAAAGGACCATTAGGAGAACATAGGTGAGGAGTTCAAGAGAAGTGTGGGGGAAAGTGAAGGAGAGGAAGAAGAATTGGAGGTGAAACACATTTGTTCAGCACACTAGGATTGCTGAGAGAGGGTCTCTGTGCAGCTGATGGAGGGCCAGCTAAGCTCAAACTAAAACCATGGAGGAACCTCTGCTGTAGAGTTCAGATTAAGAGTACAATATCAACATTCAGAGCTACTCAAAACAAGGTAAATCGGGAGGAGTGACTTCTAAAATCTATGAGTATCCTATATAGCTGGCTTGCTACATTGGTTTGCAGTCTCTGTCTCTGGCCTGCTTCACACAGCTGTCCTGAGGTCATGTTGCTGTCCTGATGATTTGTTATAGGAGAGACTCTGGAACGCCATGTGAGAAGCTTGCAGGGATGAACCATCCAAGCCTGCGGCCAATGGAGCACAAGTTACAGAGCAGCCCACGCCGGCAGATGAGGTGGATCCAACCATGCAGCCAGCACTGACAACAAATTTCCCTTTGTCCCATATAGGAACTTTTCTTTGCTTCTTAACTTGCCTTAAGGCCAGTTTATTTGTATGAACTTACTTTTCCAAGAAAACTTGTTCCTTGGGTAATATTCATCTACAGTTTCCTTTCCTTACTATTTTACTGTAAACAGGAGAGAATTCAGGGCAGCTGCTTTGGCAGAATGTGTTACTACTGTGTTTTTATGAAAATCTAGCAGCTTTTCATCCCCCCGATTTTAGCTCCTTTCAGCTTCCCACCCCTGCACCCCTGCCACCCATTCCTACACTTCTCCTTCTCTGGACTTGCCTTATTTCTTTAGGAGATGTTCTTTAACTCGTCAACCAACCACAGAAATTGGCACTGCTATGTGAGAGCCTTATGGGGCCCCTGGACAGGATTCACAGTTATGTCAGAGGGAGATGTCCAAGTTCATGCCAAGAGAACTAATTAGCCTCTAATAAAAAACCGTCTCCAGAGAATGCAACAGTCTTGGTGTTAAAACAAAAGTTACAGGCCAAACTTCCCACCTCTGTTGCTCATTCCATTCCCAGATATAAGAAATTAATCTTTTCATACTTGTCGTACGGACTTGACACGTTCAGTAACTTCTATCATCTAGTCAAATTCTTTGTCCTTTGAATAATCCTTTGGAAGGGGGGCTCATGACCCCTACATCAGAAATCATCTCTCATTCATGTCTTTACACCCAAAATCTGGTACAGTAGGTACAGAGCTAATGCTCAAAACAGAAGTTTTGCCAAATGAGCGATTCATGAGAATTTCCTCAGAAATATTCCAGCAAGTTAAATGTGAAAGTGAAGGAAGCATTGTACTATACAGATGGCTAGCAACTTTCTCATATTTTGACCTGCCATTTAAGCTACATTACCTATAGATTTTCCATAGACCACTCATACTTGGAGTAGCTATATGTGATTTGGTGGTAGTATTCTTGGTAATATCTTATGAATTCTAAAGCACAAAGATGTTGCTTGAACCTACATGACTTACTAATTGAATTAAATAGTTCTTACAACCTGCGGAAGTGCTGTTATTGCTATGAGGCTTTCCAAGCTATTGCCTACACGCCCTTGCCTGGAGAAATAGTATATGGATAAGAAGAGGAGGTACTGAGAAGTAGAAGGTGGAGAGTGCTAACCTGTATATAGGACAGGTCTCAAAAAACAAAATGGCAACAGAAACAGTGCAAAGCACAGATTTGAAGTTTCCAGGGTCAGCAGTGCTAGCTGTGGGAGTCTGATCTGGTAGCTAAGGCATGGTAGCAGGATTCTAGACTGCGTGCTTTTCGTTGGTGGAGCTACAATCGGTACAGGGATTCTGATTGGTCTCTCTAGCTTAAAGCTCAGTCCTGGGAATAACTGGGGAATGCAGGTAGGAAGTTTCCATTATAAGAAAAACAGTTTGACTAAAAACTAGGCAATTGGCCAGGTGTGGTGGCTCATGCCTGTAATCACAGCACTTTGGGAGGATCACCTGAGATTAGGAGTTTGAGACCAGCCTGGGCAACATGGCAAAACCCAGTTTCTACAAAAAATACAAAAATTAGCTGGGGGTGGTGGCACACACCTGTAGTCCTAGCTACTTGGGAGGCTGAGGTGGGAGGATTGCCTGAGCCAGGGAAGCAGAAGTTGCAGTAAGCCGAGATCGCACCACTGCACTCCAGCCTGGGTGACAGAGTGAGACTCTGTCTCAAATTTTTAAAAATTGAAAAGAAAAACAAAAAAACAAAAACAGGCAATAACCTTGCTATAGTTTAAATTGTTTCCCTTCCTTGTCAAAAAAAAAAAATATATATATATATATATATATATATATAGAGAGAGAGAGAGAGAGAGAGAGAGGTCTGAATCCCAAGCACTGGAGTGGTTTTGTTTCTGGAAATACAGCACAGAGATGACTACTGTACAGACATCAAGCCAAGAGAGTGTCCTCATCCAATATAACAGATCTCCTCATGAAAAGGGAAAAACTGGACATAGACATGCCCACAGGGAGAACACCTTGTAAAGATAAAGGAGTAAATCAGGGTAACATAACAGGAGCCAAGAAACATAAAGATTGCCAGCAACACACCAGAAGCTAGAGAGAGACATGGAACATATTTCTCCCTCACAGCCCTGAATAGAAGCCAACCCTGCAGACACTTCGATCTCGGACTTCCAGTTTGCAAAACTGTGAAACAATAGATTTCTGTGTTTAAGCCACCAGATTGGTGATACATTGTTAGGACAACCCTAGGAAACTAGTACAAACCCCAGTTAAGTCAACTGGCAAAGCTCCAGAGAACTGGGATAAAAGATGGAGACAGCAAGGCAGAAAGATAGTCATGGGGACAAAGAAAATGGGGCAGAAGTAAGGAAGGGACGGCTGCAACTCAGCCAAGTCGTCTGAGTCCCACCTTGCAAATCCTGGATACTGGAAATAGAGCAAGCCTGATCTCACACACTACCCGCTGGTGGCCCCAATCTTCTCCTCTACTAAATGCTTGGTCAAACAAATTCAAGGCCTAAGGAGGCTGAGAACATAGGCTGGAACCCTTTTTGCCTGTAGGGAAAGGTAGCAACCAACCTGTTGGTATGTTATGGAGAAGGCTGAATCAGAGGCTATTGCCAGCAAATGCCAAGTTTGCATTTCTTTTCTTAATACCTTCTTGCAAACCCTAGTCCACCCCAAGATTTCAATGATGATTTCTAACGTTCTCTGTGTTCTTAGAAGAGATTTGATTTTTGGACGTTAGATCTGAGTATGCCTGCCAGTAGCCTAGACTTCCCAAACATCTCTCTTGCAAACCCCACCCTCAATTTTTGTTTATAATATTTGAAATTCCTTTGCCTCTTGAATTTAGTTCTTTATATACCTATCACTAGCCTGTACTACTTGATTAGCCGTGTGGTTCCTTACACGGCTCTACACTCCCATCTCTAGATTCGTGTCCTTCTCTTTGGCCTCCCGTAGCTGACTAGCCACACCCAAGACACTATTTCTGCAAAGTTCTGTCTCATGAGAGAGGACACCTCCCAAACAGGGTGGCCACAGACAGATTGGGAAATCATATGAGCCAGAACAGCTGCTGTTGGAGGGTTCCATAGTCTAACGTGATACAAGAACAAAAATGCTAACTGTCCAGAAGCATACAATTTTAAAGTAGAAAAGCACTTTAAAAATGTATCTAATGCAACTCTTATTTTATAGGTAGAGAAACAGATCTTCAATTTCATCATGAGCACCAAGCTGCTGCGGTTTCCACTTTACCTGGTAGGATTTCGCAGTACATTCAGGGCAGCGGTTTGCTACACAGAGGAATCAACAAGGGTGGCTTTCACCGCAAAAGGAGAGTAAATGACTCCTCTAGGCACAGGTCTGGGGCAGGCATCACCTCTACAGAGTGCTTGCTACTCTCTAGTCTTGCACAAGACTCACCTAAAGGGGGCTGAGGGAAGCAGGAGAAACACCACGGAGTCCCAGGGCAGCCAAGGTGACTGCTCTCAGCTGCACAGCGAGCCAGTATTCAGGGCCTCATGGAAGTAGCTTGTGACATGGGGAAGGTGATAGAAGAAAAGGCTTTAAAAAGGAGTTGAAAGTCTTATTTTCACTGAATTAAGACCACATTAGGGAACTAATGGAGCAATTGTTCTCAGACTACGGTGTAGGAGACCCAGAGAGACATTCCTAAAGGTCCTGATTCAGGGCCTTCAGCATAGGGACTCAGGAATAGATATTTTTAACAAGTCCCACCTAACTCCATGATTCACACCAAAATTAGTGATCCATTACTGCATGTGAATATTAAAATGACCCAGTTTATATATCAGGCTTTTGTAGCCTGTGTGTGGCTATGTATTTTCTCTGGGGTCAGGATACAGGGAAGTGGGAGAAGATGATATAATTTTTAAAATAAGAACTTAAATTTTTAAAAAGTAAATGTAAAAGAAACATGAAAAGCATTATTATTTATCATTTATAGTAACACCAGTGTGTAATTTTGCTAAAAGATTCGCATATAAAATTATGATTGAATCAAAGAGTTTGAAGAAGGGTCTTAAACTGCCTTTGACAGGGAGCAAGGAAAAAGCACAATGAATGACTTTCATTTCCTTGCTACCACGTGTGGAGTGAACGCAGCTCAGTAATCTGATGGACTTCCTGTAATCCCAGATACTGTCAGTGCCCAGCCTGTCAGCACCTGTGCTCCTTAAACAGCTTTATCAGCAGAGCTTCCAAGTAGAATAAAAAGGCAAATTGTCCATGGCTGCCTAGAACTGAAACCAGATATGCCGACCTAGGGCAAGAGCAAACCTAACCGTGCCCAAGACACACACACACACACACACGAAACACATGTTAATTTTTTTAAAACTATCAAAATGTAGGAGTCAGATGGTTACTACCTGTGCAAACAGCTAGCACTCAGTCATTCTTCACAGCTGATGGATTTTTTTTCCCTTTAGCCTTTTGAGCTACATTAAAAATAAAATAAAATAAAAGAGCAATCACAGGGTCTGCACTGAAATGAGAGGGACAATGAATAGGAATCATCCACATTCCCGCATTTGTCCCCTTCTGCCCTGTGTGTAGAAATGCATATATTTTTTAAAAAAACAGGAAAAAGTTTGAAACCCTATGAAAATTTTATAAATTGTTCCTGTGAATCACTCTAGAGTCATCCAAAAAGAGGCCTCCCCTTCCCATTCCAGTAAATGTTATTCTAGTTCACGGCTGTTCTTGCTGGCTGCGGAGAGCTCGCTGGGAATGACTTGGCCCTTTGGGTAATGGCCTTCCCCTGCCTGCTGGAAAGAATCATGCTTCATTTTAAGAAATAATATCATCTTTTGCATCTCAGTTGTTGGTTTTTATTAACCCACTGTGTCTGCTGAAGATATCTTGACTTAAATACTAAAATGTCCATTTGAATCTGTTTCTCTATCTTAGTAATCGTTTTTTTCCAAATATTTTCATCCATGGGTAGGTATTGAATGCCCACCTTGCTCTCAGCACTGCACAAACATTATTTGGAAATAAGCATGCTGTTGCAATTATAAGACCTATCTGCAGCTGACAACTTTTGCTTCATGTAAGATTAAATATATGATTAAGTGTCAAAATTAAGTAGACATTCAAATTCCAAAAAGATTTACCATTTTTTATAGTTTATTAGACACATAAGGTGTCACTGTGTCACAAATCATCCAAAGTGAGGATGTTAAGCCCAGCTGTAAAAATAAGCTTTGGTTCACATCCCCAGAGCTTCAAATAATGCTGGATTATGTGAAGAAATATTAGGCAGTAAGCCTAACATGTATACCATGTAAGTAATTCCACACTTTTTTTTAAACTCATGGTGGATGGATTTTAATTTAAATCTGTAATCATGGTGGTACTGTAAACACCTTTGTTGCTTCCCAGTTTATATTCAGATTAAGAATGCTCTCATTTCATGTCTATAGATGACTCTCTGGTGATAGCAGTAGTGGGAGACGGTGTTTTTAAGGAGTAAGGTCGTTGTTACTAAGTACACTTGAGTGAGACTAATAATTTTGCTGATGTGATGAAAATGTCTTTACTAATTTTTTTTTTTTAATGTGCAGGGCTGGATTAACACAAGTTAAATTTAAACTGTTCATGGTATAGACTTTCCCATGCCTCTCCCTGACTTAGCCACTGTATATCTGCTTGTTATTTCAGGACTACTTAAAAGCAGCATTAGACTGCTTAAAAGACAGAATTAGATTTGCAAGAAATGTACTGGGAGAGAAAGCAGGAGAAGACAAGGAGGTACTTAAGATGGTAATGTCAGTCTGACACCAGTGGAAGGAGAGAGGGAAAGAAGAAGGATTTGGTACAAGAGTCTCAGATGGCAGCGTAATTCCAAGGAAGGTTTGGCCAGGCAGTGGGAACTATCTGGGACTGTTGGAAAGTTCCATGTCTCAAAGACATTAGGCCTCAGTAATTTCCTCCATCCCCACCCTACACTGTGCTCAGTCATTGGCTAGGAGTAGTTTCTTGGGAAGCATGACCCCAGCACAAACACAATGATGGATCTGGAAGGACAGCCCCTGAAGATGTCAGTCAACAGGGTTCCCTACAACAGCAGACATAAGAAATCCATTTTACTGATCACCACTCTCTCTCAATATAAACATTATTACAACCAAAGTATATGGAATACATGTATTCATTCATTTATTCAGCATAGCTTTATAGAGCCTCTGCTCTGTGTCAGATACCATGATCAGTACTAAGACTCTATGGGAAGCAAGGTCTTTGTCCTCATGGAATATATTGTATAATAATTAATTCTTTTGAAAAATACTGCCTTAGGTGGGACACAGTGGCTCATGCCTATAATCCCATCACTTTGGGAGGCCAAGGCAGGCAGATCTCTTGAGCCCAGGAGTCCAAGACCAGCCTAGGCAACGTAGTGAGATCCCAACTCTACAAAAAGTACAAAAATTGGCCAGGGTTATGGTGGTATATACCTGTAGACCCAGCTACTTGGGAGGTTGAGGTGGGACAATCACTTGAGGCCGGAAAGGTAGAGGCTGCAGTGAACCATTATCACACCATTGTACTCCATCCTGGGTGACAGAATGAGACCCTGTGTCAAGAAAGAAAGAAAGAAAGAAAAGAAAGAAAGAAAGAAAGAAAGAAAGAAAGAAAGAAAGAAAGAAAGAAAGAAAGAAAGAAAGAAAGAAAGAAAGAAAGAAAGAAAGAGAGAGAGAAAGAGAGAGAGAAGGAAGAGGAAAATACTGCCCAGGAATTTGAGGATTGGGGATCTCTTATTGTTTTGTTTTCTTTTTTTAAGAGACAGGGTCTTGCTCTGTCTCCCAGGCTGAAGTGCAGTTCCATGATCATAGGTCACTGCAGCCTCCAAGTCCTGGGCTCAAGCAATCCTCCTGCCTCAGCCTCTTGAGTAACTGGGACCGCAGGCATGTGCCACCATGCCTGGATATTTTTTAATTTTTTGTAGAGATGGGGATCTCACTATGTTGCCCAGTCTGGTCTCAAACTCCTGATCTCAGCCGTCCTCCTGCCCCAGCCACCCAAGAGTTGGGATTATAGATATGAATCACCATGCCTACCCTTGCCCACTTCTAATGGTTAAGAGAATGACTATTTTTAGCTCTTAATCTATAGTGTGTACTTTGGAGTTAAGTTTGTTTCATTTACTTGTTAGAATCTGCACAGAAATTCATTACAATCGTAGAAAATAATCCTGCCTGTACTCTACTCTTACATTTTTAAATTTTAATACATTGGACTGAACAATTTATACACAGTATGTGTCAGTGTTTCTTAAATATGTTTGTCCTCACAGTCGTTACAAATCCTGTGTTTTGTGGATTTTCTCTCTAACGGTTGAATGTGTCAGACAGAATGGGATTGACAGAGATATGTAGACATGGGCAATTACAAGAGGGAAGAAAAAAAAAATCTCGTTTTTTTCCCAACTCATATTCTTTTCCTACCTCAATAGATGTTCATTCCCATGAATTTCTACAGAGCCTGAAATTCCATCATAAAATATGAATTCCTTTGAGATAAGAATTAGCCTCTCCAGGCATTTTATTTCACATTGCCAATCCTTTGAGAAAAATAGTATACACCTCTGTGTGGATAAGGCCATCAGCACACTTTTCCTGATTATTGCACAAGTGGAAAGTATTTACATTGGAATCACTAGATTCCTGGAAGTGAGAAGGATCAGAATTGATAAAGTATAAGTTTGCCTGTGGTCAAGATAGAGAAAGCAAAAAAAGAAGTTACAACATCAGCAGTGAGATTAACGGTCATGATAAACTCGATCTACTAGAGCCCAACAGGAGAATTATTTTTGAACATAGTCTGGCATTTTTCCAATTCTGTCATTGGAAAGGTATGCATAAAAGTGCACGTTTAAAATCCTGATTTTGCAGAGCAGTGAAAAACTAGGTAACACCAGCCTGTCAAGTTGAATAACTATGGTCAGTTTCCACTGATATTTACCCCCTTTATGTTATCCTCAAGTGAAATTGTTAAATAGGTGAAAATGTGTTTGTGTTACCCTCATCTTTGCCTTTGATACACACCAATTCTCTTTTGTTTACCCAGCTGAAAACCCTGTATCCAATCTCTCCCACAGGTAAAGGTATCACACTCAGATGTCTTCTAACTTGCTACATCATCACAGCCAGTACCTATCAGGCATTTAAGGCATCTAGGTTCTATTATTATCCTCATTTAATATATAAGTACACTGAGGCAAGGAAGGCTAGGTAACTTGCACAGGTTAAAAAGCTAGAATGTAGAAGAGCTGGGTTTCAAATCCAAAATTTTCTGGCATCCAAGCACCAAAAATTAACCCAGATTCTATCCATTTTGGCCACCAGTTTACGGGGGGTGGGTGTGAGGCACATTCTAAACTCCATTCTATGGAAGGGTTTCTCTTTATGTACTGCTCGGAATTTGAGTGCTTCTGCATGTGAATACTCACATTTGTGCAAAAGCTAAGGCCATGCCTTGTCCTCACTGAGGCTTGAGACTCTGAACACAGGATCTATTCCGTGTCAATGAACCTAGGTCATCCCAGAATTCGAGATCTATTTGAGTTTTCTCTAATACTACAGGATACTGTCTCCCAAGAGTCTGTACTTCCATCCCATCACATTCCCCCGTAAAAACTACAGTGCATTATTCTCTTTGGGAGAAAGTATCACAGTGGCTAACCATCTCTATCCTCATCTACCTGTCTTGTTTCCAAGAAGATGACATCAGTCCACAGGCATAATCTGCTGTGCATTTAAAAAATATAAGTAGATCGTTTATGTGGTCCAAATTTGAGGACTGCAATGCAGGAGACACAGATTCAAATTACCCTCAGTATATTCTTCCACTAGCAGCCATTACGAATGGATTTTTAAAGGAAAAAAAAAAAAAAAAACGGAGCAGTTTCTAAGTTTTTAGGAAGAACTGACGTAAAAATGATATGTTATTGTTTACATTGTTCTTTGTATCACAAAGTCTAGGAATATAAAGATAAAAATGGGTGTGGGTCACATTGTGCAATTGGGGGTAACATTTTAGGTAATTTTGTTCACACCAAAAAAAACTCCAGCACACTTTAACATCTGTATAAGGATGGCCATGTCAAGCCATGTGATTAAATGATAAGTAGTTACTATGTCTGGTGCATTTATTCATTCAATGTATATTCAGTCACTGCTTTCTCTGTGCTGTGTCTTGTGCTAGATTCTGGGGATATGCTGGTTTTCCGCCCCACAGAACCTACAGTCTAGTATCCCAATACCCAGTATGTGCTAATAATAACTATATTCATTGAGTACTTGTGTGCTTGGTGATTTACATAGAATTAGCTGTAATCTTTACAACAACTGCAACCCTGTGAAATTAAGAAGGCCTTAGCCCTGGCCTGGCACGGCGGCTTATGCCTGTAATCCTAGCACTTTGGGAGGCCGAGGCAGGTGGATCACCTTAGGTCAGGAGCTCGAGACCAGCCTGGGCAACATGGTGAAACTCCGTCTCTACTGAAAATACAAAAATTAGCCGGCGCGGTGGCGCATGCCTATAATCCCAGCTACTCGGGAGGCTGAGGCAGGAGAATCGCTTGAGCCCGGCAGGCGGAGGTTGCGGTGAGCCTAGATTGCGCCACTGCACTCCAGCCTTGGCGATAGAATGAGACCCCGTCTTGGGGGAAAAAAAATCTTAGCCCCATCTTACAGATAAGCAACCTGAGGCTTGGAAAGGTTGAGTCATTTGTTCAGTGTCATGCGCCTAGTAAAAACAAGAGTTGAATCCAAACAACCTGTGCTTGACTAGAAAGTCCATTCTTTTTCTTTTTCTTTTATTATTATTATTATTATTATTATTATTATTATTTTTTGAGACAGTTTCGCTCTTATTGCCCTGATTGGAGTGCAATGGCGCGATCTCGGCTCACGGTAACCTCTGCCTCCTGGGTTCAAGCGATTCTCCTGCCTCAGGCTCCCGAGTAGTTAGGATTACAGGCATCCGCCACTACGCCCGGCTAATTTTTTTGTATTTTTAGTAGAGATGGGGTTTCGCCATGTTGGCCAAGCTGGTCTCAAATTCCTCACGTCGGGTGGTCCACCTGCCTCAGCCTCCCATAGTGCTAGGATTACAGGCATGAGCCACCGCGCGCAGCCGAAAGTCCATTCTTTTTGTCATGGGTCAGGGAACTGGAGTCTAGTCCCAGTGCCCTCTCTTTCGCTATTTTGCAAGGTAACTGTTTTAGGGCCTAAGGAAACTGCCTTACCTCTTTACGTTTCATCTATCTTTACATAAAATATGAGTGATAATTACACTTTTACAGGAATGCTTAAATGATAAAAAAGACTACAAAAGTGTTTTCAAAACATTTATGAATATTAAATATTATTGATTTAATAACATGCTGCAATTTTACACTCATGAAAATTTGCAGTAAAAATGAATTGTTATTCCTCTTATAACCTAAGTATGTATGAAGGGAAGGCTCATATAGCCTCCTCCCACCCTAAGTGATGCTTTTAGTGAAATAGAAGTTGCCTTTGGCTTCTCATAAGGCAAATCTCAGCTTTCTGGAAATCCGTGCCAATGGGTATGATTCAGTTGAAAATCCATTTGACCAAACTGGTAATAAAATAAAAACTCTGCCCATTTCAATATGACATAGAAAAAGGAAAACATTTAAGCATACATAAAACAGCACTGCATCTGGCATTGGATTTTCTGAATAAGTTGGATGTTCTTATGTTCCTACTTTCTCTGGCACAGTTCCAGTTTATGCTGTAATAATAACAGCTTTCACTTTTAATTAATAACAGTATTATTAATTAACTGTCACAGTTGCCAAACCAAAAGAAACAAATATGAAGCATGGTAATTTTGCTTAATTACAAACCAGAACTGAATGAATTTTGCTGTAAAGACCAGAAAGCTCCTTATATGATCAGAAACCTTATGAAATTATTTAGAAGCATCTACCTCTACTTAACACTCTCTCCTGTGAACCGTGGACAATTCCAGCCAAGCACATGGTTAAAGGCTGCTGTTTTGAGAATTTTAGAATCACGAAATCTTAAAGCACACTACCTACATGCAACCGCAGGTTGTCCACTCTTCCCAGTTAATTCAAAGGTGTCAGATAAAGATCAGAGAAGCTGTTTACACTGAAACAATGAACACTCTTGTAAAAGATGATCTGCTACATCTCAGCACTGATGTATCGTTTTTCATAAGCACTCAGATGTGTTATTTTACAAAAATACTAGCCACATATACCATTCTTTTCTCTTCTTGAAATAATCATACTCAGAGGCTGTGTCACTAATATTTGGGTTCTTTAATATTTGAGAATCAGGAGCATATCTTTTTGTGGGCTAAAGCATCTAGTTATTAACTGGGGGGCCCTGGGGACTTAAGAGTTAATGTAGTGGTTCTCAAAATGTAGTGCCCAGAACAGCAGTTACAGCATCACCTGGGACCTTCCTAGAAATGCAAATTCTCAGGCTCCACCCCAGACTCATAGAATCAGTAACTCTCTGGTTGGGCCCAAGAATCTGCATCTTAACAGGCCCTCCAAGCAATTCAGATGCAAGCCAAAGTTTGAGAACCAGAAAGCAAATGTAAGTGTCTATCATTTCTGATTTATTGTCAGGATGTAAAACTTCTGCAGCTTAGCTCAGGTGCCATGAAGTAGAAAGTTCAGCAACTAACAGACACAGTTGGGTTTGATAGCCGATTGACTTGCTTGATGAAATCTCTGTAAGAAGTTTCAAAATATGGAAAATTGAGCTCTGAAATGTTATGATGTTGGTATTGGCAACCAACACTGCTGAATCGCAGAGAAATACAGGATCCTCCTGCTGTTTCCTTTTTGCTGAATTCCTTTCTGGCCTCTTGGAAAGGTTCCTTTGAGGCAGTTCTGAAAATATAAACCTCCCCATGTAAATGAGTTGTTTACCCTCCTGATCATTTGTTAGAAAGCATTGAATTTTGCTGAATCAGGCGTAATTGCTTTTGACAAGCACACACATAAAACAGTAAGTGATACTGAAAACGCTCTGTGCAAGTCTCAAAACTTGGAATACTCTGGACTCTTAATAATGGGTTATGCTGTTTGGCACATCTTTTCCTGTGATCGTAAACAAAGTCAGTCAAACCAAGAGAATAATGAAAAGTGAGTACTAAAAATTGAACATAAATGAGATGTAATCCTAGTAAAAAGACAGAAAACAAGGCATCAGAGACTTCAAGATGGGGAACTTTTAAACATTAGAAGTTTAACCTAGTCTGTCTCAACACTACTTAAGAAAGAAATCTGTAGAGAGAAAAGCTGAGTTCAAGGAAGTGGCCAATTTTTTAGTGTTCCAGGAATAGAAAAAGAAAAAAAAAGTAAAAAATTTAAAGAGTAAACAAAACTACTTTATATAAAAAAAGCATTTTCTAAATGTAGTAATATTTTTATTCTTTAAGTTTAATTTTCTGTAACACACATTTAACGACACATTTTCTTTATTTTTTAGTTATAAAAATATTAAATTCCAGTGTTAAATTCAAACATAGGAGAATAGAGAAGAAAAGATAAAGTATGCCCCCTTTAATTATTCTTTTTTTTTAAATATGTGCTCTGAGTAACCACTGAAAATTGTTTGACATATATATTTCCAGGCAATTATATATACATATATATAAATTTGAATTACATTTCTATTAATCCATTACTGTATTACATGAAATTGACTGGATAAATATTCATCAATTTTGGAGTATATATTTGAAGACATGATGGCATAAACAAAGAGTAACTTCAAATCTGTGCCCTAAATCAAACTTCAAAAAGGTAAATATTCAAATTCCATGTATTTTTACTTGGGATAGAGCTATTTCCCTTATGGGTACTAATCTATATCATTAGCCAAGATAATTGCAGCAAATATTTATCTAATTAGTAATGTTTAGGTGTTTCCTGAGAAATAATGGGCACAATAACCTTGTTTTATGTTTATTAAAACATAAGATATTGTATTTATACATATTGTCATGTTTTATAATTTTTTCCCTTGTCTTTATCTAGCATGAACAACTTTCCGTGCTAATGTATACAGATTTACTTCACTCCTATAGAAGTAGGAAAACAATCATCCTATAAATAATGACTATACCAGTCATTATTAAGTGTCTTCTCTATTGATAAGCTTTTGGGTTGTTTTCATTTATCTGTTATAGTAAATGATTCTTCAGTAGTCATCCTTATAGTTTAATCTTTGTGTTTTTTTGTATTTCGATATGGTATATCAGTAGAGGAAGACTTTCTGAATGTAAAGAAGGGAACATTTAAAATTTTGATACACACTGCCAAACTACTTTGTAAAAAAAGCAACAGAGAATATATTCCCACACTATCACTGAGTGTGAATTTTGTCACTATTAAAACATTTTTGTTCTAGTTGGAAAAAAAAGTATCTAGTTTCAAGATGCATTTCTTTGTAAGTACATTAAAAACAATTGTGCGATTTGTGTTTTTCATTTTCTTGATGGTAAAAAACATCAAGCACAAAAGTTTTCAATTTTGAAGTCTAATTTATCTTTATCTTTTTTGCTTATGTTTTTGGCATCATAAAAAACCATTGCCTAATCAAAGGTCAAAAATACTTACATACATGTTTTCTTAGGAGAATTTTGTAGTTTTAGACCTTACACTTAGGTCTTTGATCCATTATGTAATTTTGTGTGTTGTGTGAGATAGGAGTTCAACTTTATTCTTTCTCAAGCAGATATCCAATTGTCCCAACATTATATTACAAAAAGACTCTTCTTTCCTCTATTGGATTGCCTGGCATTCTTGGTAAAAATCAATTGACTGTAAATGTGAAGGAATCCAAACTCTATTTCATTGATCTATGTTTAAGATCATACAGTCTATGTTTATGCCAGTATCATATAGTCTTGATTGCTGTAGCTTTGTAGTAAGCTTTGAAACTGGAAAATGTGAGCCCTTTAACTATACTATTTTTCAAGATTGTTTTGGCTATCTTGCTGTCTTGTATTTCAATGTAAATTTTATGCCCACTTCATCAACTTTCACAAAAACCATCTGGGATTTTGATACAATTGCATTAAAACTATAGATCAATTGGGAGAGTATTACAATATTAATAATATTAGGCTTTCTGATTCATGAACGTGGGATGCTTTTCCATTTAGTTGTTCTTTGTTGCAACAAGATTTTATAGTTTTTAGAGTATACGTTTTGTACTTCTTTTGTAAATTTATATGTAAGTATTTTATTTGATACTATTGTTAGGGAAGCTTTTTTAAATATCTATTTTGGATTTCTCATTGCAAGTGTATGAAACTACAATTGGTTTTTGTCTATTGGAGATTATTAAACTAGATTATTTAATATCTAACTAGATCATTAGTTCTAAAAGATTTGCAATGAATTCCCTACAATTTTCTAAATACAGGAACATGTCATCTTCAAACAGAGATAGTTTTACTTTTTCCTTTCTAATCTGGATGTCTTTTATTTTCATTTTCTTGCCTAATTGCCCTGGGTAGAACTTCCAGTATGATGTTCAATATAAGTGGTAAGAGTAGACGTAGCATTGGCGGAAAAGATTCACTCTTTCACTTTAAGTATGATGTTAGCTGTGAGTTTTTTATAGATGCTCTTTATCAGGCTGAAAAATTTCCCTTCTATTCTTAGTTTGTTAAGTATTATCATAAAGACATTTTGGATTTTGTCAAAATCTTCTTCCACATTTATGGAGATAATCAAGTTGCTTTTGTCCTGTAACGAAGGACAATTCTATTGATACAGTAAATTATATTCATTTTTCTGATGTTAAACTAACCTTGCATTCCTATAATGGATCCCACTTGGTCATGGTGTGTCATCTTTTTATATGTTGCTGGATTCAGTCTGGTATATATTTTTCTCTATATTCATAAAGG